>NC_140021.1:19196459-19701373 GCF_964263955.1 Coregonus lavaretus | reverse complement strand
TTGCATCACTGCAAACGTTGCATCTGTTTTTTGCTAGAGGGAGTTAACCACAAAAAAGTTAAAATGAAAAGCAAATCAAAGGTATAAAGTTCAGGTTCAGGTGAAACAAAGATACAGTAATTTCATGTTTCAGCTGTTTTTTATTCTTCAAATGTTGCATTAGTGCAAAAGTGTAGCAAATATTTCCATTTGGGCACTATTTAGTTCAATTGAGACAGCAGTCTCCAACAAGACGGTTCCCTGTCCCCATGTGTCTAATCTCTCGTGGACAGACTACATAAACATAAACGGTAGCGTAGATCTGTCATGATACACCTGGATGCATGAGATAAGGAGCAGCATTAGTTCCAGTGCTTGGGGGTTTTCGTCACTGGTTATTTGGACAAATCATAATGTCGCAGGTGTTAGCATCTTTTGAATTTCAGAAGGGGAGGGGACATTTGGCCCATAGACTTGCCGGTAACTTGCAAAGAGAGAGGGTGGAGCTCTTCTTTCTGGTTCCGATCTCTTCTCAATATGTATGGACCCAGAACTTAAAGGTAGACTCAGCGATGTGACGTAGATGCAAAAAGTAAACAGCATAGTGGGTCAGTTTACCATGCTGTACACAGTGTGAAGCAATACTGTGCACATGCACAGATACTGTTTGTGACTGTGTGAGAGCGAAGTGTTGCATCTCACTCATCTATCAATATCTGTGGTGCTGCTCGTGGCAACGTCATTTCGCTGAGTCTACCTTTAATCGAGCATCTGACCAATTACTTGAGTCTTTAGTTCTGGGTTAACCGGGATTACCCTGTGTCTAATATGACTAAAAGCTTAAGCAATCACACACCAATTTTCAAAATTTTTTTTAACATGATATCCAATTGGTAGTTACAGTCTTGTCCCATTGCTGCAACTCCCCTACAGACTCGGGAGAGGCGAAGGTCGAAAGCTATGTGTCCTCCGAAACAAGACCCTTCCAAGCCGCATTGCTTCTTGACACACTGCTGGCTTAACCCGGAACCCAGCCGCACCAATGTGTCGGAGGAAACACCGCCCAGCTGGCGACCGAAGTCAGCCACAAGGAGTCACTAGAGCGCGATGGGACAAGGAAATCCCAGCTGGCCAAACCCTCCCCTAACCCGGACGACGCTGGGCCAATTGTATGCCGCCTCATGGGTCTCCCGGTCACAGCTGGCTGTGACACAGCCTGGGATCGAACCCGGGTCTGTAGTGAAGCCTTAGACTGCTGCACCACTCAGGAGGCCCTAATCACACACATTTTAATAAGACAAATTACCTTTTTCCTGTGCGTCCCTGCAGGTCTGAGTGTCAGCGGTGAGTGTCGTCAGCCGGGGAAGTCTCTGTGTGTCAGTGTGAACTGGACTTGTGGGGACGGTCAGCTGGAGGTGGTCAACACGGCTACGGGACGGAAGAGGGACTCTGGGACGCCATCAAGGCTCTGCAAGCATGCTCTGTTCACCCGCTGGGCAAGGCTGTACCGCAAGGTGAGTACTGCAGACAGAAATACACAGACACTATGCACTGTATCATAATGAATACAGATGTTCTATCTTAATTTGATCACTCTGTTGTTGCAGAGAATTTTCTAGGTTTAAAAAGGTTTCTAAAGTTTAAAAGGCTTCTAAGGAGTAATTTCCACTTTAAAATGTCAGCCTTGATTTTCCCTAACGAAAAATTTATGTTTTATTTTTCCTTTATTTAACTAGGCAAGTCAATTAAGAACAAATTATTATTTACAATGACGGCCTACCCCGGCCAAATGCGGACAACGCTGGGCCAATTGTGCGCCGCCCTATGGGACTCCCAATCACGGCCGGATTGTGATACAGCCTGGAATCGAACCAGGGTCTGTAGTGACGCCTCTAGCACTGAGATGCAGTGCCTTAGTCCGCTGCGCCACGCGGGAGTATCAACCCCTAAAATGTATTATAAACCATATAATAATTCACATGTCATGTTGCTGCAGGATAATTTTTCTGCTGTGAGAAACTGGTCAAATGAAGGAAGTATATCTGTACATGGCATAACAAAATGTCATACCATGCCTTTAATAACGACTAACCAAGCTTCTGGTGAGTAGTGTGGAACCACTTGACATCTCTCTGTGTCCAGCAACAGCTGCCACAGTACTCTACAGCAGCTTACCCCCTCTTTACACAATAGCAGCCTATTATTTTAGAACAAACACAAAGCTCAGTTTAATTTTCATTATGAAAATGTGTGTAAATGCCTGCAAAACCCAAATGGTGGCAGTTAAATTATAATGATTATAAAACCATAATTATTTGGAGAAGCACTTGAGGAGCGCCGCCCTTGGAAATTGGTCCCTGCACGCAGTAAGGCATGCAACAGCAGACACAGTAATCTCCAAAGAAACTTGTGACTGACTGTGCCTACGTCCCCTCTCTCGCCTCGCCTAGCGGCTGCTGCTCTTCTCTTTCTGCCTGTGCAACAAAGGAAATGCACAAAAGCACAGAGAATGTTCAATTGCTTGTGAAATTTAAATGGGGAGATTACACAGCTGTTGAAGTTCCCCGTTTGTGCCGGCTCATTAGTTTTGTTTTGCTCTCTATCTCTCTTACCCTAACCCTCTACCCCATCCTTTTCTCACTCTTCCTTCTCTCTCCAGTTGAGTATCCATGCTTCCGGGCCCGTGGACCAGCCACTGATGTACTGTGAGGCCAAGATGGCTGCCGGCTCTTACCAGACTGCCAAACAGCAGTGGTTCAGATCGCTACTGGAGACAGGCCTGGGAACCTGGATGAAGAAACCTCCAGAGCAGGAGAGCTTCCTGCTACAGGACTAAGACACATTTCAATTCATTCCAGCCATTATTATGCACACGCACACCAGCTTCCTGTGGTGTGCGTGTCCGTGTTCATCCTTCCGTTTGTGTGCGTGTCTGTAGAAGGAGCATGTGGCAGTTGGCTTTATTGTTGTCCGCTGACTTTGGTTTGCTCTACAAGCCTCCATCTCCTCCTCGGCAAAAGCCACCTTTGATGTCGGTCGTTCAAGTCCCACCACCAAAAAAAAAAAAAAATGGGAATGAAAGAAAGAAAGTGGGTTTGATCGGACCTCTCCTTCAATATCCCGCCGTTCCCTGGTTGTCATGTCAGAGCCAGGGAGAAGGCAGGAAAGAAGGCAGGGTAACCTTGGTCAATGTGAAAGCCAGCCGCTATCTTGTCATCAGCCAATTGGGAGCGGCGGTGTGCCTGCAGAGCTCCAGCGGGGACGGGGGACAGGGCCAGCCAATTACAGAGCCTGTCATTGTGACGTGTGATGGACAGAGTGATGGAGAAAGAGAAAAGGACCACAGAGAACCAGATAGACAACTCACCGTTACACACACACACACACGCAAGGACACACACACAAAGAGACACCCTTGCACACAGGCCTCGTTCACATACGCTCCCGGTCAAAAGTTTTAGAACACCTACTCATTCAAGGGTTTTTCTTTATTTGTACTATTTTCTACATTGTAGAATAATAGTGAAGACATCAAAACTATGGAATAACACATATGGAATCATGTAGTAACCAAAAAAAAATATATTTTATATTTGAGATTCTTCAAATAGCCACCCTTTGCTTTGATGACAGCTTTGCACACTCTTGGCATTCTCTCAACCAACTTCGTGAGGTAGTCACCTGGAATGCATTTCAATTAACAGGTGTGCCTTCTTAAAAGTTAATTTGTGGAATTTATTTCCTTCTTAATGCGTTTGAGCCAATCAGTTGTGTTGTGACAAGGTAGGGGGGTATACAGAAGATAGTCCTATTTGGTAAAAGACCAAGTCCATATTATGACAAGAACAGCTCAAATAAGCAAAGAGAAACAACAGTCCATCATTACTTTAAGACATGAAGGTCAGTCAATACGGAACATTTCAAGAACTTTAAACGTTTCTTTAAGTGCAGTCGCAAAAACCATCAAGCGCTATGATGAAACTGGCTCTCATGAGGACCGGCACAGGAAAGGAAGACCCAGAGTTACCAGCCTCAGAAATTGCAGCCCAAATAAATGCTTCACAGAGTTCAAGTAACAGACACATCTCAACATCAACTGTTCAGAGGAGACTGTGTGAATCAGGCCTTCATGGTCGAATTGCTGCAAAGAAACCACTACTAAAGGACACCAATAAGAAGAAGAGACTTGCTTGGGCCAAGAAACACGAGCAATGGAAATTAGACCGGTGGAAATGTGTCCTTTGGTCTGGAGTCCAAATTGGGGATTTTTGGTTCCAACCGCCGAGTCTTTGTGTGGGTGAACGGATTATCTCTGCATGTGTATTTCCCACCGTAAAGCATGGAGGAGGAGGTGTTATGGTGTGGGGGTGCTTTGCTGGTGACACTGTCTGTGATTTATTTAGAATTCAAGGCACACTTAACCAGCATGGCTACCACAGCATTCTGCATCGATATGCCATCACATCTGGTTTGGGCTTAGTGGGACTATAATTTGTTTTTCAACAGGACAATGACCCAACACACCTCCAGGCTGTGTAAGGGCTATTTTACCAAGAAGGAGAGTGATGGAGTGCTGCGTCAGATGACCTGGCCTCCACAATCCCCCGACCTCAACCAAATTGAGATGGTTTTGGATGAGTCGGACCGCAGAGTGAAGGAAAAGCAGCCAACAAGTGCTCAGCATATGTGGGAACTCATTTAAGACTGTTGGAAAAGCATTCCAGGTGAAGCTGGTTGAGAGAATGCCAAGAGTGTGCAAAGCTGTCATCAAGGCAAAGGGTGGCTATTTGAAGAATCTCAAATATACAATATATTTTGATTTGTTTAACACTTTTTTGGTTACTACATGATTCCATATGTGTTATTTCAGAGTTTTAATGTCTTCACTATTATTCTACAATGTAGAAAATAGTAAAAAATTAAGAAAAACCCTTGAATGAGTAGGTGTTCTAAAACTTTTGACCGGTAGTGTATATCTCACCTATCTCTCTCCCTTTTCTCTTTGTCTCTCCATCTCCTCTGTTTTTCTCTCTCTTCATCTTTCGCCCCCTTTCTATCCCTCTGTTCCTCTCTCCCATCTTCAACCCCCTCTCTTTCAGTGATCTCATTCTCTCCTCCTCTCTCCACTCTCTCTCTCACCTCCTCTCTCCGCTCGCTTCTGACTCTAACACAAGTCAAGGAGCTAGAGGTTTTGACGTGGCCACGACAGGTTAATTCCATCTGCTCTTAGTGGCACAAAGGGAATAGAGGTGAATGGAGGTGATAGCAACATAACTGCTGCTATTAGCCCACACTGGGGTTCCCCTTTCAGATAGAACACCACAGCCATAGCTTCTTTAATACTTGTCATTAACGCTCTGAGTTGATTTCACCTTTTTACCTTTGTAATCATTCTTTGAGGTCTCTCGCTGTAACTTTTTTTTTTACCACAGACGGGTTGATTATAAAGGGGGGTTGATTAACACACAATAGAGCAGTCATGAGCCTGACTTGTTAGCTGCGCTCACTTTGAGCTGGTGTAAAAGGGTTGTGACCGGGTTGTGACTGACCTGCTATAGTGGTTTGGTTGTGGAGCGATTACCTGCAATGATGGGAAGGGCACAGAATAGACTGACATTCAGTCGTCAATGGGAGAAAAACTATAAATACAACCCTCCTTAACAAAATGCATTTTGGTCTTTAGTTGCGGAGTCATTAACTCTCAATGGGCCCTACTCTATAGCCCAGGTACTTGGTGGTAGCGAGGGACCTATCTCTTCTTTGTTTCACATCCTCACTAACTCCCCAAGCCAGTCTGTAATGGTTCAGAATTCTAGAACACACTACACACTATCAAATGTCATCCGTAAAACACTGACTTCTCAACCCTGGCCATGTTTGTCCACGTTGGCACCATCGTTTATGTTTTTGTTAATTTCAAATGTATGATTTCACCCCCTGTTTAATCTTGACAATATGCTTTATTTTAATATTTCAAGTATTGTAAAATAATTTCAAATCATTAGGTCAATGTTTTCTTTTTACGTGTGTGATGTTTGAATGTAGGAATAAGATAAAGTTATATGCATACATTATCATCATGTTGTTTAAATCCTCCCACCTTACTATGACACTTTCCTTGGAGGTCACGAAGAGAACAGTCTAGGCTATTATATTAAACACAGTAACAGTGTCACCTAGTGGTCATAGTTATTATGTGTCAGTGTTGTTACTTGTCCATCACTCTCCTCTGCCTCAGATCCCATTTTGGTAGTGTGTAAGGTCCATTGGGCAGGTAGACTGTAGGAAACACTGTCACATATATTTATTTGATATACTGTTCCACCGGACAAGAACGTGGATCATCATTATCATCATCAAAGTGGGATATCGTTTTTCAATTGGAAAAGTTCCAAAATAGCTGGAGTAGGTCTTTAAGTTGTTATAAATATCCTCCCTGTCCCCATTAGTTGAGTAGAGATCCAGTGAAGGTTGTTCTCTTTTATAAAGGGAACCCACCCTGTGCGTTTGTCAAGGCTAGTATTACCCCAATCACAGATCACTAGATGCATGTCATACATACATAAATACAGTGCATGTCAGGGTTGGGGTCAATTCCATTTAAAAGTATTGACTGAATTGAAATGGAATTGACCCCAACCCTGGTACACATAGGATATTATGTGGAGTGATAATAAACCATGAATAAATTCAAACTCTTTTGTCATCTTCATACACATACATGTGTTGTCAAGAATAATCAAACTAGTTTTCCCTCTGAAAGTTCATCTTGTACATATTTCTCTTTTATTTTCTCATTCACTCTATTATTAATGTAGAGGCACATTTTGTTGGAAGCTTGTGATATGTTTTACCAGTTATTTTTCATAGTCATTCAATTAGTCAAACATACACTATATATACAAAAGTATGTGGACACCCCTTCAAATTAGTGGATTTGGCTATTTCAGCCACACCTGTTGCTGACAGGTGTATAAAATCGAGCACAGCACACATGCAATCTCCATAGACAAACATTGGCAATAGAATGGCCTTACTGAAGAGCTCAGTGACTTCCAACGTGGCACCGTTATAGGATGCCACCTTTCCAACAAGTCAGTTCGTCAAATTTCTGGCCTGCTCGAGCTGCTCCGGGTCAACTGTAAGTGCTGTTATTGTGAAGTGGAAACATCTTAATGCTACAGCATACAATGACATTTTAGACGATTCTGTGCTTCCAACTTTGTGGCAACAGTTTGGGGAAGGCCCTTTCCTGTTTCAGCATGACAATGCCCCCGTGCAAAAACGAGGTCCATACAGAAATGGTTTGTAGAATTTGGTGTGAAAGAACTTGACTGGCCTGCACAGAGCCCTGACCTCAACCCCATTGAACACCTTTGGGATGAATTGGAACGCCGACTGTGAGCCAGGCCTAATTGCCCAACAACAGCGCCCGACCTCACTAATGCTCTTGTGGCTGAATGGAAGCAAGTCCCCGCAGCAATGTTCCAACATCTAGTTGAAAGCCTTCTCAGAAGAGTGGAGGCTGTTGTAGCAGCAAAGGGGGAACCAACTACATATTAATGCCCATGATTTTGGAATTAGATGTTCGACGAGCAGGTGTGCACATACTTTTGGTAATGTGGTGTAGTTTTGTGGTTTCTGGCAAATATAACAAACTGATTCCTCGTTGAAAACCGTTGTTTATTTTGAGAGATATTAACAGTATGGCATGACTGAATGGTAATGTTGTATTAAATGAGTGTATATTTGTAAAAATTTTAAACAATTAAAAAATACAATATGGGAAGATGATAGTGAAGAGATGTCTAATTCAGATAAAATATGTAAATTGATAATTCATATAAAAGATGTAAATTGAAGTTATATGAATACATGCTGCTAAGGTTGTAAATTGCGATTCAGTAATACCTTGAAAGTGAATGTTTGTACATGTGAATAAAATCAGAAAATCTGGTCATTTTATCTCCGTCTTGGTTATTTGTGATGATATAGGTTACTGTGCAATATTTAGTTTCTAGGATACTCATTAGCTTTGTCTGTGGGAAGAGAAAACTGTGTAACATGTGCACCACATAACTTATCAACCTAAAATAAAATGTTTCTGTAGGTGACAGGCAATAACCTACATTATGTGGCCCTTTCCCCTATGAAGTGAAATAAACCCTGTTTTCATGACCGTCTTTCTCCACAGATGAATCACCTCCACGCACAAATATTAGAGACTCTTCCCTTCCCCAAGGAAATACATTGGAAATGGTAATCATCCTGTCTCAGTGGCAGGTGTCAAACTGGGTGGGGAGCCATCAAATGAGCTATGAGAAGGGAGAGTTGTGTGTGTGTGTGTCTCTCTCTCTCTCTTCCCCTCAGGGCAGGTATGTCTCGTGACTGTACGCACTACAACAAACATCATAATTGACTATTTACTCCACGGCCTGGCCCTGGTGCTTGGTCATCTAACTGTAATCTAATAGACATGGTCGGGAGATAGGGCTGTTCTCTGGATACCACTCTGTTCAGAAGTAATGAATGAAATCTACTGTACTGTATGAGCTTAATACCAAGACCAGGGATTTTCCCAACTTGTTCAAACACAAAAATAAAATGCTGCTATTTGTAATTACACATTAACGTCCTACATTACTGGAGGAGATGTTGAATTGCCTGAAGTAAGGTCATCCAATTATGGATTTAACAAGAAAGGAGACATCAATAGAATGCTGTTAGGTCTTGTCTGATAAAGTTTAAACAGAAATCTAACCTTGATCGTGTCAACTGTCAACCAATCCAAATGTGTTATAAGACACATCATTCCCACTGAGGGATGACAAGCGACCCTTATCTATGTGACTAACCCCTGACCTTTCCATCACAGACCGCTTACCACCCCCAGTCAGAGGGGCTTTACAGAGAGGACAGTGGGAAAGGAGCGACAGACAGAGACAAGAAAGCAAGAGAGAGCGAGAGAGAGATAGATTGATAGAAACAGAGGGAGAGAGCGAGAGAGCTTGTTGGGGTTTACAGACAGAGCCAGTCTCCCCTCCGTATTGATCTCCAGACCATCATGCATCATCACCTCCTCTCCTCCACACCTGCTTGTTAATTAGACTTGGCTCACGTCCTCCTCATTGCCACACATAAAGGTAATAGGGTGCCATTTTGGAGGCAGCCAGGTGCTCTGTGAAATCTACTTACCTGGCCGCCACCAACATTTATTACTGTCCATTTGTATTTACTTGACTTTACTTGGAGGCTGCCACCAAGGGTGCCTCCTATTGGGATGGACCTACAGTGGGGAGAACAAGTATTTGATACACTGCCGATTTTGCAGGTTTTCCTACTTACAAAGCATGTAGAGGTCTGTAATTTTTATCATAGGTACACTTCAACTGTGAGAGACGGAATCTAAAACAAAAATCCAGAAAATCACATTGTATGATTTTTAAGCAATTAATTAGCATTTTATTGCATGACATAAGTATTTGATACATCAGAAAAGCAGAACTTAATATTTGGTACAGAAACCTTTGTTTGCAATTACAGAGATCATACGTTTCCTGTAGGTCTTGACCAGGTTTGCACACACTGCAGCAGGGATTTTGGCCCACTCCTCCATACAGACCTTCTCCAGATCCTTCAGGTTTCGGGACTTTCAGCTCCCTCCAAAGATGTTCTATTGGGTTCAGGTCTGGAGACTGGCTAGGCCACTCCAGGACCTTGAGATGCTTCTTACGGAGCCACTCCTTAGTTGCCCTGGCTGTGTGTTTTGGGTCGTTGTCATGCTGGAAGACCCAGACACGACCCATCTTCAATGCTCTTACTGATGGAAGGAGGTTGTTGGCCAAGATCTCACGATACATGGCCCCATCCATCCTCCCCTCAATATGATGCAGTCGTCCTGTCCCCTTTGCAGAAAAGCATCCCCAAAGAATGATGTTTCCACCTCCATGCTTCACGGTTGGGATGGTGTTCTTGGGGTTGTACTCATCCTTCTTCTTCCTCCAAACACGGCGAGTGGAGTTTAGACCAAAAAGCTCTATTTTTGTCTCATCAGACCACATGACCTTCTCCCATTCCTCCTCTGGATCATCCAGATGGTCATTGGCAAACTTCAGACGGGCCTGGACATGCGCTGGCTTGAGCAGGGGGACCTTGCGTGCGCTGCAGGATTTTAATCCATGACGGCGTAGTATGTTACTAATGGTTTTCTTTGAGACTGTGGTCCCAGCTCTCTTCAGGTCATTGACCAGGTCCTGCCGTGTAGTTCTGGGCTGATCCCTCACCTTCCTTATGATCATTGATGCCCAACGAGGTGAGATCTTGCATGGAGCCCCAGACCGAGGGTGATTGACCGTCATCTTGAACTTCTTCCATTTTCTAATAATTGCGCCAACAGTTGTTGCCTTCTCACCAAGCTGCTTGCCTATTGTCCTGTAGCCCATCCCAGCCTTGTGCAGGTCTACAATTTTATCCCTGATGTCCTTACACAGCTCTCTGGTCTTGGCCATTGTGGAGAGGTTGGAGTCTGTTTGATTGAGTGTGTGGACAGGTGTCTTTTATACAGGTAACGAGTTCAAACAGGTGGAGTTAATACAGGTAATGAGTGGAGAACAGGAGGGCTTCTTAAAGAAAAACTAACAGGTCTGTGAGAGCCGGAATTCTTACTGGTTGGTAGGTGATCAAATACTTATGACATGCTATAAAATGCAAATTAATTACTTAAAAATCATACAATGTGATTTTCTGGATTTTTGTTTTAGATTCCGTCTCTCACAGTTGAAGTGTAACTATGATAAACATTACAGACCTCTACATGCTTTGTAAGTAGGAAAACCTGCAAAATCGGCAGTGTATCAAATACTTGTTCTCCCCACTGTATATAGTGCACTACTTTTGACCAGAGCCCTATGCACTATATAGGGAATATGGTGCCATTTGGGACGTAGACCAAGCATTATTACGGTCTATTTGTATTGACTTTACTTCGAGACCAGTCTTATTACGGTCTCAATTTCTATTTACTTTACTTGGATGAGATTTCCTTCCGGTCTCAGTAAAACTGATTGTATTCTCTTCTTTTAAACCAATCGTTAACCAGATCAGAAAAGTGTTTGACTTAGTCTACATGTTGTTTTATTGGCTTGCTTGACAAGTGCACACATTGATATGTAAAACACACAAAGGCTAACATATTCTGTAAGTTTGGTATATTTTTCTGCTTTAGAAAGGTAAGGAATCAAGTTGAGTCCACCTAACATTGTGGACTGTAAAGGACTAGCCACATCATAAAGAATGTTGGCCGTACGCAGTAGATAACACAGTCAGTTAGTGATAGAGACATTACGGAGGAAGGAAAACTACTTCTGTAATTTTAAACATATTTTGATCTTGAGCACAATATCAGTTAGTGTTGTTATAACACACTAAGTATTATAACTAGTGGCACTCAACATGTTCACTCATTCTATTATTATTATTATTATCCGAGTTATATCATTTTAATGAATTCAATTAACTTTCAAATTAATTTAGCATTCAATATATGATGTAAAATAAATTATATGAGTTATGATTATTAAACTATTCAGTTAAATAGATTCATAATGAAAATAAAAAACATTTCAACGAATGGAAAAGGAATCATACCTTTAATTGGATTTTGACAAGCATCTGTGCAGAGAATACATCTATCCCTAAAATTATAATACAGTGTGCAAAAAGTATAATAAAAGAATGAGGTTTAGGGTGAATATATTTTCTTACAATGAAGCCGCTATGCCTTGCCTATCTCCCAGGACTTTGTTAATCTCATACCACAGTTCAAAATATCAAAAATCATATTCCTTTTTCCCCTTCGTTATAATTCATACATGAGGGTTCTCTGTCCAGCCCTTCCTCTTTGAAGATTAAAGATGATTCTGATACAGTGAAAGTGACGTACAAACTCCCTGAATAAAATAAAAAGTACAACGGTGAAAGAATCTGAGCTACAGTGGGGGAAAAAAGTATTTAGTCAGCCACCAATTGTGCAAGTTCTCCCACCTTAAAAGATGAGAGAGGCCTGTAATTTTCATCATAGGTACACGTCAACTATTACAGACAAATTGAGAGAAAAAAATCCAGAAAATCACATTGTAGGATTTTTTATGAATTTATTAGCAAATTATGATGGAAAATAAGTATTTGGTCACCTACAAACAAGCAAGATTTCTGGCTCTCACAGACCTGTAACTTCTTCTTTAAGAGGCTCCTATGTTACCTGTATTAATGGCACCTGTTTGAACTTGTTATCAGTATAAAAGACACCTGTCCACAACCTCAAACAGTCACACTCCAAACGGCACTATGGCCAAGACCAAAGAGCTGTCAAAGGACACCAGAAACTAAATTGTAGACCTGCACCAGGCTGGGAAGACTGAATCTGCAATAGGTAAGCAGCTTGGTTTGAAGAAATCAACTGTGGAAGCAATTATTAGAAAATGGAAGACATACAAGACCACTGATAATCTCCCTCGATCTGGGGCTCCACGCAAGATCTCACCCCGTGGGGTCAAAATGATCACAAGAACGGTGAGCAAAAATCCCAGAACCACACGGGGGGACCTAGTGAATGACCTGCAGAGAGCTGGGACCAAAGTAACAAAGCCTACCATCAGTAACACACTACGCCGCCAGGGACTCAAATCCTGCAGTGCCAGACGTGTCCCCCTGCTTAAGCCAGTACATGTCCAGGCCCGTCTGAAGTTTGCTAGAGTGCATTTGGATGATCCAGAAGAGGATTGGGAGAATGTCATATGGTCAGATGAAACCAAAATAGAACTTTTTGGTAAAAACTAAACTCATCGTGTTTGGAGGACAAAGAATGCTGAGTTGCATCCAAAGAACACCATACCTACTGTGAAGCATTGGGGTGTAAACATCATGCTTTGGGGCTGTTTTTCTGCAAAGGGACCAGGACGACTGATCCGTGTAAAGGAAAGAATGAATGGGGCCATGTATCGTGAGATTTTGAGTGAAAACCTCCTTCCATCAGCAAGGGCATTGAAGATGAAACGTGGCTGGGTCTTTTAGCATGACAATGATCCCAAACACACCGCCCGGGCAATGAAGGAGTGGCTTCGTATGAAGCATTTCAAGGTCCTGGAGTGGCCTAGCCAGTCTCCAGATCTCAACCCCATAGAAAATCTTTGGAGGGAGTTGAAAGTCTGTGTTGCCCAGCGACAGCCCCAAAACATCACTGCTCTAGAGGAGATCTGCATGGAGGAATGGGCCAAAATACCAGCAACAGTGTGTGAAAACCTTGTGAAGACTTACAGAAAACGTTTGACCTGTGTCAAAGGGTTTATAACAAAGTATTGAGAAACATTTGTTATTGACCAAATACTTATTTTCCACCATAATTTGCAAATAAATTCATTAAAAATCCTACAATGTGATTTTCTGGATTTTTTTTCCTCATTTTGTCTGTCATAGTTGACGTGTACCTATGATGAAAATTACAGGCCTCTCTCATCTTTTTAAGTGGGAGAACTTGCACAATTGGTGACTGACTAAATACTTTTTTTCCCCACTGTATATGCTAAAAACATAAAGTGTATGTCCCAAATGGCACCCTATACCCTATATAGTGCACTACTTTTGACCAGGGCCCATAGGGTTCTGATCAAAAGTACTGTAGCTATACCAGGCGGTGTCAGAAGAAGGCCCTAAAAATTGTCAAAGACTCCAGTCACCCAAGTCATAGACTGTTCTCTCTGCTACCGCACGGCAAGCAGTATCGGAGTGCCAAGTCTAGGTCCAAATGGCTTCTTAACAGCTTCTACCCCCAAGCCATAAGACTCCTGAACAGCTAATCATGGCTACCCGGACCTTTTGCATTGCCCCCCCACCCCAACCCCCTCTTTTACGCTGCTGCTACTCGTTTATTATTTATGCATAGTCACTTTAACTCTACCCACATGTACATATTACCTCGACTAACCGGTGCCCCCGCACATTGACTCTGTACCGGTACCCCCTGTATATAGCCTCCCTATTGTTATTTTATTTTACTGCTGCTCTTTAATTATTTGCTATTTATCATCTATTTTTTTAATTTTAAAAAAAAGAAGTGTTAACTGCATTGTTGGTTAAGGGCTTGTACGTAAGCATTTCACTGTAAGGTCCTGTTGTATTCGTCACATGTGGCAAATAAAATTTGATTTGATTTGAATAGGTTGCCATTTTGGACACAACCCTAAGTTATTTTATTAGCAGATGTGATTTGATATTCTGACAGATGCTGGTAAAAGATTAATGCAAATATGTAATTACATTGTACAGCATTCTTAAGTGTTAAACTTTCTTTGATCTTGAATGTGTAAAATATAACTTATTGTAAAGGCAGTGTTTTTTTTTGCCATTATCTATTGTGAAAAAATCACAGCAGTAGAACGTTGATGTTAATGCAGCACACAGACAAACAGGTACAGTAGAACATGACAGACACACAACACAGCAACAAAGCCACTTCGTGACATTTCATACAACCATGAGCAGAGTTGATTAACTATAGTACATCACATGCAAAACATCAAAACAAACCGTATTGAAGACCAATCAGACTCACAACGGCGTGGGTGGGTTATACATTATGTCGATACAAAGAGCACTTGATAGGAATGGTTCTCACTCAGAATGGGTTGTACTATAACAGTGTTAACGCTCATCGTCATAACTCAACTTGGGACACTGCTTTTCTGACCAGGGAAAGCTATTGCAGCAACTAGCTACCGTGCCTTCCGAAAGTATTCACAACCCTTGATTTTTTCCACATTTTGCTGTTTTACAGCCTGAATTTAAAATTGGTTAAATTAGGATTTTGTGTCACTGATCTACACACAATACCCCATAATGTCGAAGTGGAATTGTTTTTAGAAATGTTTACAAATTAATACAAAATGAAAAGCTGAAATGTCTTGAGTCAATAAGTATTCAACCCTTTTGTTATGGCACAGATTCAACCACAAAGACCAGTGAGGTTTTCCAATGGTTTGCAAAAGGCACCTATTGGTAGATCCCCCCCCAAAAAAAGCAGACATTGAATATCCCTTTGACCATGATGCAGTTATTAATTACACTTTGGATGGTTTATCAATACACCCAGTCACTAAAAAGATAGAGGCCGCCTTCCTAACTCAGTTGACGGAGAGGAAGGAAACCGATCAGGGATTTCACCATGAGGCCAATGGTGATTTTAAAACCGTTACAGAGTTTAATGACTGTGATAGGAAATAACTGAGGATGGATCAACAACATTGTAGTTATTCCACAATACTAAATGACAGAGTGAAAAGAAGGAAGGCTGTACAGAACAAAAATATTCCCAAACATGCATCCTGTTTGCAATAAAGCAGTAAAGTAAAACTGCAAGAAATGTGGCAAAGAAATTAACTTTTTGTCCTGAATACAAAGCGTTATGTTTGGGGCAAATCCAACACATCACCGAGTACCACTCTTCATATTTTCATGCACGGTGGTGGCTGCATCATGTTATGGGTATGCTTGTCATCGGCAAGGACTTGGGAGTTTTTAAGAATAAAAAGAAACGGAACAGAGCTAAGCACAGGCAAAATCCTAGAGGAAAACCTGGTTCAGTCTGCTTTCCAACAGACACTGGGAGACAAAATCTATGACAAGACTTGAAAATGGCTGTCTAGCAATGATCAACAACCAACTTGACAGAGCTTGAATATTTTTGTAAAAGAATAATGGGCAAATATTATACAATCCAGTTGTGCAAAGCTCTTATGTGACATACCCAGAAAGACTCACAGTTGTAATCACTGGCAAAAATGATTCTAACATGTATTGACTAAGGGGGTTGAACAGTTATCTAATCAAGAAATATTAGTGTTTATTTTCCATACATTAAAAAAAAAACTTTGACAGAGTATTTTGTGTAGATCATTGACAAAAAATGACAATTAAATCCATTTTATTCCCACTTCGTAACAAAATGTGGAAAAAGTCAAGGGGTGTGAATACTTTCTGAAGGCAATGTGTATCCTCAAAACTATACTTCATCCTGAAGCGCCTCAGCCAATTTCCTGTGTAACCATAGTAATAATTAACCAAATCATTTTCTTGCGCTCTTTTGTGGCTTTGCTATTGGAGGATGCTATGATCACATATTCAACATTAGATTAGCCTATGCAATACAGTAACAGTGTACTGGCCAGGGGGACTACACACTTCAAGCTGATCATCTATCATTTTCATTGAGATCTATGTACAGCAAACATAAATATCAGTCAAGTATATTTATCAAAGCAGGTGACCAGTAAACATATCAGCACATTGTGACCCATGGAGGAAATATGAAATATGATATTAAACAAGCCCCATTGCTGCTGCATGCATGAGTGCATTTTCTTGCAAAAAAACATGATTGCAGGTTCCCTATTGTCAAATCTACAGTACACCCTGAAATAGTCATATTGAGTACAATACAGTATAGAAAGAACAAGGCAGATGTATCCTAAAAGCAATATGGCAAAAGAAATCTGTACAATGGACAGTGTATAATGTGACTGACTCAGAAACAACTCAGTAGGTAAAATGTGTAGTAGGTCTATAGATGGTACAATATAGTAAACTCCTAGCCCTTGATCATGCAGGCCAAAGAGGGTGAAAACAGCCAAGATTACCCACTCAGTGTAAAGATAATCTGTCTGGGTTAGAACAGGCCACCATATGATATGTTTGGTACATTTAATTTTACATTTTAGTGGTACAAATGTATTGCCTCTCCTATCGTTCTTCAGACAGTTTTACAAATACATTGATAGGAGTTTGAGTGCATGCAATATCAACTAGGGCTTGCCATTCACCCATTAATGTTCATCAGCAGTAAACAAGACCATAGAAGTAGTGTTTTCTGGAGTCAACCAAATATATTTTACGTATATAGATGGATTTAAAATAAGACTTTGTCCTCTCCATTAAAACAGACAAAAACACTCACAGTCCATGCAAAGTGGATGGAGATAATGTACATCAGATACAATGTGTATGTGGTATGTGTATAGGGTGTGTGTGTCACTTCTCCTGCATCACTTCTCCTGCAGCAGAGCTGGGATGTTAATGTTCCATCCGATGGCTTGCCGGTCGAAGCCACAGGTGAACAGGTTACATGTCGCGTTCTCCTCGTTCCACACCGAGCAGCACACCATGCGCCGATGACCCTGGAATACACACGCACACACACATATCAAAGACCACACAACATGGATAACAAAGCTCAAACAGACTTCAATGTACTTGTGTACAGTATCACACAGCTACACAAGTTAAAACCCCCAACAACAACCCTTTGACCTCCCTGGTACACAGCAGTACATTTCCACATCAGCAGTGTTAATGGCTGTAGACACCGAGGCAGTGTCAGCACTCAGCCTGCAGGAAGCAACTGTCTGTGTGTGGAAATGGATTGGAGAATCTTTCCTCCTCTCTCTCTCTCTCTCTCTCTCTCTCTCCCACTACCTCTACAGAAGGGGCTGTCTGTGTGACAGACAAAGAGATGGAGAATCTTTCCTCCTCATCTCGCTCCCATTCTTTCTCCCTCTCTCCCTCTGAGGAAGGGACTGTCTGCATGACAGAAGGATAGACAAATAATCTTTCCTCCTTCCCTCCTGCTCTCTTCCCTCAGTACCTACCTGTCTGTTGCTGCGTGGTAGTCGTGCCAGTCTTACTCCAGTCATGTCAAACAGCCTGACTTGCCGATTGTCGTGTGGGAGAGCGATGATTCTTTGGTTGGCTGAGACACTTATCCTGGAAGGAGTTCAAACAGAGAGTATGGAGAATTAGACAAGAGCAGGGAATAAAGCTTGACTTGATGTGTTATTGACAATGTTATTAATAACTATATGTACAGGTGGAGCTGTCACTCAACCACTACACCTAAACTGTCAATCTGAACTGTGCTCGAGTTAAAACAAAACATCCATATTTTGGAAAATATTAACATAAAAAGTTCTTCACGTACAATTAAATGTCTCTCCTACCTGTTAACAGCAGAGTCTGTGCGGATGGTTGCTATGGGCGACCTCATGTTCTTCAAGTCCCACACCTTGACGGTGCGATCGTCACTCCCCGACACCACATTGTCCCCCACTGTGAACACAGCTGACGTCACCGTGCTGGAAAGACACACAAAAATCAACAGAATGATCATTGTTAAAATTTCTCTCAGAGCCACCAAATCTCGAAGCTATACTATATTATTAATGTAGAGGCACATTTTGTTGGAAGCTTGTGATATGTTTTACCAGTTATTTTTCATAGTCATTAAATTAGTCAAACATACACTATATATAAAAAAGTATGTGGACACCCCTTCAAATTAGTGGATTCGGCTATTTCAGCCACACCCATTGCTGACAGGTGTATCGAGCACACAGCCATGCAATCTCCATAGACAAACACTCAACGTGGCACCGTCATAAGATGCCACCTTTCCAACAAGTCCTGCTAGAGCTGCCCCGGTCAACTGTAAGTGCTGTTATTGTGAAGTGGAAACGTCTAGGAGCAACAACGGCTCAGCTGCAAAGCGGTAGGCCACACAAGCTTACAGAACGGGACTGCAGAGTGCTGAAGCGCGTAAAAATCGTCTGTCCTCGGTTGCAACACTCACTACCGAGTTCCAAACTGCCTCTGGAAGCAACGTCAGCACAATAACTGTTTTTCGGGAGCTTCATGAAATGGGTTTCCATGGCCAAGCAGCCGCACACAAGCCTAAAATCACCATGCGCAATGCCAAGCGTCGGCTGGAGTGGTGTAAAGCCTTGCCGCCATTGGACTCTGGAGCAGTGGAAACGCGTTCTCTGGAGTGATGAATCACGCTTCACCATCTGGCAGTCGGAAGGACAAATCTGGGTTTGGCGGATGCCAGGAGAACGCTACCTGCCCGAAAGCATAGTGCCAACTGTAACGTTTGGTGGAGGAGGAATAATAGCCTGGGGCTGTTTTTCATGGTTCAGGCTCCTTAGTTCCAGTGAAGGGAAGTCTTAACGCTACAGCATACACTCACATTCTAGAGGATTCTGTACTTCCAACCTTGTGGCAACAGTTTGGGGAAGGCCCTTTCCTGTTTCAGCATGACAATGCCCCCGTGCACAAAGCAAGGTCCATACAGAAATTGTTTGTTGAGATCAGCGTGGAAGAACTTGCCAGGCCTGCACAGAGCCCTGACCTCAACCCCATCGAACACCTTTGGGATGAATTGGAACACCGACTGCGAGCCAGGCCTAATCGCCCAACATCAGTGCCGACCTCACTAATGCTCTTTTGGCTGAATGGAAGCAAGTCCCCGCAGCAATGTTCCAACATCTAGTGGAAAGCCAGAAGAGTGGAGGCTGTTACAGCAGCAAAGGGGGGACCAACTCTTTTGGAATGACATGTTAGACAAGCAGTTGTCCACATACTTTTGGCCATGTAGTGTATCAAATCAGAAACAAAGAAAAAAGTATCTCAAAGCTATCACATCAAAACACTGCTGGCAAATAACAGGAAAATGGAGTCTATTAAAGATGGAATTCGTAGCGGTGAAACTACCACGTCCATTTGCGATATTACAACATCAAAGACGTTACTTCAAACAACGAACACCGTTTATTTTTCCCTCTGAAAAATAACTAACAATAACTAATCCGCCTAGGGCGACCAGTGGTGCAGTTTCACTTTATGCGGATCTCAGCTTTAAAAGGTGTGTTACTCTTCTTCTAAGACTCGTTATGTGTGACTCAAGTGAAGTCATTCAGCCTGTAGGGAGAGTCATCTCCCTGCCGTCACACAGTTATTCATAAATGAGAGTGATATAAACCGTGAGGAGGGAGGTTAAGATTATTATTAACAATCTAACAGCGGGGGAGTAACAATCAGGCAGTTCCAGAGCGGAGCTCCTCTCCCCAGCCCTGCCTGTCTCTGCGGCTGCCTCTCAGCGTGCCGTCTCTGGGTACGCCTGCCTCCGGCACTGGGCTGGCTGGTTGGTTGTTGGAGCCACAGCTAGTGGAGCAGTGACAGTGTAGAGGGCATGTTCTGACATCAGCAGCCTGAGGAGGTGCTCAGTGCTTAGCCTGGGGGGCTAGTGTGAGTGTGTCTTGAAAGTCACCATAGTCTCTGAGGGTCAGGAGAGGTTGGCCCAAAGGTGCTCACCTCAGCACCTTTTCCCAGGCGGGAGCCAGGCGTGATGTACCACGTCGCTCTTACACCTTGCTGAGGTCAGGACAATTCCTTTAATGGACTTATTTAAGATTACTTATTCATTTCACACATCCCTGTCATCTTTTTCTTCCAACCCCCCCTCCCTCTCTCCACTGAAGGAGCCAGGAGGATTCGATTTGGCGCTCTGTTCGTTCTGATTAAGATTAGCAGCAGAAGAGCCCCATGCAGCACCATTTTAGCCTCACTCACTGGCTAACTCCTAGCCATCTTTAATTTAAATTGACATTATATTACAGTTTAATTATGGGGCTAAACTCTGCCATATTAAAGATGTGGGGCCGTGTCAAACTGTACGTAATATGACCACCGGGGGTGTGCGGCTCGCTCATGGGCGGGTTTAAATTTAAGACCGCATCCCAAATGACACCCTATCCCCTATATAGTGTACTACTTTTGACCCGGCCTCAAAGTGCTCTGGTCAAAAGTAGTACACTATGTATGAAATAGCTGACCAGTCCAACATGCTTTTTGACATTGTAGGGTAGGTTTGCTCACCAGGGATTGTAAAGTGGAGAGGAGATAATAAATTAAAAGCGTTATTAAAGTCCTATTATAACTTGGGAGGTATTCTGAAATGTTACGTCGCTCCTGAGCCGACTGACAAGCAAGGTCAAGGCTCATTAGGAAGAGGGGAGAAGAGGGTAGCAGGGAAGGAGAAGGTCCAGAGGTATCAGTGACTGGGCCAGTCTGTGTTAAAGGCTAAAGAGAGACGTCCACCTATTAACCCTGGACATTATCTTTCATCTTCCTGAGGTCTACATCCTTAGCTATCATTCATGTGTTTGTAGATTTTGCATTATAAATCATACAATAACAGGGGATAAAATACTGGTACACTGCATTTTTCAGGAAACATCCTGTGGATATATTTGGCGTACATAAAATACAATAATTCTGTGTCATTTCATTGTTTGAGTATCATAATGATCTAACATTTCCTCCCGTTTCTATGTATATCATATGAATAGAAGATTCTAGCCTGTCAAAGAATAGAACCTGTTCTCTATATTTTCCCCAACATTACATTATGTTTAAATTGCACTGAGACGAACATTCACAGTGACTATAGAATCAGATTTATGTTGGCATATTCCTCTGAAGCGCTGTGTCAGACACACAGACACACACACACAGACGCCTAACTGTGATCAAACGCCTCGGAACAGAAGCGACAGAGACAAACGCGACATGGCATCCCGTTGGTAAAGCAAGTCTGCTGCCACTTCTCATCTGCACTCTACTTGTTAGATCACGTACATTGTGTGTGTCCCAAATGGCACCCTATTCCCTATATAGTGCACTGGTGTTGACCAGAGCCATATGGATCCTGGTCAAAAATAGTGCACTACACAGCAAATAGGTTGCCATTTGGGATGCAGACACAATTATTCCACAATTATAAGGAGGGGGGACTTAGCGGCTGAATATGCTGTGCTTTTGACTGCCACCATACTCTGTCACTGTGCATTAGCTATAATTGCGTCTGAAGACACTGCAAATGAGCCACTCCTTCCCCAAAGCTCTCTTTCGCTATCTATTAAACCCTTTACACTAACGCTCCCCAATAGGGCCCATTGTTGCAACATTACACTGTGCTGCTCTGTCAAGAGGACATGTTATCAGAAACATTAAAATTGTTACATTTACATTTGTCATTTAGCAGACGCTCTTATCCAGAACGACTTACAGAAGCAATTATGGTTAAGCGCCTTGCTCAACGGCACAGACAGAGTTTTCCTAGTCGGCTAGGGGATTTGAACCAGCGACCTTTCTGTTACTGGCCCAACCCTCTTAACTGCTAGGCTTCAAAGCTAGGCCATTGTATTCTTCGGTCACGCTGCGGAGCCAATTCAGACAAGACAACCCTCTGAACAAGAGACAGATACTGTGTGAAGAAACATCTAATCCAACCATGCTAACCATCCCAAAATACTCCCCCAGAGACTATTGTACCTAGTAGCATCCTCTGCCATTTAACCAATGCTTACAATTGGCATTTTAAAGTACTGTATGAAAACATTCTGCAATGGTACAATATGTGTCCAAATGAGGTGCTTGGTATTTGGTAGCAGTGATATGACCAACAGCTACTCCCTATAGTTAAACATATCAGGCGTTTTGTTTGTCACATATTTGTCCCTTCTGAAACAGATTGCAGCGTTTCTAACCCCCTGCTGTCAGTGTATGCGACAGGAGCTCCCTAAGGGAAGGCCCCTCTGTGGTGTCACTCAGCAGCTCATAACTCATGGCTCCACATGACGTGTGTGTGTGGCGGGACAAAGTGGTTGTAGGGAGTTCCAGGGCCAGGGGACATGAGTTTGTGTGCGTTTGTGTGCGTGTGTGTGTGCGTGTGTGTGTGTCTAACTGAGCCTTCACAGGGAGGCCTCCCTGCCAGGCTGTGTGTGGGCCTCATTCATCTTGTTGGGCGCAGGGCAGCCAAGCGTCTCCCTACAGCTGACAGTACACACACACACACACAAACAGTCTACCGCAACACTTGGCTCCCTGAGAGGGCCTCAATCAGCGCACATACAATGCTATGACTGACACGCATTAGGACTAACAGCTGTCTCAGCTAACACACACACACGTACTCACACACAGCACCATGTACAGAACTCTCTCACACACACACACGAGAGAGCAGTTTCTCAGATACAGTATGCACGTGTTGAAGTAAACACGTTCTTAAATAAGTCATTAATTGTTCCTGGTCTAGAAAAAGAACAGTAAGACTTGATCTCACTGCCTACCTCTGAATAAAAATCTACCTCCCACTCGTCATTACTGCTAAGGGTTCTGAGGAACTGAGTTATTTTATTTATTTCACTTTTATTTAACCAGGTAAGCCAGTTGAGAACAAGTTCTAATTTACAACTGCGACCTGGCCAAGATAAAGCAAAGCAGTGCGATTAAAAACAACAACACAGAGTTACATATGGAATAAACAAAACGTACAGTCAATAACACAATAGAAAATCTATATAAAGTGTGTGCAAATGTAGTAAGTTATGGAGGTAAGGCAATAAATAGGCCATAGTGCAAAGTAATTACAATTATAATTTAGTATTAACACTGGAGTGATAGATGTGCAGAAGATGATGTGCAAATAGAGATACTGGGGTGCAAATGAGCAAAATAAATAACAATGTAAATAACAATATGGGGATGAGGTAGTTGGGTGGGCTAATTACAGATGGGCTGTGTACAGGTGCAGTGATCGGTAAGCTGCTCTGACAACTGATGCTTAAAGATAGTGAAGGAGATAAGTGTCTCCAGCTTCAGAGATTTTTGCAGTTCATTCCAGTCATTTGCAGCAGAGAACTGGAAAGGATTGCCGACCTAAGGAGGTGTTGGCTTTGGGGATGACCAGTGAGATATACCTGCTGGAGTGCATACTACGGGTGGGTGTTGCTATGGTGACCAATGAGCTAAGATAAGGCGGGGATTTGCGTAGAAGGGATTTATAGATGACCTGGAGCCAGTGGGTTGGGCAACGAATATGTAGTGAGGGCCAGCCAACGAGAGCGTACAGGTCACAATGGTGGGTAGTATATGGGGCTTTGGTGACAAAACGGATGGCACTGTGATAGACTACATCCAATTTGCTGAGTAGAGTGTTGGAAGCTATTTTGTAAATGACATCGCCAAAGTCAAGGATAGTCAGGTTTACGAGGGCATGTTTAGCAGCATGAGTGAAGGAGGCTTTGTTGTGAAATAGGAAGCCGATTCTAGATTTAACTTTGGATTGGAGATGCTTAATGTGAGTCTGGAAGGAGCATTTACGGTCTAACCAGACACCTAGGTATTTGTAGTTGTCCACATATTCTAAGTCAGAGCCGCCGAGAGTAGTGATTCTAGTCGGGCAGGCGGGTGCAAGCAGCGTTCGATTGAAGAGCATGCATTTAGTTTTACTAGCATTTAAGAGCAGTTGTAGGCCACGGAAGGAGTGTTGTATGGCATTGAAGCTTGTTTGGAGGTTTGTTAACATAGTGTCCAAGAAGGGCCAGATGTATACAAAATGGTGTCGTCTGCGTAGAGGTGGATGTGAGAGTCACCAGCAGCAAGAGCGACATCATTGATATACACCGAGAATAGAGTCGGCCAGAGAATTGAACCCTGTGGCACCCCCATAGAGACTGCCAGAGGTCCAGACAACAGGCCCTCCGATTTCACACATTGAACTCTATCTGAGAAGTAGTTGGTGAACCAGGCGAGGCAGTCATTTGAGAAACCAAGGCTATTTAGTCTGCCAATAAGAATGCGGTGATTGACAGAGTCAAAAGCCTTGGCCAGGTCAATGAAGACGGCTGCACAGTACTGTTTTTTATCGATCACGGTTATTATATCGTTTAGGACCTTGAGCGTGGCTGAGGTACACCCATGACCAGCTCGGAAACCAGATTGCATAGCGGAGAAGGTAAGGTGGGATTCTAAATGGTCAGTGATCTGTTTGTTAACCTGGCTTTCAAATACTTTCGAAAGGCAGGGCAGGATGGATATAGGTCTGTAACAGTTTGTATCTAGAGTGTCACCCCCTTTGAAGAGGGGGATGACCGCGGCAGCTTTCCAATCTCTGGGGATCTCAGACTGTACGAAAGAGAGGTTGAACAGTCTGGTGATAGGGGTTGCGACAATTTTGGCGGCTAATTTTAGAAAGAAAGGGTCCAGATTTTCTAGCCCAGCTGATTTGTAGGGGTCCAGATTTTGCAGCTCTTTCAGAACATCAGCTATCTGAATTTGGGTGAAGGAGAAGCGGGGGGGGGACATGGGCAAGTTGCAGCGGAGGGTGCAGAGCTGGTGGCCGGGGTAGGGATAGCCAGGTGGAAAGCATGGCCAGCCGTAGCAAAATGCTTGTTGAAATTTTCGATTATCGTAGATTTATCGGTAGTGACAGTATTTCCTAGCCTGCTGGGAGGAGGTGCTCTTATTCTCCATGGACTTTACAGTGTCCCAAAACTTTTTGGAGTTAGTGCTACAGGGTGCACATTTCTGTTTGAAAAAGTTAGCCTTTTCTTTCCTAACTGATTGTGTATATTGGTTCCTGACTTCCCTGAAAAGTTGCATATCGCGGGGGCTGTTCGATGCTAATGCCGTATGCCACAGGATGTTTTTGTGCTGGTCAAGGGCAGTCAAGTCTGGGGTGAACCAGGGGCTATATCTGTTCTTAGTTCTGAATTTTTTGAATGGGGCATGCTTATTTAAGATGGAAAGGAAAGCACTTTTAAAGAAGAACCAGGCATCCTCTACTGACGGAATGAGGTCAATATCCATCCAGGATACGCGGGCCAGATCAATTAGAAAGGCCTGCTCGCTGAAGTGTTTTAGGGAGCGTTTGACAGTGATGAGGGGTGGTCGTTTGACCGCGGACCCATTACGGACACAGTGATGAGGGGTGGTCGTTTGACCGCGGACCCATTACGGACGCAGGCAATGAGGCAGTGATCGCTGAGATCCTGGTTGAAGACAGCGGAGGTGTATTTAGAGGCTAAATTAGTCAGGATGATATCTATGAGGGTGCCCATGTTAACGGATTTAGGGTTGTACCTGGTAGGTTCCTTGATAATTTGTGTGAGATTGAGGGCATCTAGTTTAGATTGTAGGACGGCCGGGGTGTTAAGCATATCCCAGTTTAGGTCACCAAGCAATACGAACTCTGAGGATAGATGGGGGGAAATCAATTCACATATTGTGTTCAGGGCACAGCTTGGGGCTGAGGGGGGTCTGTAGCAAGCGGCAACAGTGAGAGACTTATTTCTGGAAAGGTGGATTTTTAGAAGTAGAAGCTCAAACTGTTTGGGCACAGACCTGGATAGTATGATAGAGCTCTACAGTAGATTGCAACTCCGCCCCCTTTGGCAGTTCTATCTAGACGGAAAATGTTGTAGTTGGGAATGGACATTTCAGAATCTTTGGCCTTCCTAAGCCAGGATTCAGACACTGCTAGAACATCAGGGTTGGCCGAGTGTGCTAACGCAGTGGACAACTCAAACTTAGGGAGGAGGATTCTGATGTTAACATGCAAGAAACCAAGGCTTTTGCGATTACAGAAGTCAACAAATGATAGCGCCTGGGGAGCAGGAGTGATACTGGAGGCTACAGGTCCTGGGTTAACATCTACATCACCAGAGGAACAGAGGAGGAGTAGAATAAGGATACGGCTAAAGGCTTTAAGAACTGGTCTTCTAGTTCGTTGGGTACAGAGAAAACAAGGGGCCGATTTCCGGGCGTTGTAGAATAGATTCAGGGCATTATGTACAGATATGGAAGGATATGAGTACAGTGGAGGTACACCTAAGCGTTGGGTAAAGATGAAAGAGATAGCATCACTGGAGGCACCGATTGAGCCGGTCTCTGCGTGTGTGGGATCTATCTGAGACAGGTTGAGCAGGACTGGGGGCTCTACATTGAAAAAGTACAGTTAGAACTAACCGAAACAGCAATAGGCAAGGCATATTGACATGGGAGATAGGCATAAAGCAGTCACAGGTGTTATTCGAGAGAGCTAAGACAACAGCTGGTAATGGTGACGAAAGTTTGAGCTGAGGCTAAAACAGATAAACAGGATGGGGTACTGTATAAAGGAACAGTCCAGCAGGCATCAGCTGTGTAGCTGAGTGATCATAAGGTCCAGTGAACAGCAATAAGTACGTCCGGGAGAAGTTCAGTGGCTGCTACGCTACAGGCGAGCTGGAGGCACGGCTGTTGATTGCGTGTGCTAGCGGGCCGGGGCTAGCATATGGATCTTCGTGGTCGTCGCAACGGGAAGCCTGTTGAAACCACATCAGACGATTACGTCGGCAGACCAGTCGTGATGGATCGGCGGGGCTCCGTGTCAACACTAGGAGGTCCCGTCCGGTTGACAGAGAGGTAGATAGCCAGGAGATGGGCCTGGCTCGAGGCTAGCTCAAGGCTAACTGGGGTTAGCTTCAGGACAGTGGTGATTAGTGGTGATTAGCCAACAACAACAACAGCCATTCGGTTGCAGCTAGCTAGTTGCGATGATCCGGTGTTAAGGTCCAGTGATTCAGTGATTCCGGCAGAAAATCCGATATGCTCTGGCTCAATAGCGCGATGTGCAGACTGGCCGATAATTGTCCAGGCTAGAGCTGGCTGGTAGGTAGTGCAGGCCACGGCCACGGACAATGGTGAAGACCGCTAACGGTGGCTAATAGCAAGTAGCTAGTTAGCTGGCAAGTTTCAGCCAGAGGTTTTGGATAAAAATGTATGAAGAAATAATAGAATTCGTTCCACATTGGGTGAGGCGGGTTGCAGGAAAGTATATTTAGTTAAAGGATGGAAAGTGAGAATGAGAAATATATACGAAAAAGACAAGAAAAACTAAAAACAGGCTATTTACATGAGGACACTACAGAAAACACGACCGCACTGCTATGCCATCTTGGAGTGTTGTTATAATAGAGTTCTTAGTTAAAGAGCTCATATAAAGATGAATAACTATAAATGGTTCAAGAAGGACACAGACTTTGTTCAAACGTGGATAGTTTGAGTAATTTTTGATTTCGGACAATTTTCGAGCAGTACTAAAGCTACAAAGTTATACGCAGCCATGTTTTTAAAGCACTTCACATCGTGGGTGAGCTTTATGTGGTAGTTCTGACTACAATGAACTGCTGCTGTTGCTCAAGGGTTGACTTAGCTCAAAAACAAACCCTTTTTGTCTTAGAAAAAGGTGAGAGAGAGAGAGAGAGAGAGAGAGAGAGAGAGAGAGAGAGAGAGAGAGATTAAGGCGAGTGGAGGAGGTATCAGTGGACTTGCTTGAGATGCTGTGAACGTAGAGAGAGGAAGGAGAAGATAATTGCCTTAGTACTAACGGGCCACGACAGACAGCCGACACACACACACACACACACACACACACACACACACACTCACAGTGGCTGTGCTTGTGTTAATCTCATTACAGTGATTGTCTATGAGAGAGAATGAAAGTGGGGATCTGTAGGAATTATACATGTTGGGGTCGAACATAATGAGCACCATGTAATCCCCAGCAATCAAAGGCTGCCAGAAGCAGCCTGCCTGTACTACACCACTTTGCATTAACGAGACTGACGACAGGAGTCACATTCAAATGGTTTGAGAGTAAGAGGAGGGGGGGGGGGGGGGGGGGGGTGGAGGGTTTGGGGGGAGCTGACAGTCCACGTTTTCAAATGAGCCACTCAAATTGAGCCTTTAACAGCATCGGAACGAGAGGGGCCAAATTACACAGAGCGAGGGATGAGTGAGGGATTAACGGGGAAACTGAGTGATAAATGGAGAGAGCAGAAGGGAGGAAGAGAGAGTCTCAGACGGTGGTCAAAGTGGTGAAGACGAGGTGCTCAATAATAAATGATAAAGAGGCAAGTGGAGGATTTTGCCTGAAGCCAGTCGGGTCCAGGAAATTAATGTGACATGTTTTTATAAAGAAAGAAAAACATAAAAACACTGAAAATGGTTGGAGAATGCTTCAGAGTGGTGATGTATCGACTGCTCTATGGGTGAAATAAGATGTTGTACTGCCATCTTGTGGAGGAATTAGCTCCAACCTTACAACAACTGCGTCCGTTTTAGTGAAAATGATGTATAGTGTAGCCACTGAAATAACAATAGAGACATCACTTGTGACGTTAAGCACCTAAATTGCTTGCAGGGGACTGTGTGTGTGTGTGTGTGTGTGTGTGTGTAACTCACTCGGTGTGTCCCTGAAACACGTTAACAGAGTGGATGGAGGGGTCTCTGAAGTCCCACAGACGGAAGGTGGTGTCTCTGGACGAGGTGACCACTAGACGCTGGCTTGGATGGGTACAGCAGTGGGTCAGCTCCTGGTCGTGGCCTGGACACACACACACACACACACACAAAGTATTAAAGATGTGGGTCCATGTGAAACTGTACTTAACATGACATTGTTATGATATGAGGTCAAGGTTAGTGTTAGGGCATAGACAAATACACTATCCAGGATACACTTCAACAATTCATTCCCCCAGGGGGAAGCAGCAACCTTGTACTGGTTCTGAGCCAGGTTGATAAGCACATCAGCGTGCAAGCCGTGAGGCTGCTGGTTGGTTTGGTGGCCATGAGGCCTTTAGCTTGGTTTTGAATCTTTAGTTTAGGCATGCCTGTTTGTATTTTATTTTGTTATATTTCATTTATATTGACAGAGGGGTAAAAAGAACCCTCTGTCCCCCCCACACTCAATCATGAAATTAAACAAACAAGAGAAAAGAGCAGGATTCTAAAACTTTACCCTCACACCCTTTTTTGTAGCCTAGGGTCCGGGACAAATGTGGCCTTTTCTAAACGCATTTCATGCAATTTTACATTTAGCAGAATATTTTTTTATACCGCACAAATGATCGAAATGACAGGCTACTTTGACACTGACAAACAGAATCTGAGATCAATAAAAATGACCTTGTCTTGAATCAATAGCCTAGGCCTAGGTGTGTGGAGACACACATATTGTACAATATGAGAAGGAAATTATAGTCCTAAAAAAGCTTTCCAATTTCACCCAATGATGTGCAGCTCACACACCGGAGATGGCCAATGCGCTCTCTCTTGTTTTACTTTGTAAAACAATGCTGTTCGCTCAATTGGCCTATTTGGAAGTTGATCTAATATTTTGCTAGCCTCTACAGACAGATTAGAATCTTCTCTTTTCAGCAGGAGCCATTTGCTTTCCAACCTGTGTTTTCCCGCGATTGTATTAGAAATATTGCAAAAGCCCTGTTTTGGCTGCATGCTGTTCACTGACAGATTTGCAGCACATTCCGGACTGTAGGCTATGCCTTGTGATTGGGCTAAACACAATCCACAGCTAGGCAAAAAAATTAAGCTGTTGATCCTCTGTGGCAAAATTATAGGCCTACTCCTGGTGTGGTATTCTGAATTATTTCATTTATTTCTGAACAGACAGCAGTAAATCTATAACTTTGGCAAATGTTTTCAATTTATCATGGGTGCTGTAGCACCCTTCCCGCGGCTATGATTCTATAAGGATATAAATGATGAATTGCAACGCAGGAGAGTTGATAGTTGCAGGCTCAGTTCTATCTGAGCAGAGAGAGGGAGAGAGAGATATAATAGAAAGTGAATCTCATTCTAGTTCTGTAAGAGATACAGGCACGCTTCTCTCTCCCCACAGCAACGGCCACGGTTTGTTCTCTAGACTACAATGTTGCAGAAACGTTAAACCCGGGCCGCCCAACCCAAATCAATTCTTAGAATATCAGGCACGGGCTGAAAATCTACATTTTCACAATACGTTTTTTAGGGGACATTAGAATTACAGAGGAGGCAACTCAAATAAATTCTGATTGGTTTTATTCAAAATGTGATATTGCAAACAGTGAAAAATATTTTTTTATGTCATGACAGGTAGGCCTGCTGGATCCTGGCAAATAGGCTCTGGAACGAATAAGTCCAAAACTCAAAGGTGCCGGATGCTGTTCAAATTAAGCACAGCAGTGAGAGGTTATTTTCCTGGCACCACACTCCCAGAGCCCTCACCTCCTCCCTGTAGGCCGTCTCATCATTGTTGGTAATCAAGCCTACTACTTTTGTGTCGTCTGCAAACTTGATGATTGAGTTGGAGGCGTGCTTGGCCACGCAGTCATGGTGAACAGGGAGTACAGGAGGGGGCTGAGCACGCACCCTTGTGGGGTCCCAGTGTTGAGGATCAGCGAAGATGTTGTCTCCTACCTTATAATATATATAATATGCCATTTAGCAGACGCTTTTATCCAAAGCGACTTACAGTCATGCGTGCATACATTTTTTTTTGTGTATGGGTGGTCCCGGGGATCGAACCCACTACCTTGGCGTTACAAGCGCCGTGCTCTACCAGCTGAGCTACAGGCTGAGCTACCAGCTGAGCTACAGGCTGATATTTTCTTTTGCAAATATCAGCCTGACAACTGGGGGCGGCCTGTCAGGAAGTCCAGGACCCAGTTGCACAGGGCGGGGTTCAGACCCAGGGCCTCGAGCTTAATGATGAGCTTGGAGGGTACTATGGTGTTGAAGGCTGAGCTATAGTCAATAAACAGCATTCTTACATAGGTATTCCTCTTGTCCAGATGGGATAGGGCAGTGTGCAGTGTGATGGCGATTGCATCGTCTGTGGATCTATTGGGGCGGTAAGCAAATTGAAGTGGGTCTAGGGTGACAGGTAAGGTAGAGGTGATATGATCCTTGACTAGTCTCTCAAATACAGTGGGGAAAAAAAGTATTTAGTCAGCCACCAATTGTGCAAGTTTTCCCACTTAAAAAGATGAGAGGCCTGTAATTTTCATCATAGGTACACGTCAACTATGACTGACAAAATGAGGAAAAAAAATCCAGAAAATCACATTGTAGGATTTTTAATGAATTTATTTGCAAATTATGGTGGAAAATAAGTATTTGGTCAATAACAAAAGTTTCTCAATACTTTGTTATATACCCTTTGTTGGCAATGACACAGGTCAAACGTTTTCTGTAAGTCTTCACAAGGTTTTCACACACTGTTGCTGGTATTTTGGCCCATTCCTCCATGCAGATCTCCTCTAGAGCAGTGATGTTTTGGGGCTGTCGCTGGGCAACATGGACTTTCAACACCCTCCAAAGATTTTCTATGGGGTTGAGATCTGGAGACTGGCTAGGCCACTCCAGGACCTTGAAATGCTTCTTACGAAGCCACTCCTTCGTTGCCCGGGCGGTGTGTTTGGGATCATTGTCATGCTGAAAGACCCAGCCACGTTTCATCTTCAATGCCCTTGCTGATGGAAGGAGGTTTTCACTCAAAATCTCACGATACATGGCCCCATTCATTCTTCCTTTACACGGATCAGTCGTCCTGGTCCCTTTGCAGAAAAACAGCCCCAAAGCATGATGTTTCCACCCCCATGCTTCACAGTAGGTATGGTGTTCTTTGGATGCAACTCAGCATTCTTTGTCCTCCAAACACGACGAGTTGAGATTTACCAAAAAGTTCTATTTTGGTTTCATCTGACCATATGACATTCTCCCAATCCTCTTCTGGATCATCCAAATGCACTCTAGCAAACTTCAGATGGGCCTGGACATGTACTGGCTTAAGCAGGGGGACACGTCTGGCACTGCAGGATTTGAGTCCCTGGCGGCGTAGTGTGTTACTGATGGTAGGCTTTGTTACTTTGGTCCCAGCTCTCTGCAGGTCATTCACTAGGTCCCCCCGTGTGGTTCTGGGATTTTTGCTCACCGTTCTTGTAATCATTTTGACCCCACGGGGTGAGATCTTGCGTGGAGCCCCAGATCGAGGGAGATTATCAGTGGTCTTGTATGTCTTCCATTTCCTAATAATTGCTCCCACAGTTGATTTCTTCAAACCAAGCTGCTTACCTATTGCATATTCAGTCTTCCCAGCCTGGTGCAGGTCTACAATTTTGTTTCTGGTGTCCTTTGACAGCTCTTTGGTCTTGGCCATAGTGGATTTTGGAGTGTGACTGTTTGAGGTTGTGGACAGGTGTCTTTTATACTGATAACAAGTTCAAACAGGTGCCATTAATACAGGTAACAAGTGGAGGACAGAGGAGCCTCTTAAAGAAGAAGTTACAGGTCTGTGAGAGCCAGAAATCTTGCTTGTTTGTAGGTGACCAAATACTTATTTTCCACCATAATTTGCAAATAAATTCATTAAAAGTCCTACAATGTGATTTTCTGGATTTTTTTTTCTCTATTTGTCTGTCATAGTTGACGTGTACCTATGATGAAAATTACAGGCCTCTCTCATCTTTTTAAGTGGGAGAACTTGCACAATTGGTGGCTGACTAAATACTTTTTTTCCCCACTGTATGTGGAAAGAGGGCGGAGAACAAATGACCAGAAATAATGCAAAAAAAATTTGATTCATTGGCCACCTGCGTTCAGTCGTTTATTGCAATGGAGGCTTGTTTTGCCAGACAAATTTAGAGACTGAGGAATGCAATTTATTCCAATATCCAGTCGGTGGTGGCAGAGGGAGCACTGAGTTCAAAAAGTTAAAGTGTGGAAGGATGTTCATCTTGATAATAGAGATCAGTGATTGGAATGACACCACGTCTTCGAGAATCTTGTTGTAATTATTTGTAACTATGGATTGGACTATGGGGTGGATATCAACTCCCAGGTATCTAAACTGTTTAACTACAGGGATACCAAGTGTTGCCATCAGGGCGTAAAATGTACTTTTTGGTCCACCATCCACTGTGGAAGGTAGATTTAAAAATCTACCAGCCACTGATTTATTTCCAGGCAATATATTTTTTACACTAAAATCACACCAACAAAACAAAAACAAATGAGCATGCTTTGTAATGTTTCTGAAATAGTAAATGTATTACTAGTAAGAAGTAATGTGGTATATTGTTTAACAAAAAATCTTATGACCAGAGTCTTTTGACCAAAATATCACAGATGAGACAAAAAAAAATAAACGTTTACCGTGGTAGCGCGACTCGAGTCATGTTTGTGCCTGTGAGATTGCCCTTACAAAAAAAATCAATTTTTAAACTGCAGTAAAAGTGCAGTAACTGCAGTTGACTGTGGTATTTTGGATGCAGTAATTGCAGAATACTGCAGTTATACTGCACTCTAACTGCAATCGTTTTTCGCAAACAGTTGAAACTCAAACATAGAAAAACAACCTAGTTTGTGAACAAAACAATGTAAATCGGCAAGAAACACAAGGACAAAGTCTCACTTCAGTAGACTTTCATTTCAAGTAAATTAGACAAATTTTTATGCCTGTGTGCAGCACTTCTAAAAATGAATCTTACACTCAGCTCTTTACGTGCGCACAGCTCCTAGCCAGGCAATGTTACAGGAAGAGGTGGAATAAGCTCTATAGCAGGGGTGTCAAACGTCCGGCCCGCGGGCCAGATCAGGCCCGCAAACGGGTTTAATCCGGCCCGCGGGATGATAAAAAAAAAAAAAAGCAATAGCAATTGTGTTAAGCAAGCAAACTGTTTATACCGGGGCAGAGCAAGTAGGTCAAGCACGTGCAGCCAATGAGCTACTTTGTTTTGCCCACGATATTTATTACGGCTTCTACTTTTAACATTATGTGCTTTGGCACCCTCATTGCCCCAATATGTCTCTGTCAAAAAAGAGAAAAGTGGACGCAGAGTGCAGAGTGTTCCAAGAAAAATTGTAATCCTATTTATTCACGGAATTGAATGGGAAAGCTGTATGTTTGGTGTGTTCAGAGCATGTTGCAGTGCTGAAAGAATATAACCTTCGTCGCCACTATGTGAGTCTTCATGCCGACAAATATGACAACTTTCAAGGACAGCGGAGATGAGAGAAGGTGAATGAACTGTTGGCGGGTCTGAAGAAACAGCAGTCTGTGTTTACTCACAGCCGAGACATCAGTGACGCTGCAGTGAAAGCTAGCTACCTCATTGCTAATGAAATCGCAGTGGCTTCAAAACCATTTAGTGAGGGTGAATTAGTAAAAACATGCATGATGAAGGCAGCGGAGATTGTGTGCCCTGAAAAGCGGCAGGCTTTTGCAAATATCAGCCTGACAAGAAACACAGTTGCAGACAGGATTTCCGATCTTTCAGTGGATTTGGACAGCCAGTTGAAGCAAAAAGTAAAGTCATTTATTCCGTTTTCGGTTGCAATTGATGAAAGCACGGACATTACAGATGTTGCACAACTGGCCATTTTCATCCGCGGAGTTGATGACACATTGACCGTCACCGAGGAGTTCGTGGAGTTGGTGCCGATGACAGATACAACGACAGCAGCTGATATTTTTACCGTACTCGTCGGCGCGCTGGACAGGGTCGGAGTGGACTGGTCCCGCGCTGTCAGCCTGGCTACAGATGGTGCGCCCTCAATGATCGGGAAAAAAGCAGGCGTTGTGACAAAGTTCAGAGAGAAAGTGCAATCTGCAAATGGAGGACGTGATTTTTTTTGACTTTGACTTTTCACTGTATTTTGCACCAGGAGGCTTTGTGTTGCAAGTCATTAAAGATGGATAACGTCATGAAGGTGGTCATCCAAACTGTTAATTTCATCCGATCCAGAAGCCTGAATCACCGTCAGTTTGACAGCCTTCTCAGAGAGAAAGACCACATCTATGGCCTGCCATACCACACTGAGGTAAGATGGTTAAGCCGAGGTGCTGTGCTGAGGCGTTTCTTTGATTTACGAGAAGAAATTGAACAGTTCATGGAAGAAAAGGGCAAACCAGTGTTAGAATTTCATTCCGCAGAATGGATGCAGGACCTTGCATTTATGGTGGATGTTACAGAGCACCTGAATAACTTGAACAAACAGCTGCAAGGGCGCAACAAAGTTGTCACGCAGTATTATGATAGCATACGTTCTTTCAAGTTGAAGCTGTCATTGTGGGAGACGCAACTTGCCGGTGGTGATGCAGCTCACTTCCCCTGTCTGAAAAATGTGTGCGCGACCCAACATGTGGCAGACATGAAGCGGTTCAAAGATAAAATAACGGGACTGTTACGGGAGTTTGAGCAACGCTTTCAGATTTATGTTTATATGTTTTTATGTTGATGTGCTATTGTTTTTAATTGATTTTATTTTATTTGTATATTTAACCTATTCTTGACTCTGTGGTTCTTGCACTTGTTTGGGGAACAGGATTTCATTATTTTTATCTACATTTCTGCCTGAGAAATGACACCCTGATATAGTTCTGTGATCTGTGAAACAGTTCTGTTAATCACTGAGGCATTGTGTGTTTGTGTGTTCTTTTTCTTCAGAATTTTCAAATAAACTTGACGTGTTTTATGATTAATAGTGATGTTGTGCTTGTACTATTTTGGACACACTGTCCTCAGGCTCCAGCTTTATGTTGATCGTATTAAAACAAAGAAAACAATCTGAAGTTGTTGTTTTTAAGTTATATATATATACCATGATTTTTCCGGTCCGGCCCACTTGGGAATAGATTTTCCTCCATGTGGCCCCTGAGCTAAAATGAGTTTGACACCCCTGCTCTATAGGATTCATACAGTGGGGAAAAAAAGTATTTAGTCAGCCACCAATTGTGCAAGTTCTCCCACTTAAAAAGATGAGAGAGGCCGGTAATTTTCATCATAGGTACAAGTCAACTATGACAGACAAATTGAGGGGAAAAAATCCAGAAAATCACATTGTAGGAATTTTTATGAATTTATTTGCAAATTATGGTGGAAAATAAGTATTTGGTCACCTACAAACAAGCAAGATTTCTGGCTCTCACAGACCTGTAACTTCTTCTTTAAGAGGCTCCTCTGTCCTCCACTCGTTACCTGTATTAATGGCACCCGTTTGAACTTGTTATCAGTATAAAAGACACCTGTCCACAACCTCAAACAGTCACACTCCAAACTCCACTATGGCCAAGACCAAAGAGCTGTCAAAGGACACCAGAAACAAAATTGTAGACCTGCACCAGGCTGGGAAGACTGAATCTGCAATAGGTAAGCAGCTTGGTTTGAAGAAATCAACTGTGGGAGCAATTATTAGGAAATGGAAGACATACAAGACCACTGATAATCTCCCTCGATCTGGGGCTCCACGCAAGATCTCACCCCGTGGGGTCAAAATGATCACAAGAACGGTGAGCAAAAATCCCAGAACCACACGGGGGGACCTAGTGAATGACCTGCAGAGAGCTGGGACCAAAGTAACAAAGCCTACCATCAGTAACACACTACGCCGCCAGGGACTCAAATCCTGCAGTGCCAGACGTGTCCCCCTGCTTAAGCCAGTACATGTCCAGGCCCGTCTGAAGTTTGCTAGAGTGCATTTGGATGATCCAGAAGAGGATTGGGAGAATGTCATATGGTCAGATGAAACCAAAATAGAACTTTTTGGTAAAAACTCAACTCGTCGTGTTTGGAGGACAAAGAATGCTGAGTTGCATCCAAAGAACACCATACCTACTGTGAAGCATGGGGGTGGAAACATCATGCTTTGGGGCAGTTTTTCTGCAAAGGGACCAGGATGACTGATCCGTGTAAAGGAAAGAATGAATGGGGCCATGTATCGTGAGATTTTGAGTGAAAACCTCCTTCCATCAGCAAGGGCATTGAAGATGAAACGTGGCTGGGTCTTTCAGCATGACAATGATCCCAAACACACCGCCCGGGCAACGAAGGAGTGGCTTCGTAAGAAGCATTTCAAGGTCCTGGAGTGGCCTAGCCAGTCTCCAGATCTCAACCCCATAGAAAATCTTTGGAGGGAGTTGAAAGTCCGTGTTGCCCAGCGACAGCCCCAAAACATCACTGCTCTAGAGGAGATCTGCATGGAGGAATGGGCCAAAATACCAGCAACAGTGTGTGAAAACCTTGTGAAGACTTACAGAAAACGTTTGACCTGTGTCATTGCCAACAAAGGGTATATAACAAAGTATTGACAAAACTTTTGTTATTGACCAAATACTTATTTTCCACCATAATTTGCAAATAAATTCATTAGAAATCCTACAATGTGATTTTCTGGAATTTTTTTCCTCATTTTGTCTGTCATAGTTGACGTGTACCTATGATGAAAATTACAGGCCTCTCTCATCTTTTTAAGTGGGAGAACTTGCACAATTGGTGGCTGACCAAATACTTTTTTTCCCCACTGTAGTTCTTTGTTTTTGTGCGATTAATTTCCCAGCTATGAAACAAAACGTCAGCAATACTTTGAAAACAGCTACTGCAGCATTTATTTTACTATAAATGTGATCATACTTTAATATTTGTATTCACAACCCTTGTGAAAAAGATTGCAGTCAGAGTGCAGTATAACTGCAGTATGCGGCAAATACTGCGTCCAAAATAACCTTTTTTTTACTGCAGTAATTTTGCAGTGTAAATGCAGTTAGAGTGCAGTATAACTGTGTCTCTGTGTCCAAAATACCACAGTCGACTGCAGTAACTGCACTTTTACAGCAGTTTCAAAACTGCATTATTTTTTTAAAGGGAAATGTCGCTGGTGAAATAGACATCTTACCTGCCAATGCCAAAATCTACCCGCATTTGGCAGGTGTTCATTTTAGGTCCTGGTTGTCATTGGATAATCTCCCATATTAATTAGAGGTAAAAAGGCAGACTTGACCCAGTAGATTTTATAGTAGTTTTCCTTTTTGTATATATTTATTTTCGTCCCCATCTGAACATAATGATCCGCTTGGAAAGCCGACCAAGAGGTCAAGATGGAGCTTGCGCTGAACTTGGTAAGTTGCTGTCTCCTGGGCACATGTGCATCCAACACTGTCGATTTCTCACATAAATGTACCCATTCATTCAGGTTACAGACCATGTTACTAGGCCTAGGACCCCTAGACTTAGCGAGTGCAACAATATTGGCAGGCTAGTTTTTTGGTTTTCGTAACAACAGCCAGGGGCTCGCTCGGGCGCAGGTTTGAATCTATTTTTGACATTGTAGCGTTGCCCACCAGAGAATGCAGAGGGGAGAGGAGATTTCATTGAAGAGAACCATTGATAATACATATGCATAGTCTGGATGTGTCCGTCCTCTGTGCCTACCTGTCAGTGTGTGGACCAGCTCGGAGGTCTCCACCTCGTATAGGTTGGCAGCCCGGTCCCAGGAAGCAGTGACCACCTGCTTGCCCCCCACCAGCCAGTCTGCAGCGATGACCACCCCTTGGTGGCTCTTCAAGGTGGTGGTGGCCACACGGATGGTTGGGACCTCACTGCACGGACCTTCCCCGTCCCCGTCACCATCCTCCCTGTCTGAGAAGTCCAGCTCGTCGTCACACAGTGCCTAGAGCAGCGGGGAACAGAGTTTCTTTACAGGCCCCTTATCTTAAATTGTATCTCCTGTTCGTTCATCATTTAGGAGTATCTATGAGTGATTTAGAGGTATGAAAGGTGTGTGTGTGTGTGAGAGAGAGGATAGTGTATGAGTAAATGTATGCATGAGAGATGTGATAAAGGGTGGTGAATGAGTGAGTTGAGGGAGTGAGTGGGTGGGTGGGGCTGTGAGTAGATGACAGGGGATGAGACTCACGCTGATATCTGCTAGAGGCGGGATGACGGGCAGTTGTACCATGTAGCGCCAGATGTGAGCCGTCTGGTCCCCAGACGCTGAGGAAACACACACACACACGTGAAGACACACGAACACACACACACGAATAAACACAGATGGACTGAGAAGCGTCACTTTAGCAAACACACCCCCACACACACAGGCAGTCATCTATCACATCTCATAGTTCTAATGATGTGCCAACTCACAGCTACCATAGCAAACACACACAGAGAGAATAGAGATTATGAATGTGACGATGAAACACGTCAAAATGGAGGGAAAGATATGTGAACACTCGCTGATGAGAGTCATGTTTCAACACATCTGTACTGAGGTGACGGCACAGTTGAACAACAGTTAAACAAGAACAGTTGAACAACAAGCAACAGCTGAACTAGCTACAACAGTCACACAATCTACAACACAGATTAACACCTGCATGTGGTGTATTCGTAGCATCACCATACATTAGCATACCTGTAAGGGCCATCTGTTCCGTAGGGTGAAACTTGATGGAGTTGACTGATCCTGCATGACCAGCATATCTAAGCAGACATTTCCCTGTCTCTATACTCCACAGAGCAGCAGAGTGATCTGTGGGGAACATTGAAAAAAAGTTACAACCTATTTATCCAAAGCTTTATGGCAAAACATTTCCCAGCAAGTTTTATCTCAAAACACCTCCTAGCACAATTCCAGATTCCAGTAATTAGATAATGATGCCCACCTCTTCATATGTTAACATGTAGCCTAAATGTGTATGCGTTTTTCTTGTGAAGTTTGTTGTTTATCCTTTCAAATGTATACATTTCAATTTCAGGTCCACCTTGGAGGTGACATTTCTGACCTGCTGATGCGGTCCCCAGAACCACAGGTGAGTTCCGTGTGACTGCTAGGTCCCAGATGCCGTCCCGGTGGCCCACATACTCCCTCAGGATCTGACACACAGCTCTGGATGTGGTGGCTTTGAAACTGGACACTATCTACCGAGAGGAGACACCACAATGTTCTCACTCACTAACCACACATTGGTGCTGGATAGGCCAGTTTCCCCCTTACTATGTAAAGCGCTTTGAGTACCTCAGTTGGTAGAATGGCGCTATGTAAATCCAATCCATTATTAACACACCCACTCACTACTACCCTGTGAACAGTAACTGTGCCTTATTCAGACTCAAAAGCACCATTATTGAACAACCAGTAAACAAGAATGTAGCCTATGGTCAAAAGCAGAGAAAAATAATTGGAAATAGGGTTCAGGTTACAAATAGTGAGTTTGCCATAAACATACAGTACAACGCGTAACTGTGTACTTAAATATTGAAACAATGAAAAGCTTTCAGTCTATACCGATCTGTTCACTCGTTCAATAAACTTTTGCGGGAGAGGAAGTATTCATCTAAACCACAACTCAGTTACAAAAGGGCTTTTGATAGCAGTAAATCATTACACGAGCTCTAATGATCTTAACAGCTAGAATGTTTACATAGAAGCTTACTCTTATTTCCCCATTCTAATCAACGATGAATGAGCGCCAGTGTGTAACACAGTGTGTAATCAAACATACCTTGCTCGTGGAGGCTTTGTAAGTGGTCATCAGTTTCTGAGAGAGCTGACTGGTACTGTGACTGGCTGTGTATGTACACAAAGATGAACACATGGTTAGATCGTTAGAGAAACAGGTTGGATTTCTTTCTTAGAGGAAGGCATAAACACCTCTAAACTATAAAAAAAGATGTATATATATTCATCTCAACCTTGGCTTTACTAATGTGTCAGCCCACATAATAATACTGTGATGAGATTCAGACCATATGCAAAGATAACAAAACTGTACCTTGTTTATTTTAATGGTTTAACACTAGAGTAGCAGTTATATTTACTATTCTGTAAGTAAATGCTACAAGAAAACCAGTGAAAATAAACTAGCAAATAAATTCATCAATTAACAATATCCAAGCCTATAACAAATGCAATTCAACTGTATTATCCCTCAAGGGAAGACTAAATACTATACTTCAGGTTAACTGTACCTTTCGCTTTCAGAGCTCCTTTGCTCAGCTCTCCTCCGTCTATGGTTTGTCCTTCGGATACTAAGCGCTCGTTGAGTGTATCAATTTCCCGGCGCACTGCAGAATTAGCGCACACACACGGTTATCGGACAACACAGATGACAGACAGCCACCACAAAACCACAAGGAAGTCAATCAGCTTCCTCAAGATCAATATTTCACCCCACAAACATAAAACAAACAGGTGGATGAGTGGTAGACTGTGGTACCAAATCAGTCCCCGAAAGGGGGCAGACATTCCTTCCTACAATACTTCCATAACATTATCCATTGATCAATTACTGTCTGTATGTAAATAGGCGAATCAATTATCATCCATTTTGGGCGTTACATTAAATACACATGATATGCCGTCTTGTTTTCACTTACATTCTAAGTTTTCAATGTAGAGATTCTCAAACTCCCGCTCTATCTGTCCAAACAGGTCTAGTAGATTGCTCCGCAAGGATAGGGGCAACTTGGAGTCCTGCAAACAAACAAAAACTGTTCAAGTCAACATCATCAAATAAACAGCACAGTTCTGTATCCATTCTGTTGTTCTGCTGTTGCTTGTGTTTGGACAGAAAAAGGGAAGAAGTTTTATTAATCAACTTCACACTCTGACAGGCAAATATCTATCCAGACATGACAAGCCATTGTTTTCTGTAACTGATGCAAAATAGTCACCAAGTAACTTCACTAACACAGATGTCACTACCGTAAAACCAAGTTACAACAGACAGTGGTCCATAACAAGAACTAACACAGCCATAAATGTCTCATTATAAAACAATAATATCGAACTACCTTTTGTTCTGACTTACCAGTACCTCCATTCTCTACAACTCACAGTTCCCAGTGAACAGGTTGCATGCATGCAGATCAAAACTATGCAAAGACAAGTAGGCCACCATGAAAAGTCATACGGTTTTAACAGCTACTGAAACTGCTGCTATCCATATAGCTTAGTCACTAAACTGTAACATGAAATTAGGAAACCAAATAGCCTATCTCTCAGTTCTTTAAATTGACACACACGTTCAAGTGCACGAAAGTGAGCGAGAATGAGGTTAACCACTCTCTCGCCATTCAGTCAACGACACATTTAAACACACTATGTTGAAAGAAAAAAAAGGAAAAAGGCAATTAGCAGCAAACAACAGTCAGCCCCTTAATTCTTTCAAAGCTGCTCAATCATGTGCTTAAAGACCTACGCCTAAAGATCTCCTAGGTTACCGAGTGAAAGGCTATGAGGGCCTAACCTCTAGTGTAGCAGTATACAGTGGCTGGCGGATGGATACGGTCAACAATGAGCCAACAGGTACTGGAGAGAGAGCCTTGATGAAAAGAATACTCATACCTGCACAAGCGGACGGTATTAAAACTTGATGAGACAACAGCAGCTTGTGGTACTGTTACTGTATGCTCAGAGCAAATAGACTGGACAAACAGGCTAATGACAGTCTATAGAGGGACTGTCTAGAGAAAAATCATAATAACCGATGCCAGTCATCTGAAAACAATATAACCTAGACCTAAATATACTGAGGTGATGCTTATTCATCATGACTACTCACACTTGAATAGGCCTAATAAAACGTTTTTAGGTTTTTTTAGATGGACAAAGGCTAGCCTACACAATTTATTAACAACGGTAAAACATTGAGAGGACAAATTCTAACGTAATTTCAGTTTCTGCTTTTGTACTGTACTGCTGTCAACTTCCTTTTTTATTGGTATAGTGATAACATGGGCTTGATCAAACAGTAGGCCTAGGATTTATTACCTCACTGACTGTGAGGTAGCCAACACTGTGTTTGCATCAGGGATGGTGCCCGACTGTCTGTCTCATCAAAAGGCTCTTAGTCTTGCTGTTAGAGACAAATCAACTGTGTCCGAGTATTGTGAGACACTATCCAATTGATCGTGGAGGTATGGTTAATCACTAACTTATTTAACTTAAATATTAAGCCAGGAATTGTAACTAGAGATAGGCTAATTCACTTATTTAATGTATTGAGTCAATAATTTAACATTCATGTATTTTCAGCAACTCTAACACTAAAGTAGACAATGTCTTTATACTCTTCTCTGAAGGAGGCTTTTCATTTTAGGCTTATTTTTAATAAGGTTACTACCATGGCTAACTACACACATTTCATTAACTAGCCTACACACATACTGTGTACACACTTGACTAACTATACACAGGTTTCAGATTCAAAATGAAAACAACCTAGGCTAAATATACACCTATCTGCACCTCAGTCCCCAAGGGACCCTGAGACACATGATGTATGTCTACACTTTCTCTGAGAAAGTACAACATCTTACTTAAAGCATAACACTTGAGTTAGCCATGATATTGTAACACCAGGTAGAAAGCCTGTCGCAAAAACCGGCCGGTACTGTCCTCTCTCCCTTATAATATCACACAAACAAACCTCCCACCAACAAACAGGTTGACAATTGACATGCTAATCAACATACAATGGTTAGCTTTTTTTTTTTTTACTGTAGTGGTTTCAATTTCAGTAGTACATCTTACCAAACGGACTAGCTAACATTACAGGCCGTCATTGTAAATAAGAATTTGTTCTTAACTGACTTGCCTAGTTAAATAAAGGTTAAATAAATAAATAAAAATTACAAACAGATACAAGCTTACTGCTTTTTAAAACGTTCATATGTTTTAGAGAATGAGAGCATGTGTGTGCGCATGTATGTTTGTGTATTGAGATACCGTGTGTGCTGTTTGTGTGTTTACTTTGTGTGTGTTTACTGCGGTAGTCAGCTCACTCACCTGTCCGTCCAGCATATCCCTCTGCATGCCTGTCACTGTGCGCTGCTCCTGGTCAGTGCTGTTGCTGCGCCGAATGGACAGGCTGTGGGACTTGCGCTTCTGCTTGGTGTGACGGGCGGCGGCACTGCTTCCACTCTCTACAGGCATTCCTCCTCTGTGACGTCCTCCGGTTCACTTCCTACCTGAGGCTGAGCAAACACAACCCATGGTTCAACCCTGGCTGTCAGCTTTCACGTTACTGCTCTCTGCTGTCGCCTGGAGAAAGACTGTGTCCTAAATGGAACCATATTCCCTATATAGTGCACTACTTTTGACCATAGGTCCCTACATAGTGCAATAATTTTACCCTGGTCAAAAGTAGTGCACTTTAAAGGGAATAGGGTGACATTTGAGACAAAGCCAGAAGCTTTATTGTTCTTATCATAGCACTGCTGGTTAAATACACTTTCTTGTAGCTACAGCAATACACTTCCCTTGTACTGTAGCTACAGGATAGTAAACATTCACTCTATCTAGGCAAGTTATCAGGAAAATGAGAATGAGTAAATTGTCCATAGACTAGACTAGATCAGTAGACATTCAACATGATCATGCAAAAGATGTGAGCATTTGAAAAGCCAAAGAAAACACAAGACTAGGGCTGCGTCCCAAGTGGCATCTTATTCCCTAGTATAAAATGCACTACTTTTGACCAAAACCCTGTGCTCTTGTCAAAAGTAGTGCACTATATAGATAGGGAATAGGGTGGTATTTGGGACGTGGAGATGCATACCATTAGTGAGTAGCAGCATGACAAGTACATTGTTGCATCCTAAACTGGCAGTTAATGAAGGTGATCACAATGATGTGGGTGGCCAGTAGCCTAGTTTCCACAGTTGATGGCGAAAGCCCTCAAAGACACCACAGGCTGGACAGACAGATGGAAAAACAAGATGTCAATAAATGGGCAAAAGAGTGATCTGGAGAGCAATTTGCCTAATAAATCAGACTTCCACACTCAGATTCGAAAGAGGCAAGACAGCAATGAGAACACAACAAATGTTAAACAACGTATTGATAGAGATGATGCATCGGTAGTAGGGGTTGTTTGATTTTGACTTGCCTTACTTTTAGCTGTTAGCTATGTGAATTAGTTAGCTATATGAGAGTTGTCATGAACCAGTCATTAGCTAAGAATGGCATGTAACTAGCTAATGTTTGCATGCGACCTGTTATAGTCATGCAGACAGGCCTTCATGCAGTGGCTATGGTTAGCAAGGCTGCTTTATATATCAAGGCCATTCTACCGGTAGTTAGCTAACGTTAGTTGGAGTAAATAATCAGATGGAGAACGCAGCTAGCTAGCACCGATTTCTAACTAGCTAGCTAACCATCTAGAAAGCTAACTAACTGGCTCTGAAATATAGTTTTTTCAACAAAATAGTACTCTAACTAAGCTACTTACTTTATAAAGGTAGCTACGCAAGTGTCATTTGAAGGTCGTAGAAAAATAGAGGGAGAGAGCACGTACATTTCCAGAAAATTGGCTCTCGGGTTTATGATACGAGTCGGCTCTTCACCGCTCATGAATCAAGCGCCGTCATACGACACAAGCAACGCGAGGCTTTGGTGGACGAGAAAGGCAATCAAGGAATTGTCAAAAAGTTACGGATTTGATTTGACAGTCGTAGAGATATCTCAGACAGTTAGGGGACACAGACAAATATCTAATGTATTGTGAGTAGCTAAAAAGTTGTAAATTAATACATTTTAATACATATTTGACTGTTTTAGCTTACGTCACTTTCATAAAACTGAGTAGGAGAGATGCCGCTGTGCTGCTATGTCATGTGATAAGGCATACGTTTCCCATCACTAGCCAATACGATTTCAGTTTCTGTAAGAACCAATTATCAACTCAAACGTCAGCGATGAGCAGTGTTTTACAAGGAGACTTGCCAATGTGTGTACTGATAATCGTCGGAAGCAGAATGTAAGTAAAAAGTCATTTCTAGTGCTGAAACTGCATTGTGCATTTATAAGGAGTTGTGCTTTCTTATCGGCGATTGTGTAGACCGTATTCTACGTGGATAAGTCGTTGTCCAAGGTTTAATTCCACTTGAAAGCGGGAGGTGGTTCGATGGCGTGTTGGCGACCCCATCCTATCTGATTGGTCTGGCGATGGTGCGCGGCTTGTGGGCGGTGCTTCGGGTGGTGTCCATCGAGGGACGTGCTTTGTTAAAGCCAAATATACCTGTTTCTGGAAGACTAGGCATTACAAGAAATCCTCTATTTCACTCCACGTCTGTCTCTTTGAGGAATCTATCAAGGTATGTATTGGGTTGTTACTGACATGCATGCATTTGTTTATTCTTTTGCTGTTGTCTGCAGCAGCGAACGCATCATTTCTAGTGTCTGTTTATTGTGCTACCGTTAAACGTTACATGCGCCTGTTGTATCGATAGCCTAGATAGGCATGTATTTAGAGCCTTCTTGCCTCATATTACTGTACTTGAATTCAACTATATCTTCAAATCATCTGCAATCTAAATATTATATGCACGAATAACCATTCCAATGTAGGCCGGAAACCTGTACTGCTATAGGCGCCCATCTGCTAATCAAATCATTGTTGTTCTGCTCAACAGTGAGGTGAGAGAGCTGCGAGGGTCTGCTGTCGGGATGCCTGAAATAAATACGGATAATATGGACAAGAAGCAGGTCCAGCTGCTGGCAGAGATGTGTATTCTTATTGACGAGAACGACCAGAAGACTGGAGCAGACAGCAAGAAGAACTGCCACCTCAACTCTAATATTGACAAAGGTAGACTAACAGCCCTATGGCTATGTGTCATCTCTGATTATTGCTGATCTATACCCCAGGTGTCTCTCAAATTGGTCAACATTGTTGCCACTCACACTGAGATGGAGTGATTATGAAGGATAAAAGAAACAACCACATTGTAGGGCCCGCCCCAATTTATGTGTTCTCTGTCACCATGGGGCCGCATGGCAAATTGCCCCAAAACGCAGAAGGACAATGATCAAGGGTCAGTCCGCCCTTCTCTAAGCTCTATACGCCTATAATAATAATGTGGTGTGACTTCAGTTTTATGCCTTGTATGTGAGTTCAATCATTTTACAACTTTATAAAATAATACTTGCGTTCTGCATTCGCCTCTCCTTGATCTTAGTCAGCTAAATTCATAATACTTGATTGCACATTGTTTAACTATAATATTAAAATGGAGTCAGATATGAAATGTAAATTATTAAACAATATTTAACCCCCTACAACATTTGCTCTATATACTACAAATACGAAAGCCGTGTTGCAAAGCCATGCAGCTCACAGTCATGTTGAATGGTAACTAATCAGATCTCTTCTGCTCCAGGCTTATTGCATCGTGCATTCAGCGTCTTCCTGTTCAACAGTGAAGACAAGCTGCTCTTACAACAGAGATCTGATGCTAAGATCACTTTTCCAGGTCAGTAAACAACCCAATGACTCTTAAACACTAATGCTGATAGTCATCAGACCAGTAGTGGAGTAATGACTGTTTCCCTCCCTGTTTCTGTTCAGGGTGTTATACCAACACATGCTGCAGTCACCCCTTACACACATCCAGTGAGCTGGAGGAGCTAGATGCCATCGGGGTGAGGAGAGCTGCATCAAGACGACTGGAAGCAGAGCTGGGAATTCCCATGGATCAGGTACAGCTCTCATAGGTTATTCCCAGATTATTACAATGTAATAACCATTTTATCATGTCATTTCTTAGTAAATATCTAGTAATTTGTGCACGGTAAATTAAAGTGCAACTGGCTTTGCTTTATGGAGTATATAGTATTGAGACAGTGTTTGAGAGCTTTGAAATATGTATGCTGTTGTAAGATTTAGCTACCGTATGTTTGATAATAGTTGCCCTTTGCTCATCTTTGTTCTAATCATGTCCAATGGTTCACCCTCAGGTTCCACCAGAGGAGATGACCTATTTAACCCGTATCCACTACAAGGCCCAGTCAGATGGTGTGTGGGGGGAGCATGAGATCGACTACATCCTCTTCATGCAGAAAGACATAGAGGTGAACCCAGACCCCAACGAGATCAAGACCCACTGTTACGTCACCAAAGAGGAGCTGAAAGAGATGCTGAAGAAGGCCAAGAACAACAAGTTATTGATCACGCCCTGGTTCAGCCTCATCGCAGAGACCTTCCTCTTCCAGTGGTGGGACAACCTGCAGAACCTCAAACAGTTCATGGATCATGACAAAATACACAGGATGTGATTCTGCGTAGGATGAGAATCTTTGGTTACCTTCCAAAATGGCACTCTATTCCCTAGGGGCCCTGGTAAAAAGCAGTACGCTACATAGGGAATATGGTGCCATTTGGGATGTAGACATTGTTTGTGTAGGGTTTGCATGGAAAGCTGCTATGAGGGACGTAGGGTACTTGTTTTTAGTCTTACTAGAGTTTGAGGGTTGATACTTTTTAGATTTCTGTAAATTGAATAGAAAGAATGATGTGGTAGGAGTGCAATTCAATCCCTGAACTGAGTGAAAATAAAATGGAATTGACCCCGTTTAAAAAAGGAATGATTATGAGGCTGTATTGAGGTATGATTTTTGTATAGCTTGTACTGTATAGCATATCTTTTATATAGGAGCTATATAAGTGCCTGACTGTCACTGAGGCTAAGGTTGTTAGTAATGTTGATTTTAGCAATCTGGCACTGTTTCCCATTTCCCATTGTATAGTAATGTAAATTGATTATGAATAAGCAGAATTTTTGTTGCGTTTGACTTCAATAAAATATCTAATTAGGGAATAAAATAATTTAACAAATTGTGGATTTTAACAGGTAATAGAATATTTTCTGAAATAGAGCCAGGTACCTCTGACATGCACTTCACACCATTGAACAGTAGGTGGCAGTAAACACACACCGTAGTTTCAAAAGCTCATTTACTGTGCTTTTTTCAGGAATGCGTTCAACTGTGCTGTGCCTCAACCTTTCCACATGTTTGGTGTTGAAATTCCACAATGTAAAAATGCCTCCATGCATATGTTCACTACTTTTACATTCAACAACAACATTTTAAAAGTTGTGATTTTGTGCTCCAGGGTGGTAGTCCTTTTTAAGATGCTTTCTTGCGTCTGCTTCCTTGTATGACCTGAAAAAATGGTTTAGCCAAAATCAGGTCACAGGCTGGGTAGTGGGCCCAGATAAATTGAGAGATGCCTGTTACATACACAGTAGGCAATGACTTGAAGATTAAGGTAAGAGCAGAAATTGCTGCTCTTATGTCAACTGCTCTGTTTCCAGGGGTCCCTAGTTAGCCAGTGTGACTGTGTAAGCATTTGTGTTGTCTCTGACCGATAGACATATTGGTTATGTTCGAAATGGTACCCTATTCCCTTTATAGTGCACTATAGAGCTGCAATTCAATCATCCTCCCTGTCAGAGCCATGGGTCAGTCCGATTGCTGTCATGTCTGCGCAGCCTTCAGGCTACCTTCTGGCCCCAACTTTATTAGGTTAGAGGGTTTCCTGAAGGGTTATCAAATCCTGCAGTGCATTCACCATTTCATATCATAAACTATGCACAATTTCCATCAGTGTTCATTGTTTTGTAAAGGAGACTGATGTAACTGATGTTTTGCAGTGATTGAACAGAAATTCTGGAATTTGTGTAAAAATACTATTGTACAGCCAAATACCGTACCAATTAACATTTGTCAGGATTCTATAACACTCTCTGGCATTATAATTCACTGTTTCTTATGCTTTACCAAAGCCATATATATGTAGCTTATCCTATTTTTTGCTTTTGCAATTTTGTTTTTGCATTTGCGACCCAACTTTGCATCCCAAAGATGTGTTGTTGCGTCACGTCACATGCGTGATGACGTCCACTTTTCCCGGAGGGACTATCGTCAGCGTTGTACACCAGTCTGGCTTATGACAGTGGGTAAAAGCCAGTAGGATATCTTTCACTATACACAACCAGAAATGTCAACATCTATGATGATGAAACTGAACTTTAACGTGGAACGAGTCCATCTTGTGGTGAGTAACGTTAGGCCGAGAACACATGTTTGCTATCTCGTATTTCTGTGCTGTTGAATGAAGCACAAAGTGTCTGCGGTAACGTTAACTAGCTAGTAGCTAACGTTAGCCTTGCCAGATGATCAGCTGGCTGACCGACAGCTGACTAAACCGAATGAGAGCTTGATCTTTCGAATAGCTATTATATGAATTAAATGGCAAATTAGCTAGCTACATAATGATGGCTGGAACTCTTTTACCCTGTTTTCAGTGATGTAACTAACCTTTGCTCCAGCTTGTACAAAAGCTAACAATTTTAAACAATCAGTACTCAGCCAAGGTACCACTTGGCGCCTCATTATGGAGAGAGCCTTTCATGTTTACAACTCCTCTTTACCTCCCTACATGAGTTCTGTTTTACAGTCAACAAGAAGTTCATTACACATCACAGGGTTAGGCAAGATCACATTTGCAGCAAAGCTGGGTTATGACTTTTATGTGTGGAAACATGAAATAGTCCAAAGACTTTTAATATGAAGGTCCTTATGAGGTTATTAACTCTGAACACAAGACCTAGCCCACCTGTGTGTGTATCTGTGAGTGAGACACACAACACTGTGGCTAGCTAGCTATGTGGTGTGCTTCTGTGAACAAAGCAAACCAGGACATAGCTAGGAAGACATTGATCTATTCAGCCTTTTCTGCAGCAACACAATCCATCTGGGATGTTTATTTGTGTCACATGTATTTTAAGCCTTGTCTTTAATCTATAAATATCAGACCACACACACTCCACTGACTTACTCAACCATGCTCAATTAGTGCGCTGTCATTATGTGTTTCCCAAATGCCACCCTATTCCCATTGTAGTGCACTACCTATGGGCCCTGGTCAAAAGTAGTGCAGTATATAGGGAATAGGGTGCCATTTGCGATGCAGCCATTGACTGGCAGGGAGCTCTGTCAGACAGACACCAAGCAGTCAATACAGTTCCAGGCTGTAGGAAAGCATTTTTATTGTTCAAGGGACCATTCTCACTTAGACCCCCATACATTTTACTCAGCCACACAACTATCAATTATAAATGACATCTGGCTTCATCAACAATTTATGTGCCTCTTGGTTGCAATTTGCAAAAAGTTGGCCTCATTCAGGGGACAGTACTGTATTCACTAACATTATCAATGTACAGTATGCTGCTTCCTTATGATCAGCAAGCAAAAGGTGGGTTGATAAGTCAGTTTTATTTTCTGTATCCTCTGTATTTTTTACAGGGTGCTGGATCCTAGAGAGAGAGCGTACTGGCCTGTCTGTTTTCACCAGCTCCTCCTATGCTGCCCTGCCAGTTTACCAGGCTGTGAGAGTGAGAGTTCAGTAGGAGAGGTGGGTGAGGAGGGTTGGGGTATCTGACAACCAGAGGGAAGACACAGACAGCCCAGCCAGATGTCCTCGCCCTTCGTGCCAGTACCTGTCCCCATCAGAGATAGGACCCTGCCAGGGGCCAACGGAAAGCCCAGGCGCGGGCCTCAGAGGACCTCATCTTTGAACAGTGTCTCCAGCAGCTCTGAGTCCTCCTCCACTAGAGGCCCCAGGGATGAGACCCTGGGCCCTGGCCGTGACCCTGGGAGGAGAGTGAATCGAGTCGGAGGGACTCGGTCCCAGAGCTCAGAGAGAGGCTGCTGCTTCACTTCTCCACCCTCCCTGCTGCAGTGTCAGAGCCCAGTGACCCGGGCCAGGCTGAACGGGCTTGGGATGGACCCCACGGTGGAGTACTCCAGCTCCTCCTGGACAAACATGGACCAGGAATCGCCACCAGGACCTCCAGGGTCCATCACAGGGTCCTCAGACTGGGAGGAGAGGCCCATCACCCCCACCGTGCTGGGCTACGAGGTCATGGAGGAGCGGGCCAAGTTAACGGTGAGAGAGAGGGAGGCAATTCTTAGCTTGGTCCAAGATCTGTTTGTGTTGTCTTGCCTATGGCTATTGTCATGCAAGGAGTTGGCTTTACAGCACAGATCTGGGACCAGGCTATGCAATTTAAACATGCCATGAAGACAGTGACCAGCAGGAAGCCTAGCTATATGCCAAACTCAACTAGTCAACAAACATTTCTTCCTTATTTTAACCACTTTTTCCCTAGTTGCAAGTCATTTGAAATATCCTTCCTTTCCATTTTGATGACTGGGCCTGTTGTGAATGTTGTTGCTGTCATTAATATCATTACTGGATATTTTAAAGGGATACTTCGAGATTTTGGCATGCTAGCAGATACCTATAGACTTCCAGTCATTGTGCTAATGCTAGTTAGCATTGGCTCACAAAACTAGCTCTAACTTCCTTCATGCTGGACACAGAGACATAAAAATGGTATCCACGAGTTCATCTGACTCCGGGGAAGTAGATAAAGGGCCTCATTGCCAAAATCCCAAAGTATCCCTACAAGCTCTGAGCTAAGCATGGAGTGGCAGAAATGACCAGTTGGCTTTAGTTAGGCTACATTAACATTCATTTATCATGGTCTGTCAAGGTTAGTCTGTTTGTTTCCTGACTGACGTGTCCCCAACTCCAGCTCATTATGGTCAATGCCTGTCGTCCCCCCCCCCCCCCCCCCCCCCAGGCTATTTCTTATTTCCTGTGTGTTTAGAGTTTATCCCAGGTGGCTAAGGTCTGGTCAACAGTCACAAACCAAATTCTGCTATAGATCACTGTGGATAGTCTGTAGTTTCTGTGACTGTGGATAGTCTGTAGTCTGCGCATAGTCACTCTGTTGTCAGTGGATAGTCTGTAGTCTGTGGATTGTCTGTAGTCTGCCTTCTCCCCCTGTGTTTGTTCCCGTAGATGGGATTAGAAGCCCTGTACTGTTCCTGCTGTCTGGACAGATATTTAGGAGTGTTAGGGAGATGGAGGTGCCATTGGATCAAGAACAGATTATTAACGCCAGCCGCCTGCCAAAAGTGGCAATATCATGCCAGGGCATGGCCGGAGGTGAGGAGAGGTGTGTGAACTGCTGGATGTTATTAGGAGCGACTGAGGGATGTGTTGGGAAATAATTTCAGAGGCAGGATGATGGCTCTGACTAGAGAGTGGGAATGTTGGGCCCAATGTGAACTCGTGTGAAATCATGCTGATCTGATCATGATCTCAGTACTGCAGCCCTGCCATCAATAACCATTTGTTAACCCCCTGCATCCCTCTCATCCAGTACAGATGGATGATGATACAGCGGGATAAGGATTTGACTCAAAGCAGCTGAGTGGTTGCACATTCTTCTTCTCTCTCATTTATAGTTTGCTACATTTGGGCGACTATATTAGTTGTATTGAAGGCCTAACACTTTTGTTTAAAGTGTTCGCTGCGCATGGCTTCAAGTTGTATATTCATCATCTAGCCTAGTTGCAGATTGGTACTGCAGTGGAAAGTACTGCCCCTTCCACTCAGAAACAGCCGTTGTAATTTCACTCTCCAGCAGCACTTTAATTAAGGGGAATCAGAATCTGCTGCTGAAGACGACAGACACTCACTGATTTAAAGGTCAAGTCCAGTAATTAAGACTCCTAAAATGGCTTCTGCATTCCCACTGCTTTCTCTGAAGGCTATCTAAAATAGAATGCATCATTTGCAACAAGTACACAATGTCTCATATCCTTTCAGTCTTGATTTGATCTTACTTAGGGTAACTCCAAAATGGTATCCTATTCCCTATATAGTGCAATACTTTTGACCAGAGTCCTGTTCAAAAGTAGTGCACTATAGTGAATAGGGTGCCAATTGGGCCGCAACCTCAGTTTGTGGACATAATGCACACATGATGATGCCAGGTTTCTATTAGATTTACAGCCTATTAGTCTCCCTTTTGCACTGTGGCCCTGTTGCCAGTTAGGTACTGTTCTCTCCTGGCTAACAAATTCCTGCTAACCCTGTTTGATATTAGTGCCAGTGTGTTCCTGTGAGCCTTGGCTGGATCGCCTTCTCGGTCGCTCTGCATCAGTCTATCCTCTCACTCAGACACACCGCTCTAAACAAACCCCAGGAGTTGGACTTAGAAATGTTTATCAGGCTTAGAATAGCTTTTGGCATCAAAGGTGTTCCATAAAACCCCAAATCAGTGAGGTGTGTCCCAAATGGCACATGAAGTCCCTATTTAGTGCAATAATTTTGACCAGGGCCAAAGTAGTGCACTATATAGGGAATATGGTGCCATTTGTGACGCAGGTAGTGTGTTCTGAAAGCCTGTGGTTTGAAATGACTGAACGGGTCAGAGATAGATGAGGTGAAGAAATGCTAAACGTCTGACTTTCTTAAAAATACATTGGTTATGAAAGGGAGAAAGTAGGCTATTCTAAAAAACAAGCTCACATCCATATTGTTTTTGTCTCTTGTTATTACTAAGCTTCTACTATACGTCTTTACTAATATTGAGAAAATAATTATCTGTTAGATTCAGTCTCAGGTGCACTGTGCTGCTGTGGTTTAAAAGGAAACATAGTTAATCTATGACTGTAATTGAATATAAGATAACTGCCATCATAAGGTCAAAGGTGAGCTGTTAATGTGTGTGTGGTCTCCTCCTGCTGCAGGTGTATAAGGTCCTGGTGAGGAAGACTCCGAAGGAGAGTTGGGTGGTTTTCAGAAGATACACTGACTTCTCCAGACTCAACGACAAGGTATGTCCTCACTCCTGTCTTTGGACTGTCCTGGGCCTCATAGGAGAAAGGGTTTGTCTGATGAATGCACCAAAGTCAGATTAGGATATAGGCCAAGGACTAGATAAAGTGTATTTTTACCTGGAGTTTTTCCTTTATTGTAGGCTACTACTTTTACCACTTTTAGTCTTGAAATCTTTGGTTGTTTACTACACTACTTACTCTGTTTAGCACATGGCCTCACATGGGAATCCTTAAAGAGATGGGTGGGGCCAAGGCTTAAGAGGGTGTGAACGGTGCTGAATGGGTGTAGACAAAGAGCTCTCCAGTAGGTGTACCAAAACATTCAAGGGCCATTTTCTCAAAAGTGGGGTTACAAGTTGATCAGCTTTCAAAGCAGATTTACTTTACCATTGTTCCTCAACTGCAGTGTATGATATACCGTTTTCTAGCTCTGAGTATCTACCTTTATCCAATGTAAAAAATACTATTTCAAATGTTGTTACATGCATTCACCTGTATTGTGAATAGGCCTAGGCTACATCTTCATTGGCCCAGTTTATCAATAGAGATTTACCATTCAAATAAATTATTAGCATTATGTTATGGAGCTAGATTGGTCAAAAATCAAATTCAAATTGATTGTATGATTGTTTATTTAATTAATGCATACATAAAAAATTCAAAAATTTCAAATGTAATGATCTTTAGATCTGTCTGGATCAAGTTCCATTCTGTGACTTTGGCCAATATGCCTTTATTTGTGGTATTGTTTTGGTATCGCTATCGTAATGGTATGGACTATGGTGATACTAAACCTGGTATCGCTATCGTAATGGTATGGACTATGGTGATACTAAACCTGGTATCGCTATCGTAATGGTATGGACTATGGTGATACTAAACCTGGTATCGCTATCGTAATGGTATGGACTATGGTGATACTAAACCTGGTATCGCTATCGTAATGGTATGGACTATGGTGATACTAAACCTGGTATCGCGTATCGTAATGGTATGGACTATGGTGATACTAAACCTGGTATCGCTATCGTAATGGTATGGACTATGGTGATACTAAACCTGGTATCGCTATCGTAATGGTATGGACTATGGTGATACTAAACCTGGTATCGCTATCGTACTGGTATGGACTATGGTGATACTAAACTTGGTATCGCTATCGTAATGGTATGGACTATGGTGATACTAAACCTGGTATCGCTATCGTAATGGTATGGACTATGGTGATACTAAACCTGGTATCGCGTATCGTAATGGTATGGACTATGGTGATACTAAACCTGGTATCGCTATCGTAATGGTATGGACTATGGTGATACTAAACCTGGTATCGTAATGGTATGGACTATGGTGATACTAAACCTGGTATCGCTATCGTAATGGTATGGACTATGGTGATACTAAATCTGGTATCGCTATCGTAATGGTATGGACTATGGTGATACTAAACCTGGTATCGCTATCGTAATGGTATGGACTATGGTGATACTAAACCTGGTATCGCTATCGTAATGGTATGGACTATGGTGATACTAAACCTGGTATCGCGTATCGTAATGGTATGGACTATGGTGATACTAAACCTGGTATCGCTATCGAAGTAAGAATGTTGGTATTGTGACAACACTACATCCAGAGCTGCCAACTCGTTGAAGTAGAAATTGTCATCCAAATTAAGTTTAGTGATCACTGTTCTAATGTCCAGAAGGTGTTTTCGATCATAAGAAATGATGTCCGAGACATTATCTACAAAAGTTTTTTTTTTTTTTTATAGCAGAATTGGTCAGGAGCTGCCAACCACTGCAGTGCCAGTGCAGTGCTGTGGGAGGGACAGTGTGTAATAATCAGTACTGTGGGAGAGACAGTGTGTAATAATCAGTACTGTGGGAGAGACAGTGTGTAATAATCAGTACTGTGGGAGAGACAGTGTGTAATAATCAGTACTGTGGGAGAGACAGTGTGTAATAATCAGTACTGTGGGAGAGACAGTGTGTAATAATCAGTACTGTGGGAGAGACAGTGTGTAATAATCAGTACTGTGGGAGAGACAGTGTGTAATAATCAGTACTGTGGGAGAGACGGTGTGTAATAATCAGTGCTGTGGGAGAGACAGTGTGTAATAATCAGTGCTGTGGGAGAGACAGTGTGTAATAATCAGTACTGTGGGAGAGACAGTGTGTAATAATCAGTACTGTGGGAGAGACAGTGTGTAATAATCAGTGCTGTGGGAGAGACAGTGTGTAATAATCAGTACTGTGGGAGAGACAGTGTGTAATAATCAGTGCTGTGGGAGAGACAGTGTGTAATAATCAGTACTGTGGGAGAGACAGTGTGTAATAATCAGTACTGTGGGAGAGACAGTGTGTAATAATCAGTACTGTGGGAGAGACGGTGTGTAATAATCAGTACTGTGGGAGAGACAGTGTGTAATAGTCAGTACTGTGGGAGAGACAGTGTGTAATAATCAGTACTGTGGGAGAGACGGTGTGTAATAATCAGTACTGTGGGAGAGACAGTGTGTAATAGTCAGTACTGTGGGAGAGACAGTGTGTAATAATCAGTGCTGTGGGAGAGACAGTGTGTAATAATCAGTGCTGTGGGAGAGACAGTGTGTAATAATCAGTGCTGTGGGAGCAGCCCTTTCGTGTTGGAGAGCAATACAGAAATTAAGTGAATCCCCTCTGCCCCCCCCCACCCCCCCAGTACACAAAGAGCCAGTGTCCCAACAACAACAACAACAACAACAACAGCAGTAGCTTGGCCTAGCCAGCCACAGGAAGCCACCTCCTAGCGGGACAGGTCAGAGACAGACAAGGGGAGAAAGACCATGTGAATTAGGCTAACAACCATGAAAGTCTTATAGCTGAAGTGCTTTATGTGACAGCCATATCATCAACTATTTTCTTAAATCTAGGCTGTCCTCTTCTGTTTATCACATTGTGAAGAGGCCCCATGTAGCTCAGTTGGTAGAGAATGGCGCTTGCAACGCCAGTGTTGTGGCTTCGATTCCCATGGGGGGGCAGTATGAAAATGTATGCACTCACTACTGTAAGTCGCTCTGGATAAGAGTGTCTGCTAAATGACTAAAATGTAAAAATGTAAATGAAGAAGTTGGCATGATAGTCCTATCAAGGAAACACACTGCCAACAATGCCATTTAGATAGGCTACTACGTTTTTCTGTTAGAAATAGTTCTAGTAATAACACACAAAGGCTACAGAAGGCTAAATGCCGACTATACGCCTACAAATCAGGTTTTGCAACTGGACTGTAGCTTGGGGTGTGATAGGAAAGGCAACACCCTCCATCAGATACACAGAGGCTGTGGACAGGCTGCACAGCCATTCCTGTGGTCTCTCTCTCTCTTTCACTCGTTAGAGGAGAGAACTAACTGATCTGGACTCATATTCACAAAGACTCAAAGTAAGAGTGCTGATCTAGGATCAGGCTTATTTATGATTTAAAATATATGTACAGTGGGGGAAAAAAGTATTTAGTCAGCCACCAATTGTGCAAGTTCTTCCACTTAAAAAGATGAGAGAGGCCTGTAATTTTCATCATAGGTACATGTCAACTATGACAGACAAATTGAGGAAAAAAATCCAGAAAATCACATTGTAGGATTTTTAATGAATTTATTTGCAAATTATGGTGGAAAATAAGTATTTGGTCAATAACAAAAGTTTCTCAATACTTTGTTATATACCCTTTGTTGGCAATGACACAGGTCAAACGTTTTCTGTAAGTCTTCACAAGGTTTTCACACACTGTTGCTGGTATTTTGGCCCATTCCTCCATGCAGATCTCCTCTAGAGCAGTGATGTTTTGGGGCTGTCGCTGGGCAACACGGACTTTCAACTCCCTCCAAAGATTTTCTATGGGGTTGAGATCTGGAGACTGGCTAGGCCACTCCAGGACCTTGAAATGCTTCTTACGAAGCCACTCCTTCGTTGCCCGGGCGGTGTGTTTGGGATCATTGTCATGCTGAATAATTATGTTATTGTTTGAAGAGTTCTGCAGCAGAGTTGACATGGATGTGTTTTTGAAAGATCAACAACACATGCCCCTCCCCTGTTGAGCAAACAGGCATTGTTTGGTTTTCCTGGTCATAACAAACCATGTGATGTTACATTTGTTCAGGGTGTGATGGTGGTGTTATTGCGATAATTGGCCCATGTTTCTTTCTCTCTTTTCCGTGTGTGTGTTTGTACGTGTGTGTGTTTGTACAGTGTGTACTGTGTGTGTTTTTAAGATAGTGTGTGTATCAGTGTTGCTTTTCCCCTGCCCAACCTGTCTCTGTCTGTGAGTTTCAGTTGAAGGAGATGTTCCCAGGGTTCAGACTGTCTCTGCCTCCAAAGCGCTGGTTCAAAGACAACTACAACTCTGACTTCCTAGAGGACAGACAGCTGGGCCTGCAGGCCTTCCTGCAGAACCTGGTGGCACACAAAGACATCGCCAACTGGTGCGTGTGTGTGTGTGTTTGACTGCGCGTGTGTGTGTTTGACTGCGTGTGTGTGTGTGTGACTGCGTGTGTGTGTGTGAACAGAGATGCTTTGAAACACAGAAGAAATCAAAATGTATTCAAGGTGCCTCATCATGCAGTGCACACCTCAACATTGCTTTGAGGTTACACACACACCCACACCCACACACACACACAGCCTTGAGGTTACTGATGGACTTGCTGGTTGCCCATGACCTGAGACACAGACTTAGCACCTGGCCAACAACAATGAAGGTCTATGGAAACAGCTGAATGTATCCACACACACTTTTATCAGGCTATATTAGAGTTATGTAGTCAAGGTTAAAAGCATACATTACACAGTAACTGTATTTAGCGTTGTAATACAAACCTTTTATGATATCCTCTCTAGTTTCCTTGGCGGCAATGCTGCTGACATGGACAGCAAAACCTATACCCAATCCATCATAGATACACTGGCTTTTGGGGGAGTGTGTGTGTGTGAGTACCCTGAGGTTGTTTGTTTGGTAGGGAAAGATAAGTTCCTGTTGGTTTTTAAAACTCTTCCTCCTTCCTTGTGTCTTTTTAACAGCATAGCGGTGAGGGAGTTCCTGTGTTTAGATGATCCTCCAGGTCCTTTTGACAGTCTGGAGGAGAGCCGGGTGAGAATGATCTTCTGTTACCAGCATGCAACTTTAAGTAGACTTTCACCAAAGCCTATTGAGAAGTCACATAGACCCAAACGAGACCAGCTCAATCCAGTTTCTGCAGTGTCGTTTGTTTGTGTGACCCATAATCCTGGGAGTAATTTGGGACAGGCTTTGTTGTTCTCTATCTGGAATGAGCCTCCGATGCCAGCACCACATCTAATTAGCATATTCGCTCATTAGCATAACTGTCATTAGAATAGATTTTACAGTTTTGGTTAGTGGTGGATTTGGATTTGGCTTCCTCTCCTCATACACATTTTTGTTCTGAATGAAATATTACCACTACCTTTTTTAAAACCATGTATATCTTTATTTCCCAAAGACAATTCAACACAATCACAATCGCTTTTTTGTCTTTTAATAATTTTAAGCATTTAAACACTTAACAAACACTTAGGCCATGCCCTGTTGTTACCTCATATCCCAGTGATAATGCCTTGAATTACGCCTGGGAAGAAAACACTTCAATTTGCTCAACTTGCCATAGGCTCAACCATTGGCCATTGGCCCAACTTACCCCAAGGCAAACATTTAAACTATATTAGACACACAGCTACAGGGATACACTACATCTGCATTGCTTGCTGTTTGGGGTTTTAAGCTCTATTTCTGTATAGCACTAGGGCTTTATAAATACATTTGATTGATTGATTGATAGGTTAACTACCTCATATTGAAGCTTATAGAGACCCCAACTGATGTATAGAACAATCTTAAAATGATCTACTTAGATTCATTATTCATTATTTATTTATTTAACCTGGTAAGCCAGTTGAGAACAAGTTCTCATTTACAACTGCGACCTGGCCAAGATAAAGCAAAGCAGTGCGATTTAAAAACAACAACAACACAGAGTTACATATGGAATAAACAAAACGTACAGTCAATAACACAATAGAAAATCTATATACAGTGTGTGCAAATGTAGTAAGTTATGGAGGTAAGGCAATAAATAGGCCATAGTGCAAAATAATTACAATTTAGTGTTAACACTGGAGTGATAGATGTGCAGAAGATGATGTGCAAATAGAGATACTTGGGTGCAAATGAGCAAAATAAATAACAATATGGTGATGAGGTAGTTGGGTGGGCTAATTACAGATGGGCTGTGTACAGGTGCAGTGATCGGTAAGCTGCTCTGACAACTGATGCTTAAAGATAGTGAAGGAGATAAGTGTCTCCAGCTTTAGAGATCTTTGCCGTTCGTTCCAGTCATTTGCAGCAGAGAACTGGAACTTGAAACTTCTAACACAATAGATTAATTTGACTTGGTGGAAATCAGTTTTTTGGACCTAACTTGCTTTTTCTATGTGGTTTTGTCCTGTACAGACTCCATGAAATGATGACCTCTTCCTAATTATTTGGTGAAATTATACATTTTGTGTATGGTTTCCTAGAAATAAGGGCGGCTCAATTTACCCCTTTGGCTCAAGTTTTTTTTGCAATGTTGGTTGTTGGAGCCCCGTGTAGCTCAGTTGGTAGAGCATGGCTCTTGCAACACCAGGGTTGTGGGTTCAATTCCCACGGGGGGCCAGTATGGGGGGGAAATTTTTTTGCACTCACTGGATAAGAGCGTCTGCTAAATGGCTAAAATGTAAATGTTTTTGTCCTGTCACGTTTTCATCACTCAGTGTCTCCCTCTCGCTCTCCCCCTGTCTCTCTCTTTCTCTCTTTCTTTCTCCCCCCCTCCCCCCAGGCGTTCTGTGAGACTCTGGAGGAGAGTAACTATCGTCTGCAGAAAGAGCTGGTTGAGAAGCAGAGAGAGATCAGCTCCCTCAAGAAGAGACTGGAGGAGAAGGACCATCACATCCACCTGCTGGAGAAACGCATCAAGTACTGAACAACACACACAGGTTTACTGCAAGTGTGTTACATGGCTTATGTTTCTAGGGTGTGTAACTGATTTTTGTGTGTGTGCATGTTTAAGCAGGGAGTCTCTGACCCCAGAGAGCCAGAGTGGGCTGTCAGCTCAGGGCAGTGATAGCAGCGTAGACGCAGACGGAGACGTGGAGTCATCAACCGCCGAGGCAGACCAGGAAATGATGTCAGAAGAGAATGGGTAAGACACACATACACACACATATATATAATCAAGGTTTCACTATATCCCGTAAGTTAACATTGCCTCGATTAATTATTCAAGACACTATTCACAACCATGGGCTGATGGGGTTCCGCGCTTTTCTAACTCATAGCTGATTTTTCACTGCACTACACGCGCACTCTCATCCAGAAGCCCTTTTGTATAATGCTCAAACTCCCTTCATTCAGCTAGCTGTCTTTTCAAATGATCAACCCCTCTTCCTGAAGACCAGCTGGCATCATGCCACCTGTTATAGCAGTGGCCATCACAATCAATCTCCTCAAAGTGAACTGTGCTTGTGACTTGAACTTCAACTGCCGTTAGCTGATTTTTGCTTGAGTGTCTCTTTAAAGCGGCATACTACTGTTCTCCCCTCCCCCAGAGCATTAACTTTCAAAAACAGAAATGACCTTAAAAGCCTTTGTGAAAACAGAAACCCACACCCTCCGAACTTAATTTTCCTAATGCTAGTGAAGTAGTGAAGGTAGCTAGCTGGGAATGCAGTGTAGAATACCAAATAACTATCATCTGTCATATCAAGCCATGCAGTGTGTTTTCTCTATAGTCTTCCAATGAAAAATGCCAAAGCCTTGAGGATTGCAGAACCGACAGAGCTGTGTTTAGTGGTTGGGAAAGGAAAGACTGCATCAATCAGATTGAATAGGAGATATACAAATGTAAGCAAGGTTTGAAATGATTATGTTTTAGTTAAATATGGTATCTGTCTGGGCTTCTTGCGGTCAATTTGCAGTCTACAAATTATTAGTAATTATGTTCTGGCCCCCTGACCATCTGCTCAATAAAAAATTGTCCCGCGGCTGAATCTACACTGAAGCAATATATAAACACAACATGTAAAGTGTTGGTCCCATGTTTCATGAGCTGAAATAAATGATCCCAGAAATGTTCCATACGCACAAAAAGCTTAGGTCTCAAATTGTGTGCACAAATTTGTTTAATATGCCATTTAGCAGACGCTTTTATCCAAAGCGACTTACAGTCATGTGTGCATACATTTTTACGTATGGGTGGTCCCGGGGATCGAACACACTACCCTGGCGTTACAAGCGCCATGCTCTACTAATTGAGCTACAGAGGACCACATTGAGCTACAGAGGACCACATCCCTGTTAGTGAGCATTTCTCCTTTGCCAAGATAATCCATCCACCTGACAGGTGTGGCATATCAAGAAGCTGATTTAACAGCATGATCATTACACAGGTGCACCTTGTGCTGGGGACAACAAGAGGCCACTCTAAAATGTGCAGTTTTGTCACACAACACATTGCCACAGATGTCTCAAGTTTTGAGAGAAAGTGTAATTGGCAAGCTGACTGCAGGAATGTCCACGAGCTGTTGCCAGAATTTAATGTTAATTTCTCTACCAAAAGCCGCCTCCAACGTTGTTTTAGGGAATTTGGCATTACATCCAACCGGCCTCACAACCACAGACCACGTGTATGGCGTCGTGTGGCGAGAAGTTTGCTGATGTCGACCTTGTGAGCAGAGTGCCCCATGGTGGCGATGGGGTTATGGTATGGGCAGGCATAAGGTACAGACAACGAACATAATTGCAATTTTATCGATGGCAATTTGAATGCACAGAGATACCGTGACGAGATCCTGAGACCCATTGTTGTGCCATTCGTCCACCGCCATCACCTCATGTTTCAGCATGATAATGCACGGCCCCATGTCCCAAGGATCTGTACACAATTCCTGGAAGCTGAAAATATCCCAGTTCCTCCATGGCCTACATACTCACCAGACATGTCACCCATTGAGCATGTTTGGGATGCTCTGGATCGACGTGTACAACTGCATGTTCCAGTTGTTGCCAATATCCACACCGCAATTGAAGAAGAGTGGGACAACGTTCCACAGGCCACAATCAACAGCCTGATGAACTCTATGCGAAGGAGATGTGTCGCGCTGCATGATGGTGGTCACACCAGATACTGACTGGTTTTCTGATCCACGCCATACCTTCTTTTTAAGGTATCTGTGACCAACAGATGCATATCTGTATTCCCAGTCATGTGAAATCCATAGATTAGGGCCTAATTAATGTATTTAAATTGACTGATTTCTTTATATGAACTGTAACTCAGTAAAATCTTTGAAATTGTTGCATTTATATTTTTGTTCAGTATAGTTGATGATCCCTGGTCTAAAGGGCTGTGTGTAGGGTTCATTGCAGAGCCAGACAATGTGCACATACAGTAGATTGGATTGGTGGCAACAGCAGGGTTGGTTCTGTCTTACTTTGTTGATTGACGTTGACCTTGACCATATCCTTCCTTTGTGTTTTTCCCTCCATGTTACGCAGCTGTGCAGCCCCTATCTGAGATAGAGTGCACTAGTTGGAGGTTCTGAATACATCACACCATATGGGTATCATGTATGCTGTTCTTCCCTGCCACACCCACTATGTACCCTGGTCCTTCCACATGTTGTTCCATGTCTTCTACCTGTTTCCTAGTCCACCCCTGTGTTGCTGTGTAGTTAGGGCCTGTGTTGATCTCTTAGTGTTGAAGTTTCCCTTCACTCTCTGGTGTCCTGTTGTTAAGTGTGATAATGGTGTCTAGTACCATTGTCCATATCTTCTGACTGACCTGTGGGTCTTTACTCCAGACTATTTACTTATAGTTCCTTTCACATGTGCAGTGATGGTCTCGGTACTTCTTCTGGTGTGTCTCGATGTGTTACCACTGTCTTTTATAAGTGAGATTTGTTTGTTGAAATGTTCATCCCCTCTTCAATTGACCTACACTGGTCCATCTATTCTACTTACATTTTCTATATTCAATTCTCCCCTCTATCTCTCCAGGAAGTGTGAGGCCCACCAGTCTCTCCGTCTCTCAGGGTGTTGGTGTGGACCTGCCACTGGCAGCTCTCCGCCCGTCATCGAGGTGACCCAGGTGTGTGACGCTCGGCTGGAGCACTGAGCCACCGGGGACAACCCTGCTCTCCTCTCTCTTCCTTCCTTCTCTCTTCCCCTCCTTCCCTCCATCCACCCCCCCCCCCCTCCCTCCTTAATGACTGTGATCACTGTTACTCAAGGATCTTGGGATTGAAACATTCTGAGGGTGGGGCTTCGGACGTGATCCCCCCGACATCGGTTCAAGTTCAGTTTGTCGGCAGGATAGTTGATCAACCCCCTGCCTTGCTCAGACTTCCACAGACCCTGGCCACTGTTTGTCAGAGAGAATATAAATTGGATGGGGGCACTTTATTCAGTAACACCCCCAGGTCTGATCAGCTTCCAGTTAACCTGACTGGACACAAGGATACTGACAGGAGCAGAGTAGGGACACTTTATTCTGTAACACTCCTTCAGTGGCTAATTGTCCCCATGAAGTTGTGGATAGAGTAAGTGAGGGACCTTGCATAGACCTGCAGGGACACTTTACTATGAAACACACATTGTTTTTTTTAAAAGGTGAGGGCAGTCCTCAGATTCACCTAGTCAATTTGCTAATGGAAGCTTGAAGACAATACATCCAGCTCAGACTGGTGCAGCCAGATGACGTGGGAGGAATGCATCGATCAAATGAACTGGTAACTGTATCTATTACTGTAGCTCATTAGTTTGGTTCTTGGGATTAGTTGGATCCACACCTTATCTGTACGAAACAGGTTTCCAGAGCCCCCAGATCCTGTGGTCTCCCAGCCAAAGAGTGGATGTGTATGAAATGACACCCTATTTCCTATATAGTGCACTCCTTTTGACCAGAGCCAAATGGGTCCTGGTCAAAAGTAGTGCACTGAATAGCCGATAGGGTGCCATTTCACACACAACCAGTGCTTCACAACCAAAACCTGTAGAGGGAGAGAGACTCCACCACCACCTTAAAGCCAATTGGATGATTGGGTCTTGCAATATGATGAATCATATGAAAATCCATAGATGGAGAAATGGAACCTCACATAGGTTGACTACTACAGCACCTCTGCATCAGCGAAACCCCACCACCCTCTGGCTATAGCAGGTATGGCCACAGACGATGACTCTGGACAAGGACTGGCGCGTGGGAATATTCTGGCGGTCGTTGTGTACAAAATGGAGGGGATTAACATGTAATTTCCTGTTATTATAAAGGCCGAGGCTGTTATGGGGCGGTTGGAAGATATTTGGAGATTGATAGAGCTCATATATATATATATGTAATTTAGCTTGTCCACTAATATGGTCCATGTAGTCACATCTCATTGCTTTGCACTGCCGATCTGACGTACAGTATCTTCACACAGGTAGAACAGGAAGTATTTGTGGGGGTGGTACATCAAATACATGAGTCCATGTGTTTGTGTGCTAGTTTGGTTCAGTGATAGTTTATATTTTTGACCCTACACATTTGTTGAACTGACATTTGTTGATTTGCCGCTGTTATGTTTGATGTCTTGCATTGCTTGCACTACTAAACCACGTCATCTCTGTGAAGGTCTAAACACAAAGTGAACCTTAACATATCAGTGTACGGGCCACAATGGAGGGACCGTTCACATCCTTAGCGTTCAGACACCTCTTGTTTATCATGTCGATCCCACATTCCATGAAATCACTATCTTTTATGCCCAAATTAACCCAATTTCTACACTAAGAAATGTATTTTTCATAAATACATTATCAGAAGAAACTCATTGAAGCCAGACAAATGTGACTGAATGCTACTTGCCAGAGTCATAAAGAGATACAGTATACATGTATATTGCTCTGCTACTCACGTTCAAAAGGACAAAAGACATGCTTTCTCCTTTTTGTTACTCCACTGATTCATGCTGATGTGATTGGTGGATGGAATCATTCATATATCAAAGTTGAGCAGAATGACCCCTGTCTGCATGGAATCAGTTTCCTCTAACTTACCAGACCACTATCACTGACCTCATCACTGCCTGTGAACTACGGGTATTCCAATCCTAGAACTAGAATTAGGGATTCCATTCTATGGTTCCGCTCCCTTGTGAATGTATGTGAGAGAGAATATGTTGACCAGACTCAAAATCACGATAAGCCATAATCTGAGCACTTGTTGTCATTGTTGAGTATACACAAACATCCCAAAAAGCCATACTCAGTACAGTATAATATATACACAGAGTGTACAAAACATTAAGAACACTGTGCTAATATTGAGTTACACCCCCTTTTGCCCCAAAACAGCCTCAATTTGTCGGGACGTGGACTCTACAAGGTGTCGAAAGCGTTCCACAGGGATGCTGGCCCATGTTGACTCCAATGCTTCCCACAGTTGTGTCAAGTTGGCTGCATGTCCTTTGAGTTGTGGACCATTCTTGATACACACACGAAACTGTTGTGTGAAAAACCCAGCAGCGTTGCAGTTCTTGACACAAACTGGTGCGCTGGCACCTACTACCATACCCCTTTCAAAGGCACTTAAATATTTTGTCTTGCCCATTCACCCCCCCCCACCCCCCGAATGGCACACATACACAATCCATGTCTCAATTGTCTCAAGGCTTAAAAATCCTTCTTTAACCTGTCTCCTCTCCTTCAGCTACACTGATTTGAAGTGGATTTAACAGGTGACATCAATAAGGGATCATAGCTTTCACCTGGTCAGTCTATGTCATGGAAAGAGCAGGTGTTCATAATGGTTTGTGCACTCCGTGTATAGTACAGTGGACTGTGAGTACGCCATTTCTCTAAATGTCACATTTTGATATGTTCGTTTCTTGCTATGAGCTGAGCGCTTTCACAGACATAGCTTTAGCTCCTGTGTCTATTGCAGAGTTTATGTTTGGGACTTGGCCAGTAGTGGCTGTATGATGCACTTTATGTATGTACTGTATGACATGGGAGGATGTTGCTAGCTTGGTTAGCATAGCCTCCATTTTATAGCAGCTTATTTGAAGCAGAGTGCCTTTTCTGTTTGTTTTTTCATACACACTGCGTAGCTTTCCATATTACTTGTTGTTTATGTTGGCTCAATGTTCATCCCACATATTTGTGTAGTCCCTCTAAAACTAATTTGAAGTGCCTTGAGTTTCTGCCTCTTGCTTTTGATGTTTCTCTAGTCCACTTTTAGCTCCATAGATTTTAGTGTGAAATGTGAAGAAGATTCTAAAATATCATACAATTATTTTGATAGTGGGGTTGGAATGACGTTTCCCTTTGTTTTCAACTAGCTTTAGTGTTAAAGTTTAACACATGGTTAGGGTCCTGTGAACAAAATCAAGTATGAACTGTGGTTGATATGTAACACCTATGTTGTTAAAATGGATAAGATTTGTTATCGGAATCATTTTGTTTGCTTAAAGGGATAGTTCACCCCTACATAGCTGTTTGTGGACAACTCCCAAATCCTGCAATTCTGTTTTAGTGTCATTTGGGGATAACCATTTTTTGTTTTGGTATTTTTATACACACAGTTTGTCTGGGATAAATGGTAAAATGACATGGGTTTTGTTTCTAAACTATGTGGGCTGTAGCTGTTAGTTGGATTCTGTTCAGAACAATAACTTGTCTTTATGCAGGCATCATCCTTTCATGTGTGACCTTTTCAAAAGACAATAAATATTTTTCAATGAAAAACATGAGATATTTCATGATTTCTTCCTTATCTCTGTATACTATATACTGCAGCATGTTCCTTCAGAAAGTATTCTCACCTCTTTACATTTTCAAAATTTTGTTACAGCCTGAATTTAAAATGTATTAACTTGTCACTGGCCTACACACAATACCCAATAATGTCAAAATGGAATGTTTTTAGAAATGTTTTATTACAAATGAAAACTGAAATGTCTTGAGTCAATAAGTATTCAACCCCTTTGTTATCGCAAGCCTAAATACTACGTTCAGGAGTAAAAATTTGCTTAACTAGTCACATAAGTTGCATGGACTCACACTTTGTGAAATTTAACATGATTTTTGAATGACTACCTCATCGCTGTACCCCACACATACAATTATCTGTAAGGTCCCTCAGTTGAGCAGTGAATTTCAAACTCCGATTCAACCACAAAGACCAGTGAGGTTTTCCAATGCCTCGCAAAGAAGGGCACCTATTGGTAGATGGGTAAAACAATTAAATAAAGCAGACATTGAATATCCTTTTGAGAATGGTGATGTTATTAATTACACTTTGGATGGTGTATCAATACACCCAGTCACTACAAAGATAGACGTCCTTCCTAACTCAGTTGCCGGAGAGGAAGGAAACCAATCAGGGATTTCACCATGAGGCCAATGGGGACTTTAAAACAGTTACAGAGTTTAATGTCTGTGGCAGGAGAAAACTGAGGAAGGATCAAAAACATTGTAGTTACAATACTACACAATACTAATCTAAATGACAGAGTGAAAAGGAAGCCTGTACAGAATAAAAAATATTCCAAAACATGAATCCTGTTTGCAATAAGGCACTAAAGTAAAACTGCTAAAAATGTGGCAAAGAAATTAACTTTATGTCCTGAATACAAAGTGTTATGTTAGGGGCACATATTTTCAAGCATTGTGGTGGCTGCATCATGTCATGGGTATGCTTCTCATCGGCAAGGATTAGGGAGTTTTTTTTAGGATAAAAACAGACACTGGGAGACACATTCACCTTTCAGTAGGACAACAACCTGACACACAAGGCCAAATATACACTGGCATTGCTTACCAAGATGACGTTGAATGTTCCTGAGTGGCCTAGTTACAGTTTTGACTTACACAACCATTCAAAAGTTTGGGGTCCTTTAGAAATGTCCTTGTTTTCGAAAGAAAAGCAATTTTTTGGTCCATTACAATAACATCAAATTGATCAGAAATACAGTGTAGACATTGTTAATGTTGTAAATGGCTATTGTAGCTGGAAACGGCTGATTTTTTTATGGAATATCTACATAGGCATACAGAGGACCATTATCAGCAACCATCAGTCCTGTGTTCCAATGGCACGTTGCGTTTGCTAATCCAAGTTTATCATTTTAAAAGGCTAATTGATCATTAGAAAACCCTTTTGCAATTATGTTAGCACAGCTGAAAACTGTTGTGCTGAAGAGGCGACTCCGGGATGCTGACCTTCTAGGCAGAGTTGCAAAGAAAAAGCCATATCTCAGACTGCCCATCTTAATCTTTTCTTTTTATTGGCCAGTCTGATATATGGCTTTTTCTTTGCAACTGTGCCTAGAAGGTAAGCATCCCAGAGTCGCCTCTTCACTGTTGATGTTGAGACTGGTGTTTTGCGGGTACTATTTCATGAAGCTGCCAGTTGAGGACCTGTGATGCGCCTTTTTCTCAAACTAGACTCTAATGTATTTGTCCTCTTGCTCAGTTGTGCACCGGGGCCTCCCACTCCTCTTTCTATTCTGGTTAGAGCCAGTTTGCGCTGTTCTGTGAAGGGAGTAGTACACAGCGTTATACAAGATCTTCAGTTTCTTGGCAATTTCTCGCATGGAATAGCCTTCATTTCTCAGAACAAGAATAGGCTGTCAGAAGAAAGTTATTTGTTTCTGGCCATTTTGAGCCTGTAATCGAACCCACAATTGCTGATGCTCCAGATACTCAACTAGTCTCAAGAAGGCCAGTTTTATTGCTTCTTTAATCAGCACAACAGTTTTCAGCTGTGCTAACATAATTGCAAAAGGGTTTTCTAATGATCAATTAGCCTTTTAAAATGATAAACTTGGATTAGCAAACACAACGTGCCATTGGAACACAGGACTGATGGTTGCTGATAATGGTCCTCTGTATGCCTATGTAGATATTCCATAAAAAATCTGCCGTTTCCAGCTACAATAGCCAAAGTATTTGATCCCCTGCTGATTTTGTACGTTTGCCCACTGACAAAGAAATGATCAGTCTATAATTTTAATGGTAGGTTTATTTGAACAGTGAGAGACAGAATAACAACAAAAAAATCCAGAAAAACGCATGTAAAAAATGTTATAAATTGAGTTGCATTTTAATGAGGGAAATAAGTATTTGACCCCTCTGCAAAACATGACTTAGGTCATGTATCCTACACAGTGAATATGTCACCTAAATAATGGATGTAACATTGCGCATGTGTGTGTACATTCCTTATAGCTTGCTGTGTCACTAGGGGGAAACAGCAGCATGTAACATGCACCAAATACTGCACCAAATACTGCCTACAGCTATTCTTCCCAATACTGTTTCATGTTGAGTAGAATACAGCCTTTGTCATAGGTTTTCACCAAGTGAGGGCAACCAAGGCTAAGTAGTATCATTTCCAGATAGGTTCTTAGAAATGCCTAAGTTACTCGGAAACGTCAAACCAAATCATCTTCAATAGTTAAGGAACACAGTAGCTCCTTGTCTACACTGATCTATTCTATTTTGATTTGAACAACGATCAATAGGAGACATCCACACTAGGCTTAGAAAGCATTGCATGGACTTGCTCCTAATTATCTCTCTGATTTTGTTCTTGCCGTACATGCCTACACGTACACTACGGTCACAAGACGCAGGCCTCCCCACTGGGCACACACTGGTTGACTCAATGTTTCAATGTTATTTGTCAACATATTGTGACATGGAATCAACGTGGAAAATCTGATTTAAAAAAAAAAGTCATCAACCAGTGCTGCTTTCATCTAATTTCAACCAGCGTTGTAAACATTGAAATTAGTGTAAAACTTTAAGTTAAATACATTGACTTTACCTGACTAACAGGTTGTTACATCAATCTAATTTCAACATAATCATCAGAACTATGTATACGTTGAAATTGCGTTAAATTCCACATATAAACGTATTTTTACGTCATTCTATCAACCTAAATAAAGAGGTATATTGAAATAAAATGCGAAGCCACAGTCCAACGATTTCTAGGTTCCTGCCTTCTAGGGAGTTTTTCCTAGCCGCAGTTTTTTTGCGTCTGCATTGCTTGCGCTTTAGGGTTTGGGTTTTAGGCTGGATATCTATAAAGCACTTTGTTACAGCTGATGTAAAAAGGGCTTTAAAATACATTTGATTGATTTGATTGTGTCCAAAATGGCACCCTATTATTCCCTATATGGGCTCTGGTCAAAGAAGTGCACCAAATACTGGAATAGGGTGCCATTTGAGACACAACCTAGTAGTCTACTCTATAGTAAACATCATTAAAGTAAAGGATTTATTATCCGTAAACCTCCATTACCACCAGTGCCCTCTGAAAGGTTCATGTTCAGTGAACCTGTAGTCATTTTCTACTGGTCCATGCTCACTTCAAACAGCCCTTTGTTGAAGTAGTCAGACTATTAGACAAATGAGAAGTGTCTGCTTTCTGCCCCACTGAACCTAAACATCTGACAACAGGGGCACCACTAGGCCTAAAACATTTTTTGCAGTACATCACACTTGCAATGATGCCCGAGGGAAAATACTTATTTTTTGCAGTAACTTCTTTGTTATTGTAATATCGCAAACGGACGTAGCAGTTTCACCATTAAGGATTATCGTTTACTAATTTTAAATCAATGTAAACTAGGCTTATAATAAACCAACAAGTTTGTATCAACTCCAGCTACATCAGCTCTTATGAAGAACAATGCAGACAGACAATACCCAATGTGCTAAATAAGAAAGCAGCTAAAGTTAATGTGGAGAGTGTGAAGACTCTCAAAGTTATTGCCAACAACACTGTTCAAATTTGGTGGCATGCGTTTTTCTGGATTTTTTTGTTGTTATTCTATCTCTCACTGTTCAAATAAACCTACCATTAAAATTAGACTGATCATTTCTTTGTCAGTGGGCAAACTTACAAAATAAGCAGGGGATCAAATACTTTTTTCCCTCACTGTATGTAACCCTTTAGTAAGGCTTGAGGGGAATCCAGCATTTTGGCAGCAGGTCGCAGGCAGGTCTCACTGATCATTTATAAACACAGACTCAAGCGAAACTGCAGAGGTTCCTCCTATGATATGGTTTAGGAGGGGTCGTAATATCAGAGACCGCATTGTGCACAGTGTGCTCCGAATCCTGCACCCTCTACCTATCTGGCTTCCAGGTCCCCCCGAATGGTTTCTACCGCTGTGGTCACTCAACTCACTGCTCCACCTCAAGTGACACAAAAGTATTATATCACTCACGCTCGGGCAATGAATACAATATTAAATACTTCATAAACTGTAGTACAACCAGAGGGGTCACAAAGTACGTGAGGATGGCTGTGGGGTGAAGCCCCCTATGGGCATGAGTACAACCCACGTTGTCCATTTGGTGTAGTCTACATTGGACCTGATGAAATGCTCGCTCAAATTAAGAATAGCTGAACACAAAACAGCTATTTGCACAAACAAATATGGATTATGCGAGCGCGCAACACCACTTTATTTATTTAATTTATTTAATTATGAGGAATTGAGAACATTTCTTTATCCACCAGAGGACGCAATATCGTGAGAAAATTGCTACAGAGCGCCCTTTTGGACAGACTGCTTACATGCAGTCAAGCCAAAAGGTCTGAATGAAATGCTCTCTTTCTCTTGATTTTTCTCGGTTTATTTCCATGTATTTTGTTATTATTTAAGTGGAATGTATGTGTAGGAATATCTAATACATATCACACACTTGTTTGAATAGCCCATGTCTAGTTGCTACTATTGACATGTTTGATTGATGTGTGATTGACATGGCGAGTGGGACACGCCCTTTTCCTACCCAAGGCTCTGATGAAGGCGATTCACGCCGAAACGTAAGCCTGTTTATGTCCCGTCAATAAATCAGATCTATACAGAAACAGACTGCTCCTTTTTGGATAGTCATCCGTTGAAGTGTCCTGGGGTAAGTTATGTTTTTGGAAACAGTGAGCCATGTCAAACTCTGTGGACAGCCGCAAAGCTGAGGTCAACCTGTTTTCAATGAGGAGATGTAAGGTAACATAAACATACACTGAGTGTACAAAACATTAGGAACACCTTCCTAATATTGAGTTGTACCCCATTTTGCCCTCAGAACAGCCTCAATTCGTTGGGGCATGGACTCTACAAGGTGTCGAAAGCGTTCCACATGGGTGCTGGCTCATGGATCTTGACACACTGAAACTGGTGCGCCAGGCCCCTACTACCATACCCCATTCAAAGGCACTTAAATATTTTCTTACTCATTCACCCTCTGAATGGCACACATATACAATCCAACTCAATTATCTCAAGGCTTAAAAATCCTTCTTTAACCTGTCTCCTCCCTTTCATCTACACTGATTGAAGTGGATTTAACAGGTGACATCAATAAAGGATCATAGCTTTCACCTGGATTCACCTGGTCAGTCTATGTCATGGTGTCTTAATAGGGCGTTGGGCCACCACGAGCCAGAACAGCTTCAATGCACCTTGGCATAGATTCTACAAGTTTCTGGAACTCTATTGAAGGGATGCGACACCATTCTTCCACAATAAATTCCATAATTAGGGGTTTTGTTGATGGTGGTGGAAAACGCTGTCGGTATCTCCCATAAGTGTTCAATTGGGTTGAGATCTGGTGACTGAGACGACCATGGCATATGGTTTACATTGTTTTCATGCTCATCAAACCATTCAGTTACCATTCAGTTACCATTCAGTGACCACTCATGCCCTGTGGATGGGGGCATTGTCATCCTATGGGAGCATCGCATAATGGCCTGCCCAGCATTTTTATACATGACCCTAAGCATGATGGGATGTTAATTGCTGTGTGGAAGCAACTGCGTTCAATATACTTTGAATCCCTCATTTACTCAAGTGTTTCCATTATTTGGGCAGTTACTTGCATATTCCAGTCCAAAGGGAGAGCACTGTAACCAAAACCAGACTCCAGCCTTGCATATTAATCAAAAACACCTACTAAAAACATACTCATATACTGTTTGGCATAGAACTTGGTAAAAATCCAATAGGAGTTTGAATAAAAAAGGGTTTTGCATATAACTCTCAAATGCCCTATGTGACTCTACTTGTATGGACAGGATACGAGAGAGTGTGAGTCTCGGACCACTGTACATTATCATAACCTTCACGCAGGTTTTTGAATAAATTCCTTATTTCACCTGGTAACTTGACATTCTAATTACAGCAACCACCAGGGGAAGAGTTGCAGGCGACTCAAGGAGTGGAGAGGAGAGGAGATGAGGGGGTGAATGAAATGTGGAAGCTGGGGATGATTAGGTGGCCATCATGGTATAGAAAATAGGCAGTAGGTTCTCTTCGGTCCTGCATGATGCTGGGTGTTATTCCAGCATATTGTCATCACCTCCTCATCACCATCGCTAGTCACAATTGCCTAGAAAACCCAGGACATCATGGCAACATCAAACTAAAGTATTAAAACAATTAAACTTCTCCAGAAAACAAAACATCTCCTTCCACATGGAAGCATAGGATGACAGACATGACACATTTGTCATAACATTGTGGTTAAGGGAAATGGTCATGCATGAAGTGACGAGAGCAGCTATGGCATCTTTTGTTTCCCAAACTTTCTGGTTCCTAGAAACGTATTGTTTACCGGGAGGGTGCTATTATAACTGGTGCCACGCCAGATCCTTCAGCCCAGATTCTTGGTGAGTTGGACTAATGCAAAAATGTAGCTGCACTTAGCTGTGCAATAAGAATGTGTTGAAATCTTCCTGAAAGCTGGTCCTACTTGTCACGATCGTCATAAGAAGCGGACCAAGGCGCAGCGTGATATGCGTACATCTTTTAATGAGTACTTAAACAATAACAAAACAACAAACAATACGTGAAGTCCTAGGCTAATACACCAACACAAACCTTACGGAACAAGATCCCACAAATGACAAGTGCACAAAAGGCTGCCTAAGTATGGTTCCCAATCAGAGACAACAAGCAACAGCTGATTCACGTTGCCTCTGATTGGGAACCACCCCGGCCAACATAGAAAACACATGAACTAGAAACTGAACATAGAACACAAAACATAGACCCTACACACCCTGGCTCAACATATAAGAGTCCCCAGAGCCAGGGCGTGACACTACTACTGAGTGGAATACTGGAATAGGAAACAAAAACAACATGAGTTCATCTAGACAGCCACATCACTTTTTCTATGGGTGAAAATGGTTTAAGTAAGAACCACATACACATGCACACACCCATATATTTACGGCACCTCATGACCAGTGACCGTGAGGATAAGACAGGGCCATAATTGCAGGCGTTGACAGCTCTGCTCTCTCTCACCTCCTGATGGCTGACATCAACTATAAAGAATGTTACAGCCAGGAGACTAGATTATGATGCTATCACATGAGTAGAGGCTGGAGTGCTGAGAGAGCAGACACCAGAGCTCAATGCCCTATTCACCTATAGGAGGGTTTGTATTATACTTAAAGGTGGAATCTGTTGCGGTGAAACTGCCACGTCCTTTTGCGATATTACAACAACATTACTTCAAACAACAAACACTTATTTCCTCAGACATCATTACACATAATTGCACGTGCGCTAGAACAGCAATTTATTTTATCAAGATGATGGATGCTCCTCTCTTTTCATAAACAAAACAAAAACAATAACAAATGTGCCTGGGGCAATCAATGGTGCTGTTTCACCTCATGCGGATTCAAGCTTTAAGCTACATGTTACTTACCTAGATTGGTTTATTGTAGTAGTTCTGGTGGGCCTTCGCGCTTCAGCAAAGACAGGAAAGGAACGGGGCTCAACAACAATGACAAAAATCATGAGACGAGCTTACCAAGAAAAACTTCCAAAAGGACTAATTCGAGGTAAAATGGAGTTGAAGCACTCAACCGAAAAAAGGCAGAGATGTATTTATTTTTGCTCACTTAAATCCATTGTACAGGATGCAAACAGGTGACTGACGTTTCGACGTCAAGCTGACGTCTTCCTCAGAGTGACCTAAGCATTGCACTTAGCTCCTATTTATAGCCTAGTGGCCCATTGAGACACAACAATGTAGAAAAATAATAATAACAGAATATGTTTCAAGGTAAATGGCAAATGGTCGCGTCAAATCCATTGTATTGAAAAACTGGATCCTCAAAAGTGATCAAAATCTACGAGAGTTCACAACATTGCCCCCTCACATTAAAACTCCACATCGCAGAACATAAGGCTGCTATTCGTAATAAAAACAAGGACTATGCTATTGCGCGCCACTGCATAGAAGCCAACCATGGCTCACCTTCCTCCCTGCACTTTGTAGCCATAGAACACGTCCAAAGTCAACCAAGAGCAGGTGACATCGTACGTAAACTAAAACAAAGAGAGGCATTCTGGCAGTACTCCTTAGACATTGTGGATCCAAAGGGGCTAAACGATGATTTTTCACTGTCCTCGTTTCTATAATGTTGTTGCCTTGATTTTTTGTGTCTATGTGTCTCCGGATTCACAGACACCCAAATATCACCTATGTATATTTTGACATGGCCTATTGATTAACGAGACACACTATTTATCTTATTATTTTGTACTATCATTTGCCATTTACCTTTTTTTATTTTTTTATTGTTGCTGACAGGTGTATGAAATCGAGCACACAGCCATGCAATCTCAATAGACAAACATTGGAAGTAGAATGGCCTTACTGAAGAGCTCAGTGACTTTCAACGTGGCACCGTCATAAGATGCCACCTTTCCAACAAGTCAGTTCGTCAAATTTCTGCCCTGCTAGAGCTGCCCCGGTCAACTGTAAGTGCTGTTATTGTGAAGTGGAAACATCTAGGAGCAACAGCGGCTCAGCCGCGAAGTGGTAGGCCACACAAGCTCACAGAACGGGACCACCGAGTGCTGAAGCGCGTAGCACGTAAAAGTTATCTGTCCTCAGTTGCAACACCGAGTTCCAAACTGTCTCTGGAAGCAATGTCAGCACAAGAACTGTTCGTCGGGAGCTTCATGAAATGGGTTTCCATGGCCGAGCAGCCGCACACAAGCCTAATATCACCATGCGCAATGCCAAGTGTCGGCTGGAGTGGTGTAAAGCTCGCCACCATTGGACTCTGGAGCAGTGGAAATGCATTCTCTGTAGTGATGAATCTCACTTCACCATCTGGCAGTCTGACGGACAAATCTGGGTTTGGCGGATGCCAGGAGAACGCTACCTGCCCCAATGCATAGTGCCAACTTTAAAGTTTGGCGGAGGAGGAATAATGGTCTGGGGCTGTTTTTCATGGTACGGGCTAGGCCCCTTAGTTCCAGTGAACAGAAATCTTAACGCTACAGCATACAATGACTTTCTAGACAATTCTGTGCTTCCAACTTTGTGGAAACAGTTTGGGGAAGGCCCTTTCCTGTTTCAGCATGACAATGGCCCGTCCATAAAGCGAGGTCCATACAGAAATGGTTTGTCGAGATTGGTGTGGAAGAAACTTGACTGGCCAGCACAGAGCGCTGACCTCAACCCCATCGAACACCTTTGAGATGAATTGGAACGCAGACTGCGAGCCAGGCCTAATCGCCCAACATCAGTGCCCGACCTCACTAATGGTCTTTTGGCTGAATGGAAGCAAGTCCCCGCAGCAATGTTCCAACATCTAGTTGAAAGCCTTCCCAGAAGAGTGGAGGCTATTATTGCAGCAAAGGGGGGACCAACTCCACATTAATGCCCATGATTTTGTAATGAGATGTTGGACGAGCAGGTGTCCACATACTTTTGGTCATTTAGTGTAGCTAGAAGTGCAAAACATGTACATTTTTAGCTGCTTTGTTTTGCAGAGTTGTAATTAATTATAATATTTGATATTATCTTTGGTCATTTGCAGTTTCCTTGCAACTGGGGACTCCTACAGGACTATAGAATCAAGCTATTGTGTGGGTGTGTCGACAGTGGCAAAGGTGGTGGCCACGGTGACAAGAGCCATATGGGATGGCCTTGTCAAAGAGTAGCCGGACGTGGAGGTCCTGGGCTGGTGTGGTTACATGTGGTCTGCGGTTTTGAGGCCAGTTGGACTTACTGCCAAATTCTCTAAATCGACGTTGGAGGCGGCTTATGGTAGAGAAATGAACATTAAATATTCTGGCAAAAGATTTGGTGGACATTTCTGCAGTCAGCATGACAATTGCACGCTCCCTCAAAACTTGAGGCATTGTGTTGTGTGACAAAACTGCACATTTTAGAGTGGCCCATAATTGTTCCCAGCACAAGGTGCACCTGTGTAATGATCATTCTTGATATGCCACACCAACATTTTAGAGAAAAAGCTTTTTGTGTGAATGGAACATTTCTGGTATATTTTATTTCAGCTCATGAAACATGGGAACAACACTTTACATGTTGCGTTCATATTTCTGTTCAGTGTCATTCATTGTATGTTAATGAGATTTACACTGAGTGTACAAAACAGAGTTGCATTTTGTCAGACTCTACAAGGTGTTGAAAGCGTTCCACAGTGATGCTGGCCCATGTTGACTCCAATGCTTCCCACAGTAATGTCAAGTTGGCTGGATGTCCTTTGGGTGGTGGACCATTCTTGATACACACGGCAAACTGTTGAGCGTGAAAAACCCAGCAGCGTTGCAGTTCTTGACACAAACCAGTGCGCCTGGCACCATACCCATTTCAAAGGCACTTAAATATTTTGTCTTGCCCATTCACACCCTGAATGGCACACATACACAATCCATGTCTCAATTGTCTCAAGCCTTACAATCCTTCTTTAACCTTTCCCCTCCTCTTTATCTACATTTCAGTAATTTAGCAGACGCTCTTATCCAGAGCGACTTACAGTTAGTGAGTGCACACATTTTCATACTGGCCCCTCATGGGAAACAAACCCACAACCCTGGCGTTGCAAGCGCCATGCTCTACCAACTGAGCTACAGGGGACTTAAGGACAAAGAACAGATCTCCCTAGCTATAAATGTAGTTAATCCCTTCGCAGACGCATCAGGTTTGAGGTTAAATATGAATAAATGTGAGTTTATGGCCATACATGACCATCCATTAAAGATATGCTCCAGAACTTTAGCGACTACAAAGTATTTTTTAAACCTACCGCTTTGGGCTCGATCTGTCATTGTGTAGTTCCTATATGCATAAGCTATGAGCAGAATTACTGTCTTACCTCAGTTAGCCACGAAATCCCTAGTTTGAAAGCGACTGTTTTTCTGGAAGCTGTGCTGCGCCATTTTCCCCACGTGGGCCAGCCCCCTAGCAATTTGATTTCAACCAATGAGCTTCAGCTCCTCGCCATATGAGTGACAGCTAGCAAGATACACATGATGCACCCACAGCAGAGCGAGGGAAAGAGCAATGACGTGGTGCACATATCTGCACAGCGTTCAACACCATTGTCCCCTCCAAGCTCATCACCAAGTTTAGGACCCTGGGACTGGACACCTTCTGCAACTGAATCCTGGACTTACTGACGGGCCGACCCCAGGTGGTGAGGGTAGGCAACACCCCCTCTGCACAGTTGGCTTCAAAGAGATGTATCTATATTTGGAAGAATTTTACTGACAAAAACAGAAAGTTTGCCTAAGATAATCTATCCATCTTTATCATTAGCAACCAAACTAACTTCAATTATATATGGAAGAACAAGGGTTCGCTACATTAGAAAGGGTGATGTTTTAAGACCCTATGAGGATGGGGGCTTGAATGTTATTGATTTTGAATGTATGAATGGTATGTTGAAACTCAAGTGGTTCAAATGGGACCTGATGCGTCTCCGCTTGGCACTCAGCATTAAGGAGATAGATTGGGGTTAAGGCCCTGCGATAGACTAGCATTCTGTCCAGGGGGTGTACTTGTACATTAAGCTGCCGCATGCTACAGAAACAGGAGATAGGGCAGGCCCTATGAGCCATTCCGGCTCGCCAAAGCTTGCCAAGGCTACTTACTTTAACTCTGCACATTGTGACTCAGTTGTGTTCAAGCAATGTGAATGCTACATTGAGGGTGTGAAAACCTCACTGGTGATTGACCCTTCGGGAGCCCATTGACAAGGGACTTGACAATATCCTGGAGGATGACATCAAACCTGGTTGTCGCGCCCAATAAAAATGGTGTCCTTTGGAGCTGCATGGACCTCAGGGCTGTGAACAAAGCGATTATCCCCAACAAGTACCTGCCGAGGACCTCACAATCCATTTTTATGGGTCCACAGTGTTCAGCAAACTAGACCTCCAGGTTCTCCTGGCACTCGAGAGTCAAGATTTCACTGTGTTCATAACGCACAGGGGGCTGTGATGCCCTTGCTCTCCAGCCATGGCATCTCCCCCATCCTGTCCAATGTGAATGCCATTCTCACCTTACCTGAGCCTAAGTCAGCAGCGCAGCTGGCGTCATTCCTTGGCATAGCAGCATACTACTTACGGTTTCACCCAAACTACGCTGAGACGACCGCTCCTCTTCGACGACTTCAGAAAAAATATGTACCATGGACATGGACTCAGGACTGTCGGGATGCTGTGCAGGAGCTCAAGGTGCAGCTCACATCGACCCCAACACTGACTCACTTCGACACATCAGCACAAACAATTGTCACCTGTGACACCTAGGCACTGGCCCCTTCTGGCTGTCTCAACTGCCCTTGTGGAACTGTGTGGAATGGCCAGTGGCATTCGCCTCATGGGCCTTGTCTCCAACTGAACAAAAGTACTCTGTGGGAGAGCAGGAAGCCCTGGCTTGTATGTGGGTGTGTGAGCACTGGCACTTGTACTTGTATGGCAAACTCTGCATAGCTCATCAAACCCTCACAGCACTGCTGGCCACACAGGGCTCCGGACATACGCCTCTACCACTTGTCAGATGGGCAGACCGTCTGAACCAGTACAATTTTAACCTTGAGTTCAATGTTGTGGCTGACCTGCTGTCCAGGGCGATCTCCCCTGCATCAATGGTGTGCATGACAACAGAGGGGGATGACGAGAACTGGGTTCATATGCTGCATGGCCCACTGGAATCTACAGTCACAATGCAGGAACTCAGACAGGCATCACAAGATGACGAGCTGCTCTCAAAACTTCATACCTACATCAGAGAGGGATGGCCCGCTGGTGGACGAAGACCTACTGCCATTCTACAGGGTAAGAAATTAGCTCTCATGCTGGGATGACATGTGCATTGCTAGAGAACATCGCAGACTGATACCAGAGGTCCCCAAGGCGCGAGTGCTTTGTATGTCACGGGGGGGGGGGGGCACATGGGTATCATTAAGGTGGCGCAACGGTGCATGGACACTGTCTGGTGGCCAAATATCAACAAATACATTTAGCCTCTTGTGAAGGACTGCACAGCGTGCCTGGTGAGTGAAAAATCGGGCAGACACACTCCTGCACCCCTGTCACCAGTGGAGTGGCCAGAGGATCCCTCAGACCACCTGGAGGTGGATATCTGTGGCGAGTTGTATGGGGCCCCAGCACACGAAAGATGCCTACTGGTCCTTCATGACTTGCTTTCGAAATGGGCAGAAGCCGTGCCACTGTCCTCTACAACCTCACAGATGGATAAGCTGTTCTGTCAGTGGGGGTTTCCCAGCACTGTTACAACGGACAATGGCCCCCAGTTCGTCTCAAACGAGCTGGCTGTGTACCTTAAGAAAGCAAACCCTCAAGCGAACAGGGGCGTGGAACTGCTGAACAGGACCCTGAAGGAATACGGGCCTACCTGGCTGAGGGACAGCCTTTTGATGTGGCTTTGCACCTTACACTGCTTCACATCAGGACTACCAAGCACTCCACAACTGGTGTATCTCCTGCCTACCTGATGATTGGCAGGGAACTGAAACTTTTTTTGGACTGCTTTTTCCTAAACAAAAGAGTAAGCCTGTTGCAGCAAGGCAAGTCCATGTTGGAGCTGCACAGCAACGGATAAAACAATATTATGACACAACGTAAACTCACAGGGTGAAACAACCAAGCCTGAAGGCCCAGGACTGGCTGCAGATCAGGACAGACAACTGATGGAATAAGCTCTCCTCATTTTGGTCCAAGTCCCTGAGAGTGGAATGACAGCTAGGGCCTGCGACATTCCAACTTCAGGATGAATCCTGCTGGCATGCAAATCGCCTCAGAAATGTCAGCTCGACTGTGTGGGATCCTTTCCCGACCCGTCTGACTACAAGTCACCATGGGCAGGAGCAAGGTCAGAGGACTTCCGCGCCTCCTTCCCCACACAGGGCTCAGTTCAGGGCCCTTCCACCAGTCAGGCCTCTAATGCCTGCTATTTTCACAAGCACAATTATCGGCGCAGATGCTGGCGTTGGCGTGAAAGGCCTGGGTTTTTAATGAATAAACAAGTTGTAGGTGTGTCGAGGCTTGGCCCCTCACTGGCCAATCAGAATGTGCTCCATGGCTAAATATGTGGTTGCTTTAAGTTGTGTATTTACGGTCTTTTATGTATTGCCTTGGAATCAACTCCAATTCCAATGTTAGTCTGTTATAGTTTGTTAAACAGCTTACAGAAACAAAATAACAAAAGGTAGGCCTATCCCATCTTTGCTAAATATGTTAACTTTAACCTGTTTGCAGTCAACATTGTTCTAAATAATTGCATTGCTTCAATGTGGAAATACAGTATATACTGTACATAGCATTCGCACTGATATAGGGGCTAACCCTACTGTAAATTGCATTATGGTTGATCATGGACATGCCAAACGTTGTCAATAAGCAAGATTAAATTCACTAAAAAGAGAGCGAATAATTCGAATGAAATTCTAAACAAAACAACAACTTGTTTTAAATAGCCTATGTCTAAATACACTTACAGGGACCATAATTGCTTCCTATGTGCATATAATATTTAAACAATGCAGAATATGGAGGGTTTTACGCATCCAAACCTTTCACAGTAGCTGGACAAAGATCCAATATAAAGGGAAAGGTATAATATCCACTCAACGTTATACTACTCCCAAATATAATGTTTTATATACACATTGGAACCATCTTACAGATCGCATTCACACTTCTCCAGAAGTTGCATTGCATGCGTGCCATGGACATCCTCACCATAAAACCAGGACAGTGAATCATTCTAATAAGTTTGATTTTAATAAAATTCAACGAAAAACAAGCAATCTGTTAGTTTTTTTCAACAACAATAAAGACATGTAAAATGTAATGATATCATAAAATCAAAGCATTGCTGTTGAACCAGCCTTCCTTATAGTAGGCCTATAGGGTAAGGGTAGCTTAAAGAGGGCTTGGGTTTAAAAAATATGAAACGGAAAACAAACAATTGTTACAGGAAAATAACTACTAAATACGAGGTTCACCGATACTCACAGAGGTTCTCATCTCAGGTTTCATGATGGGCATGGACACATGTAGCCTACATTATGGAGGGGGTTTTATGCACGTCCAAAGCATGGCTAAAATAATGTAGGCCGGCCTACAATACATAGATAAAAATGGAATGTATATTTTAATAAAGCTTTGGTGATTAAGATTTATTTTCAAGCTGTCTCACGAGCCAAACACTTTATCGACAGTCTTACTTGATTACATTGGGCAGGACAAAAATAAAACAGCCTTCATTGAGAGGGGAGGCTATGCTTGGTTTTTAATGAAATAAAACGAAATGGGGAAAAACATGCATGTTTTATGTTTCTAAATAGGAAGTATACAGGCGCCAAATCACATCTGGATAGGCTGCGTTTCCACTGTCAAAGTTCATGCCATAACAAACTGTGTTACCGCTAAAACCAGCTTTTGGAAATTAGCACTTTGGATCATATTTTTAAGGACACGCCTCATATATTTCCACCCCTCCCATCTGAGCTCAAGCGTGCTGGTGTTAGACAGGTAAATTGCCGAACCTGGCGTTAGGGCTGGAAAATGCCAGTGCAGCAATTTTTACATGACAAAATTGCAAACGTAGAGCCCTATGTGAACTAGAGTGGGGAGGGCTTGGAGGGGGAATGTTGTGTTCAGTAATGTGGGGTTCTAGCTCAGCTGAGTATTGAATGCTGTTGCTTTAAGAATGTATCAAGTCCAGTGTGCGTGCACCGGATGTGTGCGTGTCACACGAGTTTGTACGAGTTGCTAACATGTTGATCTGAAGTAAAGACGTTCAGTTTAATTGCACAACAAGCCTCTATGACTTTGTAACAACACCGATATGGAATAATAGGTGTATTTTGTTTTGTAACAAGACCATATTCTTTGAAAAATGGATTAACAAAATATTTGGTCTGTTACAGATCTTTTAGATGAAAATGGTAATATCCACAGCTATAATGATTTTATGATAATACATGACTTTCCTTGTGACCCTAAGCAATATTGTAAAGTCATAAATGTTATTCCTTTTAGTCTTGTAATTCAGATGTATCTCCTTGCCTACCATCTTTATACATAGATGGCTGTTTTTTGCAGGATAAGAAGTACAACAATAATCATGTCAGACAAGTTATTTCCAAATAATTCTTCCCAACACAGTTAAAAAGGAATTATATATGTCAAATTTGTTGATATAAAGTGCATTCGGTAAGTATTCAGACCCGTTCACTTTTTCCACATTTTTGTTACGTTACAGCCTTATTCTGAAATGGATTCAATTGTTTTTTCCCCCTCATCAATCTATATACTGTACAATACCCCATACTGACAAAGCAAAACAACTGAAATGTTACATTTACATAAGTATTCAGACCCTTTACTAAGTACTTTCTTGAAGCATCTTTGGCAGCGATTACAGCCTCAAGTCTTCTTGGGTATGACGCTACAAGCTTGGCACACCTGTATTTGGGGAGTTTCTCCCATTCTTCTCTGCAGATCCTCTCAAGCTCTGTCAGGTTGGATGGGGAGCGTCTCTGGACAGCTATTTTCAGGTCTCTCCAGAGATGTTCGATTGGGTTCAAGTCCGGGCTCTGGCTGGGCCACTCCAGGACATTCAGAGACTTGTCCTGAAGCCACTCCTGCGTTATCTCGGCTGTGTGCTTAGGGTCGTTGAATGTTGGAAGGTGAACCTTTGCCCCAGTCTGAGGTCCTGAGCACTCTGCAGCAGGTTTTAATCAAGGATCTCTCTGTACTTTGCTTCGTTCATCTTTCCCTCGAACCTGACTATTCCCTGCCACTGAAAAACATCCCCACAGCATGATGCTGCCACCACCATGCTTCACCGTATGGATAGTGCCAGGTTTCCTCCAGACGTGATGCTTGGCATTCAGACAAAAGAGTTCAATTTTGGTTTTATCAGACCAGAGAATCTTGTTTCTCATGGTCTGAGAGTCCTTTAGGTGCCTTTTGGCAAACTCCCAGTGGGCTGTCATGTGCCTTTTACTGAGGAGTGGCTTCCGTCTGGCCACTCTACCATAAAGGCCTGATTGGTGGAGTGCTGCAGAGATGGTTGTCCTTCTGGAAGGTTCTCCCATCTCCACAGAGGAACTCTGGAGCTCTGTCAGAGTGACCATCGGGTTTTTGGTCACCTCCCTGACCAAGGCCCTTCTCCCTCGATTGCTCAGTTTGTCTGGGCGGCCAGCTCTAGGAAGAGCCTTGGTGGTTCCAAAATTATTCCATTTAAGAATGATGGAGGCCGCTGTGTTCTTGGGGACCTTCAATGTTGCAGAAATGTTTTGGTACCCTTCCCCAGATCTGTGCCTCGACACAATCCTGTCTTGGAGCTCTACGGACAATTCCTTCGACCTCATGGCTTGGTTTTTGCTCTGACATGCACTGTCAATTCTGGGACCTTATATAGACAGGTGTGTGCCTTTCCAAATCATGTCCAATCAATTGAATTTACCACAGGTGGACTCAAATGAAGTTGTAGAAACATCTCAAGTATGATCAATGGAAACAGGATGCACCTGAGCTCAATTTCGAGTCTCATAGCAAAGGGTCTGAATACTAATGTGAATAAGGTATTTCTGTTTTTTATTTTTATTAAATTTGCAAAAAAATATAAAAAAGCTAGAATTATTGGCTATTGTGTGTAGATTGATGAGGGGAACAAAATAATTTCATCCATTTTAGAATAAGGCTGTAACGTAACAAAATGTGGAAAAAGTGAAGGGGTCTGAATACTTTTCGAAAACCAAGAAAAAAAGAAAAAAATATTTGTCTTTCCCTATACAACCCAAGGCCAAAGAGAACCATTTTTTAATTCTGAATTATATTTATCCATCAAATACATTTTTAAGATTGAGATTCAATGTAGAGCGTAATGACTGTACATTTTGTGGGAATGACATTGAAACTACTGAACATATTTTATTTTACTGCAGCTAGCTTTCCATCCAATTGGCGACAGATTTTCATGCGAATATTCTAAAATCCACATTAAGAAAATATTTGCATTTTCCCACCAGTGGTGTTTCCACCAAATGGACTTGTTGCGGATAAAAATCAGTGGAATCCATTGATTAGGGCCTATTGAATTAAACTCAGGAAAATCTTTGAAATTGTTGCATGTTGCATTTATATTTTTGTTCATTGTATCTACTGCTGTACATATTTTTTTTTGTATATATTTTCGGTGTATATACGCATAGATTGCATTTGGATTACTGATACAGTATTATTTGTGTTGTTAATTGTATTCGTTCTGACATTTCTTGATTTTAGTTTTTTGTTATTTGTGTACTTGTTTTACATTTTACTGCACTGTTACGAGCTAGTAACACAAGCACATCTGCTAAACTGTGTACGTGACCAATAAACTTAGATTTTTTTGGATGTCTTGTGTAATACATCTTTATGGCTGAATTCAGTCGTCTTTATATCAATATCAAACAATTTCTGGGTAACAATTAAGTACATTAATGTAATACAGTGGGGGAAAAAAGTATTTAGTCAGCCACCAATTGTGCAAGTTCTCCCACTTAAACAGATGATAGAGGCCTGTAATTTGCATCATAGGTACACGTCAACTATGACAGACAAAATTAAAAAAAAAAATCCAGAAAATCAAATTGTAGGATTCTTAATGAATTTATTTGCAAATTATGGTGGAAAATAAGTATTTGGTCAATAGCAAAAGTTTCTCAATACTTTGTTATATACCCTTTGTTGGCAATGACACAGGTCAAACGTTTTCTGTAAGTCTTCACAAGGTTTTCACACACTGTTGCTGGTATTTTGGCCCATTCCTCCATGCAGATCTCCTCTAGAGCAGTGATGTTTTGGGGCAGTCGCTGGGCAACACGGACTTTCAACTCCCTCCAAAGATTTTCTATGGGGTTGAGATCTGGACTGGCTAAGCCACTCCAGGACCTTGAAATGCATCTTACGAAGCCACTCCTTCGTTGCCTGGGCGGTGTGTTTGGGATCATTGTCATGCTGAAAGACCCAGCCACGTTTCATCTTCAATGCCCTTGCTGATGGAAGGAGGTTTTCACTCAAAATCTCACGATACATGGCCCCATTCATTCTTTCCTTTACACGGATCAGTCGTCCTGGCCCCTTTGCAGAAAAACAGCCCCAAAGCATGATGTTTCCACCCCCATGCTTCACAGTAGGTATGGTGTTCTTTGGATGCAACTCAGCATTCTTTGTCCTCCAAACACGACGAGTTGAGTTTTACCAAAAAGTTATATTTTGGTTTCATCTGACCATATGACATTCTCCCAATCCTCTTCTGGATCATCCAAATGCACTCTAGCAAACTTCAGACGGGCCTGGCCTGGCTTAAGCAGGGGGACACGTCTGGCACTGCAGGATTTGAGTCCCTGGCGGCGTAGTGTGTTACTGATGGTAGGCTTTGTTACTTTGGTCCCAGCTCTCTGCAGGTCATTCACTATGTCCCCCCGTGTGGTTCTGGGATTTTTGCTCACCGTTCTTGTGATCATTTTGACCCCATGGGGTGAGATCTTGCGTGGAGCCCCAGATCGAGGGAGATTATCAGTGGTCTTGTATGTCTTCCATTTCCTAATAATTGCTCCCATAGTTGATATCTTCAAACCAAGCTGCTTACCTATTGCAGATTCAGTCTTCCCAGCCTGGTGCAGGTCTACAATTTTGTTTCTGGTGTCCTTTGACAGCTCTTTGGTCTTGGCCATAGTGGAGTTTGGAGTGTGACTGTTTGAGGTTGTGGACAGGTGTCTTTTATACTGATAACAAGTTCAAACAGGTGCCATTAATACAGGTAACGAGTGGAGGACAGAGGAGCCTCTTAAAGAAGAAGTTACAGGTCTGTGAGAGCCAGAAATCTTGCTTGTTTGTAGGTGACCAAATACTTATTTTCCACCATAATTTGCAAATAAATTCATTAAAAATCCTACAATGTCATAGTTGACGTGTACCTATGATGAAAATTACAGGCCTCTCTCATCTTTTTAAGTGGGAGAACTTGCACAATTGGTGGCTGACTAAATACTTTTTTTCCCCACTGTACATTTCCATGAAAATGCTAGGACTGTCTGGGAGTGGTCTGAGTGTGGAGTGGAAATATGAAAACTAGCTCTCTTTGTTATTTGTCTATTAACCAATTTACCACATGGTGATGTCACCATGGAAAGCCGAAACTCCCGCCCATGCAAACCTGCTGATTATAAGTTGCTGTGTAGATTGTATTTTCAACCCGCAACTATCAGGAAATAACACTGATCAAATTTGTTCACACTTTTACAGTGCTAGTTTCATCAGCTGTTGTACACACAAAACACAGAAAAATAATAATTTTGACTGCACTTGGCCTTTAATAAACCACTAGAGAGGGTTACAAATTTGTAAACATTACTTACATGTATTTCACCTAGAAACAAAATCACACATTTTCCCCATGCATTTCCTAATGTGGTCATATGTCATTATGAAACAAAAAATGCTGCCTTTCATTGGCCTAGCTGTCAAACTTTTAATGGTTGGGACCAGATGTCAAACCACCATGTTCACATTAGGAGAGAAAAAACCCATCTGACTGAGCTCATAGAGAAACAGGACCAGATGGAGCTGTATTTCACTGTCTGGTTATTAAAAACAACACATTTACTGAGGACTTTACCCAAAATGCTTCAATTCATCATAGTAATGGAATGCAGGAGTTAGGATTCAGGAGTACCTTGCTGCAAGGCGGGGTGAGGAGTAGGTGAAGGGGCGGGTGAGGGGGATGGGGGGGGACAGGTGTTCATGGGAGTTGATGGAGAGCAGGGAGGCATCTGGGAGAGAGAAAAGACAAATGTGAGAATAAAAGTCAAGCGTAAAACCTCAAGGATTGTAGAATCCGGCATAAATCTCTGATCCACCATGGGCTTTGGTGCCCTATTCCCCTATAGGAGGAACTCCATTGTCATTTTGCTGTATGGAACCTGGTTAAATTGTAGTATGTATGCCGAATTTAACCTTGTACTTGATTATTAAACTGGGCGGACTCCTAACTTGACTTTGTTAATCATGAATGGATGTCATGGCTATTTGTCTATAGATACTTACCAGGTAGCCACAGGGTTTGTTGTCATGACCTGGGCATAGTATCTCCAAAAGCCCCAAAAACCATAAATCTCTGATACATTTGTCATTCACCTCTTCCAAAGGTTGTGTTGAACTTCCACTATCACAAGGCGAATCAGAGCGCTTGAATGACAAGACCCAGACACAGTCAACTAACAGACCACACAGTCTAAAAGCTGAACAAAAATCTCAAATAGTGTAAAGAGTTAATGTTGGACCGCATGTTAATAATAATAATAATTTTATTTGTATAGCGCTTTTCAATACAATCAACAAAGTGCTTCACGTCATAAAATAATAAAATAAAAGTACTAACAAAGAAACAAAAACCAGAGGGAGAAATGAAAAAAAGATTAAAATCATACATTTAAATCATTCATTAAAAACATCTTAATAAAAGTGCCTTCAGCAGGGATATAAAAAGAGGCACTGAATCTCCTCTGGCAGACCATTCCAAAGTCTAGGGGCCCTAATGGCAAATGCCTGGTCTCCTTTCATTTTCAACATAGACTTTGAAATGGTCAACAGTGAAACTTTTACATTTTGCACATGTAACATATTATTACAAATGTGTCGTTAGGATGTCCTCGGAACGTCAAGTGGTTGCAGTGTTCAACTTAGATACAGTGGGGGAAAAAAGTATTTAGTCAGCCACCAATTGTGCAAGTTCTCCCACTTAAAAAGATGAGAGAGGCCTGTAATTTTCATCATAGGTACACGTCAACTATGACAGACAAATTGAGCATTTTTTTTACAGAAAATCACATTGTAGGATTTGTAATGAATTTATTTGCAAATTATGGTGGAAAATAAGTATTTGGTCACCTACAAACAAGCAAGATTTCTGGCTCTCACAGACCTGTAACTTCTTCTTTAAGAGGCTCCTCTGTCCTCCACTCGTTACCTGTATTAATGGCACCTGTTTGAACTTGTTATCAGTATAAAAGACACCTGTCCACAACCTCAAACAGTCACACTCCAAACTCCACTATGGCCAAGACCAAAGAGCTGTCAAAGGACACCAGAAACAAAATTGTAGACCTGCACCAGGCTGGGAAGACTGAATCTGCAATAGGTAAGCAGCTTGGTTTGAAGAAATCAACTGTGGGAGCAATTATTAGGAAATGGAAGACATACAAGACCACTGATAATCTCCCTCGATCTGGGGCTCCACGCAAGATCTCACCCCGTGGAGTCAAAATGATCACCAGAACGGTGAGCAAAAATCCCAGAACCACACGGGGGGACCTAGTGAATGACCTGCAGAGAGCTGGGACCAAAGTAACAAAGCCTACCATCAGTAACACACTACGGCGCCAAGGACTCAAATCCTGCAGTGCAAGACGTGTCCCCCTGCTTAAGCCAGTACATGTCCAGGCCTGTCTGAAGTTTGCTATAGTGCATTTGGATGATCCAGAAGAGGATTGGGAGAATGTCATATGGTCAGATGAAACCAAAATATAACTTTTTGGTAAAAACTCAACTCGTCGTGTTTGGAGGACAAAGAATGCTGAGTTGCATCCAAAGAACACCATACCTACTGTGAAGCATGGGGGTGGAAACATCATGCTTTGGGGCTGTTTTTCTGCAAAGGGACCAGGACGACTGATCCGTGTAAAGGAAAGAATGAATGGGGCCATGTATCGTGAGATTTTGAGTGAAAACCTCCTTCCATCAGCAAGGGCACTGACGATGAAACGTGGCTGGGTCTTTCAGCATGACAATGATCCTAAACACACCGCCCGGGCAACGAAGGAGTGGCTTCGTAAGATGCATTTCAAGGTCCTGGAGTGGCCTAGCCAGTCTCCAGATCTCAACCCCATAGAAAATCTTTGGAGGGAGTTGAAAGTCTGTGTTGCCCAGCGACAGCCCCAAAACATCACTGCTCTAGAGGAGATCTGCATGGAGGAATGGGCCAAAATACCAGCAACAGTGTGTGAAAACCTTGTGAAGACTTACAGAAAACGTTTGACCTGTGTCATTGCCAACAAAGGGTATATAACAAAGTATTGAGAAACTTTTGTTATTGACCAAATACTTATTTTCCACCATAATTTGCAAATAAATTCATTAAAAATCCTACAATGTGATTTTCTGGATTCTTTTTTCTCATTTTGTCTGTCATAGTTGACGTGTACCTATGATGAAAATTACAGGCCTCTCTCATCTTTTTAAGTGGGAGAACTTGCACAATTGGTGGCTGACTAAATACTTTTTTTCCCCACTGTATTCGACATACTTTGACATACAGTGCTTTCAGAAAGTATTCACACCCCTTGACTTTTTCCACATTTTGTGGTGGTCCAGCCTGAATTTAAAATGGATTAAATTTAGATTTTTTTGTCACTGGCCTACACAAAATACCCCATAATGTCAAAGTGGAATTATGTAATTTTTTAAAAATAATAAAAATTGATTACAAATTTAAAGCTGAAATGTCTTGAGTCAATAAGTATTCAAACTCTTTGTTATTGTCACGCACGTTGACTGATGACTCGTGGAACCAAGACGCAGCGTGATAAGCGTACATCTTATTTCGTACACAACACACAAACAAAACGATACGTGAAGTCCTGAGGTTACACAACACAAACCTTGACGGAACAAGATCCCACAAACTATCTGGTGCCAACAGGCTGCCTAAGTATGGTCCCCAATCAGAGACAACGAGCTACAGCTGTCTCTGATTGGGAACCACCCTGGCCAACATAGATCAAAACGATCTAGAACAAAAAACATAGAAAACGAAACATAGAAAAATCCACACCCTGGCTCAACATTTAAGAGTCCCCAGAGCCAGGCCGTGACAGTTATGGCAAGCCTAAATAAGTTCAGGAGTAAAAATTTGCTTAAGAAGTCACATAACAAGTCACTCACTCTGTGTGCAATAATAATGTTTCACATGATTTTTGAATGACTACCCCACACATACAATTATCTGCAAGGTCCCTCAGTCGAACAGTGAATTTCAACCACAGATTTAACCACAAAAACCAGAGAGGTTTTCCAATGCCTCGCAAAGACGGGCACCTATTGGTAGATGGGTAAAAATCAGACATTGAATATCCCTTTGAGAATGGTGAAGTTATGAATTACACTTTGGATGGTGTATCAATACACCCAGTCACTACAAAGATACAGTCGTCCTTCCTAACTCAGTTGCCGGAGAGGAAGGAAACCGCTTAGGGATTTCACCATGAGGCCAATGGTGGCTTTGAAACAGTTAAAGAGTTTAATGGCTGTGACTGGAAAAAACTGAAGATGGATCAACAACATTGTAGTTACTCCACCGTACTAACCTAATTGACAGAGTGAAAAGAAGGAAGCCTGTACAGAATAAAAATATTGCAAAACATGCATCCTGTTTGCATCAAGGCACTAAAGTAAAACTGAAAAATGTGGCAAAACAATTAACTTTTTGTCCTGAATTCAAAGTGTTTTGTTTGGGGTAAATCCATTACAACACATGACTGAGTACCAATGTTCCCTCTAAGCCAGGGGTGTCAAACTCATTTTAGCTCAGGGGCCACATGGAAGAAAATCTATTCCCAAGTGGGCCGGACCGGAAAAATCATGGTATATATTACTTAAAAACAACAACTTCAGATTGTTTTCTTTGTTTTAATACGATCAACATACAACATAAAGCTGGAGCCTGAGGACAGTGTGTCCAAAATAGTACAAGCACAACATCACTATTAATCATAAAACACATCAAGTTTATTTGAAAATTCTAAAGAAAAAGAACACACAAACACACAATGCCTCAGTGATTAACAGAACTGTTTCACAGATCACAGAACTATATCAGGGTGTCATTTCTCAGGCAGAAATGTAGATACAAATAATGAAATCCTGTTCCCCAAACAAGTGCAAGAACCACAGAGTCAAGAATAGGTTAAATATACAAATAAAATAAAATCAATTAAAAACAATAGCACATCAACATAAAAACATATAAACATAAAGCTGGAGCCTGAGGACAGTGTCCAAAAGCACAACATCACTATTAATCATAAAACACCTCAAGTTATTTGAAAGTTCTGAGGACAAAGAACACACAAACACACAATGCCTCAGTGATTCACAGAAGTATATCACAGATCACAGAACTATATCAGGGTGTCATTTCTCAGGCAGAAATGTAGATAAAAATAATGAAATCCTGTTCCCCAAACAAGTGCAAGAACCACAGTCAAGAATAGGTTAAATATACAAATAAAATCTATTAAAAACAATAGCACATCAACATAAAAACATAAACATAAATCTGAAAGCGTTGCTCAAACTCCCGTAACAGTCCCGTTATTTTATCTTTGAACCGCTTCATGTCTGCCACATGTTGGGTCGCGCACACATTTTTCAGACAGGGGAAGTGAGCTGCATCACCACCGGCAAGTTGCGTCTCCCACAATGACAGCTTCAACTTGAAAGAACGTATGCTGTCATAATACTGCGTGACAACTTTGTTGCGCCCTTGCAGCTGTTTGTTCAAGTTATTCAGGTGCTCTGTAACATCCACCATAAATGCAAGGTCCTGCATCCATTCTGCGGAATGAAATTCTAACACTGGTTTGCCCTTTTCTTCCATGAACTGTTCAATTTCTTCTCGTAAATCAAAGAAACGCCTCAGCACAGCACCTCGGCTTAACCATCTTACCTCAGTGTGGTATGGCAGGCCATAGATGTGGTCTTTCTCTCTGAGAAGGCTGTCAAACTGACGGTGATTCAGGCTTCTGGATCGGATGAAATTAACAGTTTGGATGACCACCTTCATGACGTTATCCATCTTTAATGACTTGCAACACAAAGCCTCCTGGTGCAAAATACAGTGAAAAGTCAAAAAATCACGTCCTCCATTTGCAGATTGCACTTTCTCTCTGAACTTTGTCACAACGCTTGCTTTTTTCCCGATCATTGAGGGCGCACCATCTGTAGCCAGGCTGACAGCGCGGGACCAGTCCACTCCGACCCTGTCCAGCGCGCCGACGAGTGCGGTAAAAATATCAGCTGCTGTCGTTGTATCTGTCATCGGCACCAACTCCACGAACTCCTCGGTGACGGTCAATGTGTCATCAACTCCGCGGATGAAAATGGCCAGTTGTGCAACATCTGTAATGTCAGTGCTTTCATCAATTGCAATTGCAATGACTTTACTTTTTGCTTCAACTGGCTGTCCAAATCCACTGAAAGATCGGAAATCCTGTCTGCAACTGTGTTTCTTGTCAGGCTGATATTTGCAAAAGCCTGCCGCTTTTCAGGGCACACAATCTCCGCTGCCTTCATCATGCATGTTTTTACAAATTCACCCTCACTAAATGGTTTTGAAGCCACTGCGATTTCATTAGCAATGAGGTAGCTAGCTTTCACTGCAGCGTCACTGATGTCTCGGCTGTGAGTAAACACAGACTGCTGTTTCTTCAGACCCGCCAACAGTTCATTCACCTTCTCTCATCTCCGCTGTCCTTGAAAGTTGTCATATTTGTCGGCATGAAGACTCACATAGTGGCGACGAAGGTTATATTCTTTCAGCACTGCAACATGCTCTGAACACACCAAACATACAGCTTTCCCATTCAATTCTGTGAATAAATAGGATGACCATTTTTCTTGGAACACTCTGCACTCTGCGTCCACTTTTCTCTTTTTTGACAGAGACATATTGGGGCAATGAGGGTGCCAAAGCACATAATGTTAAAAGTAGAAGCCGTAATAAATATCGCGGGCAAAACAAAGTAGCTCATTGGCTGCACGTGCTTGACCTACTTGCTCTGCCCCGGTATAAACAGTTTGCTTGCTTAACACAATTGCTATTGCGCCATCCAGTGGACGCAATTGGAACAGCAGTTTATTTTATTTAAAAATTGCAGCGCATTTTTATACTTTAAAAAAAAAAAAAAAAAAATTTTTTTTTTTTTATTTTTTTTTCTAAATCATCTCGCGGGCCGGATTAAACCCGTATGCAGACCTGATCCGGGCCGTACGTTTGACACCCCTGCTCTAAGCTGTGTGCGTGCGCGGGTGCGCAGCTCCCCTCGGACTGCCACGCAGAAGAAATATTAGCCCCCACAGAGAAAGAAGCACAAGATTGAACTTCACTCAACTTTCTAGAGTTTTCCCCTTTCGTTAACACTATCAATGTTTTGCTCTACTGTGGGAGTTGTTCTTGAATAAACGCAATATTAGCCACTTTCAATGTAACATACCGAAACAAAACAAACTATGCAAAACTTAACATGCAAAACGAACTGTGCAAGATATTTTCTTGTAGGCAGAGCGCATTGGAGTAGGATTCCATTGCATTGACAGGCACGACTCAGGCCCGGACACAATCGGGGAGTGGTTGCTTCCTACAAGAACACAAAATGTGCGCAACAGAAACTAGGAGAGGAACTCACCTTTCAGCAGGACAATAACCCAAAACGCAAGGTCAAATCTACACTGAAGTTGCTTACCAAGAAGACAGTGAATGTTCCTGAGTGGCCCAGTTACAGTTTTGACTTACAGTTTTTTTGGATTGCTTACACACTAAAATTAAAAGTAGTACACTATTAGCAAAACCTTACACTCAAGAAGCAAAACATCAGCCCATATTTGCACAACTATAAGCACATTGTCAACCTTACACTTGTTGCAAAACTCTACACACAGTGATTTGCAAAACACTAAACACACTTAACATACATTACACACAAAAATCTATCATGAAGTCACGTCCTTGCAATACCAAAGCACTGACTGTCAAATTACCACACCGTCCAACCAATTGGTTCAACACAGTCATCAGGTGTGCAAACACTCGTTTGCTTAATTGTAGACACACCAATCAGGTGTATAAGCACTATAAAAAGCAGCAGGTGAGTTCATCGGTCTTCAAGCACAATGGAAAGAGTCAGAGAAAGAGTAAGACGAGGAGGAGGAGGAGGAGGAGGACGACGAGGAGAATGAGGAGAACGAGGAGGAGGACGAGGAGAACGAGGAGGACGAGGAGAACGAGGAGGAGGACGAGGAGAACGAGGAGAACGAGGAGGACGAGGAGGACGAGGAGAACGAGGAGGACGAGGAGGAGGAGGAGGAGGAGGAGGAGGAGGAGGGATGAGGGATGAGGAAGGGGAGGAAGAGGAAGAGGAAGAGGAAGACAAGAAGGTGCTCAAAGAGGACCGAATCTGACAAATGAGATCCGCGCAACACTGGTTGACCACATTGTCAACCACGGCCTGACGCTGAGGGAGGCTGGACTGCGAGTACAGCCAAATCTAAGCCGATATACAGTGGCAAGTGTGATGAGAACATTTCGACTGGAAAATAGGTATTGTAAAAATATCATCATATCAAAAACATCTGCACGGTTTCAGTAACTGCTTACAGTACTATATTCTATGCACTATCAGCACTTCTGTTACCTTTTCCTGTGAAATTACTGTACTATTGTATACTGTTTTTTTTTCTACATAGGATTGAGGGTCAGGGACGACAAGGGGGAAGGCCTCCTATGTTCACAGAACAGCAAGAGAGGGAGATAGTAAACATGGTTTTGGCCAACAATGCTATAACACTCAAGCAGCTCCAAGCTAACATTGTCAATAACCACGCCATTTTCAACGATATCCATCAGGTCTCAACATCAACACTGGCACGCATCCTAAAAAAAAAACATATTCAAATGAAGCAAATTTATCGAGTGCCTTTCGAGCGCAATTCCGAAAGGGTGAAACGACTGCGGCATGATTATGCAGAGGTATGTATTCACTTTAGCAGTGTGATCTTGCATACTGTCTCATAATCTTTTACTGTACTGTAATATGTATACTAGATCTACACTGAACTACACAATTTTGCCTGACACTGTTTTTCAGAGAGTTTTACGAATGGATGGAGAGGAGATCCAGCATGAGTTCATTTACGTAGATGAGGCTGGGTTCAACCTGACGAGAACACGAAGGAGGGGAAGAAACATCATTGGCCACAGGGCTATAGTCAATGTCCCAGGGCAACGTGGGGGTAATATAACACTCTGTGCAGCCATTACACAGAATGGGGTCCTCCACCGCCATGCCCATATGGGCCCTTACAACACAGCACTCATAGTTACATTCTTGGACCAATTGCACAACATAACAGCAGCAAATCAAATCGATCATATGCAATACATTGTTGTCTGGGACAATGTGTCTTTCCACCGCTCTGCTCTGGTTCAGAACTGGTTTCAGCAACATCCACATTTCACCGTCCTATATCTTCCACCATACTCTCCATTCCTCAACCCTATAGAATAGTTTTTCTCGGCATGGCGGTGGAAGGTATATGATCTCCGTCTCCAGGCTGAGGTACCCCTCATCCAAGCCATGGAGGAGGCCTGTGACCAGATGGAGGTAGCAGCAATGCAAGGATGGATTCGTCATTCAAGACGTTTCTTTCCAAGGTGTCTTGCTAATGACAACATTGCCTGCGATGTTGATGAAATTCTCTGGCCAGATCCAGCTAGGCGAAGAGACAATGTCTAGTTATTTTATTTTTATTTTTTTGAACTTACAATACGTAAAGTGACGTTTGGTTACAGTATTATGAATCTCCATGTCAACATTTTGGGCGTGTTGAGAAATAAATGAGTTTCTTCAGTCTGCAACATTGGTCTTGTGTAGTGTTTGGTGAATTTACATTATATTTGTACTTTGTTGAGAGTAGCCTACTCTAATCATAGGGAAGTAGAAGTGCTAAAAGTGTTTTAGGTTTATCACAGCAGAGTGTAACTCGTGCAAACAGAGTATAGTAATGTGAAACGTGTGTGTTTCATATGGTAACAAAGTGTGGTTTTTAAAAAGAAGTGTATAGTTTTTACAAGAGTGTTTAATTTTGCAAAGGATCTGTAGTGTTTTGCTAATTGGGTGTGTGGTTGTGCTAATTGTGTGTAGTGTTTTGAAAACACGGGCCCTGTTTTGAAAATCGTGCTTAAGCAATCAAAAAAAACTGTAAATCAAATTGAAAATCTATGGCAAGACCTGAAAATGGTTGTCTAGCAATGATCAACAACCAATTTGAAAAGAATAATGGGCAAATGTTGCACAATCCAGGTGTGAAAAGCTCTTAAAGACATACCCAGAAAGACTCATAGCTGTAATCACTGCCAAAGGTGCTTCTACAAAGTATTGCCTCAGGGGTGTGAAGATTTATGTACATTAGATATGTCTTTATTTCATTTTCGATACATTTGCAAACATTTCTAAAAACATGTTTTCACATTGTCATTATGGGGTATTGTGTGTAGATTGCTGAGAAAAAAAATCACTTGAATCCAATTTTCAATTCAGGCTGTAACACAACAAAATGTGGAATAAGTTAAGAAGTATGAATACTTTCTGAAGGCACTGTACATGATGTATGTTTATTTATACATTTTCTCTGATGAATCCCCTTTCCGATTGTTTGGGGCATCCGGAAAACACCTTGTCCGGAGAAGACAAGATGAGCGCTACCATCAGTGTCATGCCAACGGTAAAGCATCCTGTGACCATTCATGTGTGGAGTTGCTTCTCAGCCAAGGGAGTGGGCTCACTCACAATTTTGCCTAAGAACACAGCCATGAATAAAGAATGGTACCAACACATCCTCCGAGAGCAACTTCTCCCAACCATCCAAGAACAGTTTGGTGACGAACAATGCCTTTTCCAGCATGATGGAGCACCTTGCCATAAGGCAAAAGTGATAACTAAGTGGCTCGGGGAACAAAACATCGACATTTTGGGTCCATGGCCAGGAAACTCCCCAGACCTTAATCCCATTGAGAACTTGTGGTCAATCCTCAAGAGGCGGGTGGACAAACAAAAACCCACAAATTCTAACAAACTCCAAGCATTGATTCTGCAAGAATGGGCTGCCATCAGTCAGGATGTGGCCCAGAAGTTAATTGACAGCATGCCAGGGAGGATTGCAGAGGTCTTGAAAAAGAAGGGTCAACACTGCAAATATTGACTCTTTGCATAAACTTAATGTAATTGTCAATAAAAGCCTTTGACACTTATGGAATGCTTGTAATTATACTTCAGTATACCATAGTAACATCAAAAATATCTAAAAACACTGTAGACCAATACTTGTGTCATTCTCAAAACTTTTGACCACGACTGTACACACAACACCAAATAATGAAAAAAAACTAAAACAGGTTTTTAGAAACTTTAGTATATATATATATATATTTAAATAAAATATCACATTTGCATAAGTATTCAGACCCTTTACTCAGTACTTTGTTGAAGCACCTTTGGCAGCGATTACAGCCTCGATTAGTCTTGGGTATGACGCTATAAGCTTGTCACACCTGTATTTGGGGAGTTTCTCCCATTCTTCTCTGCAGATCCTCTCAAGTTCTGTCATGTTGGATGGGGGGCGTCGCTGCACAGCTATTTTCAGGTCTCTCCAGAGAGGTTTGATTGGGTTCAAGTCTGGGATATGGCTGGGCCACTCAAGGACATTCAGAGATATGTCCTGAAGCCACTCCTGTGTTGTCTTGGCTGTGTGCTTAGGGTCGTTGTCCTGTTTGAAGGTGAACCTTCACCCCAGTCTGAGGTCCTGCGCGCTCTGGAGCAGGTTTTCATCAAGGATCTCTCTGTACTCTACTCTGCTCTGTTCATCTTTCCCTCGATCCCGACTAGTCTCCCAGTCCCTGCCGCTGAAAAACATCCCCACAGCATGATGCTGCCACCACCATGCTTCACCATAGGGATGGGGCCAGGTTTTCTCTAGATGTGACGTTTGGCATTCCGGCCAAAGAGTTCAATCTTGGTTTCATCAGACCAGAGAATGCCAAGAGTGTGCAAAGCTGTCATCAAGGCAAAGGGTGGCTATTTGAAGAATCTCAAATATAAAATATATTTTGATTTGTTTAACACTTTTTTGGTTACTACATGATTTCATATGTGTTATTTCATAGTTTTGATGTCTTCCCTACTATTCTACAATGTAGAAAATAGTAAAAAATTAAGAAAAACCCTTGAATGAGTAGGTGTGTCCAAACTTTTGACTGGTACTGTATGTAAATAAGGTATTACTCTTTTGTATTTTTTATCAATTTGCAATAAAATCTAAAAACCTGTTTTTGCTTTGTCATTATGCGGTATTGTGTGTAGATTGATGAGGAAAATGTTTTTTAAAATACGTTTTAGAAATAAGGCTGTGATGTAACGAAATGTGGAAAAAGGGAAGTTATCTGAATACTTTCCCGAATGCACTGTAGACATCAAAACAGCTTACCTGCTTGTGACTGTAAGAGAATTTGTAGGAGAATTTGTAAATGTCCTCTTAAAACTGCTTATAACACAAATTATGTTTGTGATATTAAGAGTCTAACAACAATAGAGTGTTAGATAAACTATTTAGAAAAAGTCAAGGACGGTGGGGGACATAACTTCAAAAATGGCAGAGTAATTAAAAAAGTACATTTGTTTTGAGCCAATATGACCCTCTCGGCTCTCCTAGTGTTAAATTATTACATTTGTGGCCGCCTAGCCTACTCTCTCCTGGTAGCTAAGCCAGTGATCTGTTCTAGTCTCATAATCTATTAACCTCTACGGGATCGGTGTCCCGTATACGGGACGGTTGAGCTAACGTGCACTAATGTGATTAGCATGACTGTTGTAAGTAACAGCAAACTTTCCAGAACATAGACATGTCTTATATGGACAGAAAGCTCAATTAAGCTACAGTGGGGAAAAAAAGTATTTAGTCAGCCACCAATTGTGCAAGTTCTCCCACTTAAAAAGATGAGAGAGGCCTGTCATTTTCATCATAGGTACACGTCAACTATGACAGACAAAATGAGAAAAGAAAATCCAGAAAATCACATTGTAGGATTTTCAATGAATTTATTTGCAAATTATGGTGGAAAATAAGTATTTGGTCAATAACAAAAGTTTCTCAATACTTTGTTATATACCCTTTGTTGGCAATGACACAGGTCAAACGTTTTCTGTAAGTCTTCACAAGGTTTTCACACACTGTTGCTGGTATTTTGGCCCATTCCTCCATGCAGATCTCCTCTAGAGCAGTGATGTTTTGGGGCTGTCGCTGGGCAACACGGACTTTCAACTCCCTCCAAAGATTTTCTATGGGGTTGAGATCTGGAGACTGGCTAGGCCACTCCAGGACCTTGAAATGCTTCTTACGAAGCCACTCCTTCATTTCCCGGGCGGTGTGTTTGGGATCATTGTCATGCTGAAAGACCCAGCCACGTTTCATCTTCAATGCCCTTGCTGATGGAAGGAGGTTTTCACTCAAAATCTCACGATACATGGCCCCATTCATTCTTTCCTTTACACGGATCAGTCGTCCTGGTCCCTTTGCAGAAAAACAGCCCCAAAACATGATGTTTCCACCCCCATGCTTCACAGTAGGTATGGTGTTCTTTGGATGCAACTCAGCATTCTTTGTCCTCCAAACACAACGAGTTGAGTTTTTACCAAAAAGTTATATTTTGGTTTCATCTGACCATATGACATTCTCCCAATCCTCTTCTGGATCATCCAAATGCACTCTAGCAAACTTCAGACGGGCTTGGACATGTACTGGCTTAAGCAGGGGGACACGTCTGGCACTGCAGGATTTGAGTCCCTGGCGGCGTAGTGTATTACTGATGGTAGGCTTTGTTACTTTGGTCCCAGCTCTCTGCAGGTCATTCACTAGGTCCCCCCGTGTGGTTCTGGGATTTTTGCTCACCGTTCTTGTGATCATTTTGACCCCACGGGGTGAGATCTTGCGTGGAGCCCCAGATCAAGGGAGATTATCAGTGGTCTTGTATGTCTTCCATTTCCTAATAATTGCTCCCACAGTTGATTTCTTCAAACCAAGCTGCTTACCTATTGCAGATTCAGTTTTCCCAGCCTGGTGCAGGTCTACAATTTTGTTTCTGGTGTCCTTTGACAGCTCTTTGGTCTTGGCCATAGTGGAGTTTGGAGTGTGACTGTTTGAGGTTGTGGACAGGTGTCTTTTATACTGATAACAAGTTCAAACAGGTGCCATTAATACAGGTAACGAGTGGAGGACAGAGGAGCCTCTTAAAGAAGAAGTTACAGGTCTGTGAGAGCCAGAAATCTTGCTTGTTTGTAGGTGACCAAATACTTATTTTCCACCATAATTTGCAAATAAATTCATAAAAAATCCTACAATGTGATTTTCTGGAGGAAAAAAAGCTCAATTTGTCTGTCATAGTTGACGTGTACCTATGATGAAAATTACAGGCCTCTCTCATCTTTTTAAGTGGGAGAACTTGCACAATTGGTGGCTGACTAAATACTTTTCCCCCCCCACTGTATATGCCTATGGTTTATTATGTGTAGGTCTATGTGAGTCACATGTTAAGAGTCATGGATTTACGTAGACCTAGAAGACTATTTGGTCTGTAATGCGAAATCAGATGTTAGATGGTTTGGCTATGCTTTGCTTGGCTATGCTTTTATGATAATTTAATAATGATTTGGAGTGCCCAAATTTTGGCCCACCTACATTTCTGCTGGCCCTGCCATAAATGGATTCATGCCTACGTTTCTCAAACAGGACAGGATATTTATCAAAGAGGGTTTGCAGGATAATTTGCTCTATAATTACCCGTTCGTACAATGCATTGAGAAGATGTCTATACATTACAATTGCGTAGATTAAAACCTTGTCCAATGCACAACAAGATCGCAGCATGATAAATGCCCACGTTTCCAAAAACCACTGTGGTCTATTCAATGATTGCATTGTAGGTTAAATCTTGCTATTCATGTTAAAAAATAAATAATGCTTCAGGATGCCATGCCTGGTTAGGGTCCATGTACGTTTTGTTATTTTGATTTACGAGTCAAAACGGAGAATGGAAAAACGGAAAACGAGTTGTTTTCTCATTTATTGTGTCAAAATTGAACATGGAATGATGGTAAACAAATAACAACCACATTTATAAAAAATAAAAAATAAAAATGTTTGTTTTGTTCATACCCAGAAGTACACGCCCCCTCACATAATGTTGATGGGACTTAGGTGGTGTGTTTACAGCCTAGGTTGGCAGCACAAAGAAAGGATTAGACTGTGTGAGTGTGACAGGAAGATAAAAATACCAATGTTAGCTAAGATGCAGAACTTATTATGAAGTTAGCATGCCAATAGAACAAACTCAACAACAACTGAACAAAGTTGGCTTGCACTAGTTGGCTAGATAGCACTAGCTGGCTATTGTGTGTGTGTGTGTGTGTGTGTGTGTGTGTGTGTGTGTTAGTGTGTGTGTGTAGAGAAAGAGAGAACAATCATTCATGATTACTTTTTCTTGGCTACTACTAGCTAGGTAAGCTTGTGTACGAGTGTAATACGAATACTGGCAGTATAAAACTTAGTAATACTGTAAATTAGTAATAATTGCATGCTTGTTGTGTGATGTCCCTTGTAGAGAAAGATTGCAGAGAGAGCTGAAAGAGAGAGCCAGGGAGAGTCAGGGTGCCAGGGAGAGAGACCAACATGAGGTAGATGAGGAAATGGGAGAATGAGCGAGAGAGGAGGTTGAAGGACCAAGTGACGAAGGAGAAGAAGAGGTGGATGAGAGCGAGGACGATGAAGATGAGGTAGGGAGGACACAGGAGCAGGATGGATATGATATGGAGAGAGGAATGGAGACAGATGACAGGACCAGGCTCAAGCCAACCAAGTGGTCGCAGCTAGAGCCCCAACTGGAGTCCCACCTGTAGTCTCACCTGTAGTCTCACCTGTAGTCTCACCTGTAGTCTCACCTGGAGTCTCACCTGGAGTCCCACCTGTAGTCTCACCTGGAGTCTCACCTGTAGTCCCACCTGTAGTCTCACCTGTAGTCTCACCTGGAGTCCCACCTGTAGTCTCACCTGGAGTCTCACCTGTAGTCCCACCTGTAGTCTCACCTGTAGTCTCACCTGGAGTCTCACCTGGAGTCTCACCTGGAGTCCCACCTGTAGTCTCACCTGGAGTCTCACCTGGAGTCTCACCTGTAGTCTCACCTGGAGTCTCACCTGGAGTCCCACCTGTAGTCTCACCTGGAGTCTCACCTGTAGTCCCACCTGTAGTCTCACCTGTAGTCACACCTGGAGTCCCACCTGTAGTCCCACCTGTAGTCTCACCTGTAGTCTCACCTGTAGTCCCACCTGGAGTCTCACCTGGAGTCCCACCTGTAGTCTCACCTGGAGTCTCACCTGTAGTCCCACCTGTAGTCTCACCTGTAGTCTCACCTGGAGTCCCACCTGTAGTCTCACCTGGAGTCTCACCTGGAGTCTCACCTGGAGTCCCACCTGTAGTCTCACCTGGAGTCTCACCTGTAGTCCCACCTGTAGTCTCACCTGTAGTCTCACCTGTAGTCCCACCTGGAGTCTCACCTGGAGTCCCACCTGTAGTCTCACCTGGAGTCTCACCTGTAGTCCCACCTGTAGTCTCACCTGTAGTCTCACCTGGAGTCCCACCTGTAGTCTCACCTGGAGTCTCACCTGTAGTCCCACCTGTAGTCTCACCTGTAGTCTCACCTGGAGTCCCACCTGTAGTCTCACCTGGAGTCTCACCTGTAGTCCCACCTGTAGTCTCACCTGTAGTCTCACCTGGAGTCTCACCTGGAGTCTCACCTGGAGTCCCACCTGTAGTCTCACCTGGAGTCTCACCTGGAGTCTCACCTGTAGTCTCACCTGGAGTCTCACCTGGAGTCTCACCTGGAGTCTCACCTGTAGTCTCACCTGGAGTCTCACCTGGAGTCTCACCTGGAGTCTCACCTGTAGTCTCACCTGTAGTCTCACCTGGAGTCTCACCTGGAGTCTCACCTGTAGTCTCACCTGGAGTCTCACCTGGAGTCTCACCTGGAGTCCCACCTGTAGTCCCACCTGTAGTCCCAGTAGGAGTGGTGACCTACAGTTTTACCATTCTATGACAGAATAACTTTATAAGGATATGTCTACTCTCCTACTCTGAGACACGTTGTGTGTGTGTGTGTGTGTCTGTGTGTCTGTGTGTCTTTGTGCGTCTCTGTGCATCTCTGTGTGAGTGAGTTCTGAATGTTCCTGCAGGAGAAAAGCACAGTATGGCATCTGAGCTGATCATCATGACCTTCATGTAGTTATATCAGCCAATACAGTAAGTTAAAATAAGCCTTTTTAAAATAAGCCTTTTTTTGGTATGTGTATACTTCACCAACATCCTTTCCTGCTCACTGAAAGGCAGACGTACGCTATACTCTTTAGTTGTTAACACGACTATTGCTGCCACAATTGGCTTACTTCTCTGAATGTATACAGGTGTAGGATCTTAATTTGATCACCCTGTTGTTGCAGAAAATGCAAACTTGTAGTCAGTGGCAATTTTAGCATGTAAATCTTGAAAAATATTTGCGATGCATGCCAGGAAAGCCACTACACAACACAACAAAACACTAAACAATACATTAATTGCACTATAACAGTGACAAACGGTGCCCACAAACTGTTAGGGCCTATATAAAGCTGTCCCAACAGCAGAGCTTTCTTTTCAGCACCATGGAGTGAATCTTTACCGCTGCTACACCTGGCTTACCACTGTTACCAGTTGTCTTGAACTCACTGAAGTCTGAGATTTCCCAGTTCCGAGTTTCCAGTTGTTTTGAACACGGCAGAAGTCTTTCTGGATTGACAGCGTGGCCAATGTATTCAAACTTTTCTGGCCCGTGGTGTTGAATGTTTATCCCTTTAAGCTTGGAAAGGAGACCCTTAAACCCAGACTTGGACGACACACCCTCTCCACTGAATAGCAGGCTAGTGATTGCTTTGCAACGCTTGTGGTTCACCACTGATTCCTTCCAAACCACTCATTGTTGAATTTGCTATTTCCAACTTCTTGTGTAATGTTTATGTCCAATGGCTGATGAGCACCGATACATTTTATCTATAATTTCTCTTCATATGACAAGGATTGAAAAGGATTTGCCAGTAGAATGTCGACGTGATTCGTGATGATGACAGCTTGTCTAGCTTGCTAGCCAAGATTTTGAAAGTATGATGTTGACATGATCAGTCCAATCAAAGCTACGGTAGATACAATATAACGTGATTTGACGTCATTTTACAGTGGGGAAAAAAAGTGCAAGTTTGTGCAAGACAGGATTGTGCAAGTTCTCCCACTTAAAAAGATGAGAGAGGCCTGTCATTTTCATCATAGGTACCTGTCAACTATGACAGACAAAATGAGAAAAAAGAATCCAGAAAATCACATTGTAGGATTTTTAATGAATTTATTTGCAAATTATGGTGGAAAATAAGTATTTGGTCAATAACAAAAGTTTCTCAATACTTTGTTATATACCCTTTGTTGGCAATGACACAGGTCAAATGTTTTCTGTAAGTCTTCACAAGGTTTTCACACACTGTTGCTGGTATTTAGGCCCATTCCTCCATGCAGATCTCCTCTAGAGCAGTGATGTTTTGGGGCTGTCGCTGGGCAACACGGACTTTCAACTCCCTCCGAAGATTTTCTATGGGGTTGAGATCTGGAGACTGGCTAGGCCATTCCAGTACCTTGAAATGCTTCTTACGAAGCCACTCCTTCGTTGCCCGGGCGGTGTGTTTGGGATCATTGTCATGCTGAAAGACCCAGCCACGTTTCATCTTCAATGCCCTTGCTGATGGAAGGAGGTTTTCACTCAAAATCTCACGATACATGGCCCCATTCATTCTTTCCTTTACACGGATCAGTCGTCCTGGTCCCTTTGCAGAAAAACAGCCCCAAAGCATGATGTTTCCACCCCCATGCTTCACAGTAGGTATGGTGTTCTTTGGATGCAACTCAGCATTCTTTGTCCTCCAAACACGACGAGTTGAGTTTTTACCAAAAAGTTATATTTTGGTTTCATCTGACCATATGACATTCTCCCAATCCTCTTCTGGATCATCCAAATGCACTCTAGCAAACTTCAGACGGGCCTGGACATGTACTGGCTTAAGCAGGGGGACACGTCTGGCACTGCAGGATTTGAGTCCCTGGCGGCGTAGTGTGTTACTGATGGTAGGCTTTGTTACTTTGGTCCCAGCTCTCTGCAGGTCATTCACTAGGTCCCCCCGTGTGGTTCTGGGATTTTTGCTCACTGTTCTTGTGATCATTTTGACCCCACTGGGTGAGATCTTGCGTGGAGCCCCAGATCGAGGGAGATTATCAGTGGTCTTGTATGTCTTCCATTTCCTAATAATTGCTCCCACAGTTGATTTCTTCAAACCAAGCTGCTTACCTATTGCAGATTCAGTCTTCCCAGCCTGGTGCAGGTCTACAATTTTGTTTCTGGTGTCCTTTGACAGCTCTTTGGTCTTGGCCATAGTGGAGTTTGGAGTGTGACTGTTTGAGGTTGTGGACAGGTGTCTTTTATACTGATAACAAGTTCAAACAGGTGCCATTAATACAGGTAACGAGTGGAGGACAGAGGAGCCTCTTAAAGAAGAAGTTACAGGTCTGTGAGAGCCAGAAATCTTGCTTGTTTGTAGGTGACCAAATACTTATTTTCCACCATAATTTGCAAATAAATTCTAGATTTTTTTCTCTCAATTTGTCTGTCGTAGTTGACGTGTACCTATGATGAAAATTACAGGCCTCTCTCATCTTTTTAAGTGGGAGAACTTGCACAATTGGTGGCTGACTAAATACTTTATTTCCCCACTGTACCTATATTCTGTCCTGGTTAAAAACAAGTTGTCATCCAATAGGCTTTGATTACATTTTCAATATACTCACCCACATGGAAAATCTGTAAGAGTAATGTATTTGCCAATTTTTTGATAGTCCGACTATCAACTATTCTGTCCCCTATCAACACTTTTGTAACTTTTGGTGCCAGCGAGAATGACATAAGAAAGTAGTCAAGACGACTAGCTTGTTTGAGCCTCCGCCATGTATATCTCACTAGATCAGGATATTTAAGCCTCCATAGATCCACTAGTTCCAATACATCCATGATATTAGCGATTTCTTTAAGTGCATGAGGGTGATAGTTTGTAGTGTGATTTCCTTTACGGTCCATTGAGGTATTTAAAACCGTATTATAATCTCCCACCATAATAATAGTCTTGTATTGCTTGATAAATTATTATACATATTTTCAAAGAAGTGTGGATCATCATTATTTGGACCGTATAGGTTAATGAGCCAAATCTATTTATGGTCCAATAACATATTTAAAAGAATCCATCTACCTTGCGGATCTGTTTGAACAATTTGCACATTCGGATCAAAGTTATTGTTAATTAATATCATTACCGCTTTTGAGTTTCTTTGCCGATGGGAGAAGTGTATTTTGCCCCCTCAGTCCTTTTTCCACACAACTTCATCAAAATTGTTGAATGAGTTTCCTGTAAACAATATATATTATATTCTTTCTCTTTTAGCCAGGTACAGTGCCTTCGGAAAGTATTCAGACCCCTTGACTTTTTCCACATTTTGTTAGGTTACAGCCTTATTCTAAAATTGATTAAATCGTTTTTTACCTCATCAATCTACACACAATACCTCATAATGACAAAGCAAAAACAGGTTTTTAGAAATGTTTGCAAATGTATTTATTTTTTAACAACTGAAATATCACATTTACATAAGTTTTCAGACCCTTTACTCAGTACTCTGTTGAAGCACCTTTGGCAGCGATTACAGCCTCGAGTCTTCTTGGGTAGGACGCTACAAGCTTGGCACACCTGTATTTGGGGAGTTCCTCCCATTCTTCTCTGCAGATCCCCTCAAGGTCTGTCAGGCTGGATGGGGAGAGTCGCTGCACAGCTATTTTCAGGTCTTTCCAGAGATATTACATCGGGTTTAAGTCCGGCCTCTGGCTGGGCCACTCAAGGACATTCAGAGACTTGTCCCGAAGCCACTTCTGCGTTGTCTTCACTGTGTGCTTAGGGTCGTGGTCCTGTTGGAAGGTGAACCTTCGCCCCAGTCTGAGGTCCTGAGCGCTCTGGAGCAGATTTTCATCAAGGATCTCTCTATACTTTGCTCCGTTCATCTTTCTCTCAATCCTGACTAGTCTCCCAGTCCCTGCCGCTGAAAAACATCCCCACAGCATGATGCTGCCACCACCATGCTTCACCGTAGGGATGGTGTCAGGTTTCCTCCAGACGTGACGCTTGGCATTCAGGGCAAAGTGTTCAATTTTGGTTTCATCAGACCAGAGAATCTTGTTTCCTTTAGGTGCCTTTTGGCAAACTCAAAGCGGGCTGTCATGTGCCTTTTAATGAGGAGTGGCTTCCGTCTGGCCACTCTACCATAAAGGCCTGATTGGTGGAGTGCTGCAGAGATGGTTGTCCTTCTGGTAGGTTCTCCCATCTACACAGAGGAACTCTGGAGCTCTGTCAGGGTGACCATCGGGTTCTTGGTCACCTCCCTGACCAAGGCCCTTCTCCCCCGATTGCTCAGTTTGGCCGGGCGGCCAGCTCTGGGAAGAGTCTTGGTGGTTCCAAACTTCTTCCATTTAAGAATGATGGAGCCCACTGTGTTCTTGGGGACCTTCAATGTTGCAGAAATGTTTTGGTACCCTTTCCCAGATCTGTGCCTTGACACAATCCTGTCTTGGAGCTCTAAGGACAATTCCTTCAACCTCATGGCTTGGTTTTTGCTCTTACATGCACTGTCAACTGTGGGACCTTATATAGACAGGTGCATGCCTTCCCAAATCATGTCCAATCAATTTAATTTACCCCAGGTGGACTCCAATGAAGTTGTAGAAACATCTCAAGGATGATCAATTGAAACAGGATGCACCTGAGCTCAATTTCAAGTCTCATAGCAAACGGTCTGAATACTTACCTAAATAAGGTATTTCTGTTTTTATTTTTGATAAAATAAAATAAAAATACTGTTTTCACGTTGTCATTATGGGGTATTGTGTGTAGATTTATGATATTATAAACATTTAATATATTTTAGAATAAGGCTGTAACGTAAGAACATTTGGAAAAAGTGAAGGGGTCTGAATACTTTCCGAATGCACTGTATTTCCACAATTAACAAATAATATGCATGATAATGTAGGCAGTTCATACTAAGGATTATTACCTATAACCAAGATTGGCATTGCAAAAATTACATTTTTGGCAAGCAATTATTATTTTGGCAAACAATCATTGTGATTCATCCTGTATTGTCCCTAACATCATTACCCCATAACAACAGATGTGGGATACACACACACACATACACACATACTCATACACACTCCCCACCCTTCCCCCACAAACAACCACACGCTCAGATGTTCAACTGTTGTCCATCCCGAGCCCACTCAAGAGAAGACTTGATGTGCGCATGCATATACAGTTGTAGCTGTTTGATAATGCATGCAAAATTGAGCAAGAATGGGGAGATTTGATTAACCAATGTCAAGTCCTAGCTGATAGAGCTCAGATACCCCCCCTCCCTGAAACACACACACGCTGGTCCCCCGTTGTGACCTTTTCCCCAAGCATCTCTGTGCAGTCAGACCTTTTGATAATTTTGTGCCACCAGGGCTCTCTCTGATTGTCTGAGTGTGAACCCCTCCCCATGGGTTACTGCAGCTAATGTTGCCAGCACTGCCACTACCTGGGTGGGGGCACAGCACCGAAATCCCCACCGGCTAGGTACAAGGTCATCAAGGTTCTCATTAGCAGCTTTAAGAAATGTTTTGTATATTATGCTCACCCATCCTGGGGCTTTGGCTTTGTTGGACCAACCCTGCCAGGCAGGCTTAGACTCTTGAGGTTGCAGTGCTGCTTTAGTGGGTCTCTGACCGCGTTTATCTTTCTGTCTTGGCTGCGTATAGGCTACTTGCAGTAGGCCTATAAAACAGATAAGGAATGTGTGTGGGTCGCTCAGGTGGGTGTCTAGGGTATAGGGTTGGGGACCGTCCCATCGTGATAGGACAATAAATAAATAAATTTATTTTAAAATGTATATCCCATATCTGCACAAAATTGAAAGCTCTTTGTCACAACTCGCAGACACACATGGGCTCTGGTATTTGCACACTCCACACTTTTCCAAACACAAAAACACACACCCCACCTTCCATCACAATACACCCGCACATACCCACATACTGTGCATTCTATGTCCTCTGTTTGCTGTGTTTTTATCCCTACCATGTTGATTCCTACCTCATTTCGGGCTTTTGAGTACTTTTGTGTTTCAGTTCATTATATTTCAAGATGTATTATTTCCATAATTATCCTTTCTTCTAATGCTGTCTTTTATCCATTTATAAATACTATAAATAGAAAGTCGAATACTAATTATTTTACAACATTCCCTATCTTGAATGGTATAGCGTATTTGTAGTTTATTTCTTTATCAATTGTTGTATTTGATTGTTTTCCTGTTTTTATTACAATCCCTACCATGCATAGTATTGGGTGTTCCATTATTCCACTCCTCTATGGGAACTTTGTATTATGTAGAATAGCCATGGATTAGTCTTGGTGTCTCAACAGTTGGTTATCAATGTACAGTTTATTCGACTACGAGAGCTACACGTTTCCCTTTAAGTCTATTCACCTTGAAGAGTGGGTACTGTACTTTGAACTGATCATTCATGCCTATTTTCGTGCCAGTGAGTCTTTTGCCCAGGCTTTTGACCATTATTTTATCTTTAAAGGATGCAAATTTGCCAACGATTAGGCGCTCGTATTGCTGTCCTCTCTGTCCAAAACGGTATACACGTTCGAGTTTGATTTTGTCGACAGTATCGCCTGGGATCTGTAGTGCTTTAAGAAGGAATTCTTTCACCACACTTTCAGGATCTTCACCCTCATTTTCTTTAATACGAGCAAGTACCAGATTTTCTCGCATAGATCTAATCTGTATTCCAAGTAAGGCTTTTCTCAGAAACATGTTCTCCTTTTTCAGTTCTTTAACATCCGTTTCAACAATATTGACTGTGCCTTCTATCTTGTTTGTTTCTTTCTCCATTGTCGCAGCTTTTTCATTACTAGTTCAAGTATGCCCAGTTTATCATTTATCGACTTTAGCAAGTCGGTTTCTACACTTACCATTCCCGGTGTTGAAAAGCATAAATTGTCTGTGTCCGTTGAGGAGTCTCGTTTTCTTTTTGTGATTGGTTCTCCATGCTTACTCTCCGACATGTTTTGGTGTTGATTGTATTGGTGATATTGGTCGATACATTTCTCTAGCATCATTATTTGTTTTGTGTTGTTATCCAGATTGAAGGTTATTGCCCACGAGTTTGTGAAGTGAAGTGCTACTTTTAGTCAAATTTAGAGATGTTGAATATTACGTTTTTATCTTGAGGAATTCTGCACTTCTGTCTTCAGTCTGCCATTTTTTCAGCCTAGTAGTGGGATTTCTTATAAACATCCGGATTAGTGTCTCGCTCCTTGAAAGCAGCAGCTCTAGCTAATCCACAGGGTGCCTTTAGCTCAGTGCGGATGTTGCCTGTATGTACGGTCACTGTGTGTATGACATCGTCAATGCAATTATAAATGAAGCCTGTGGCTGATGTGGTAAACTCCTCAATGCCATCAGATTCCAGATTGTGCTAGTGAAACACCTTCCGTATTGAGCGCATCACTGGTACTTCCTGTTTTAGTTTTTGCTTGTAAGCAGGAATCAGGAGGATAGTTATGGTCAGATTTGCCAAATGGAGGGTGAGGAAGAGCTTTGTATGCATTTTTGTGTGGAGTAAAGGTGATCTAAAGTTGTTTCACCTCTAGTTGCACAGGTGACAAGCTGGTAAAATTTAGCTAAAAAGGATTTAAGTTTCTCCGTTCAGTGACTGAACTGTGTGAATGGTTCTGTCGGTGTGTGTCTCTGTGTGTGTGTGTGTGTGTGTGTGTGTGTGTGTGAGTGAGTGAGTGAGTGAGTGAGTGAGTGAGTGAGTGAGTGAGTGGGTGAGAGAGAGAGAGAGAGAGAGAGAGAGAGAGAAACTGTTCTAGAGACATGTTGTCTCAGCACTGTACGGTACAGCAGGGTTAGAGACATGCAGATTTATAGTCATGGGGCCAGGATTAGGGCTGTTACGGTGGCTGTATTACCACCACATCGGCAGTCACGAGTCATGACCGCAGTTGGAATGTACAGATGTATGATCTTAATTTGATCATTTTCTCACAGCAGGAAAAGAATCCTACAGCAGCAGGATATTTGTATTATTATGTGCATTATAATTAATTTACATTTTCTTAAGGGTTGATACATTTTTAGTTGGGGCAAATCAAGTCTGACATTTTAAAGTGGAAATTACAATCTTTAGGAGCCTTTTTAAACCTCAAATACACTACAAGTTCTCATGGTCCTTTTGGCAAACTCCAAGCTGCCTGTCATGTGCCTTTTACTGAGGAGTGGCTTCCGTCTGGCCACTCTACCATAAAGGCCTGATTGGTGGAGTGCTGCAGAGATGGTTGTCCTTCTGGAAGGTTCTCCCATCTCCACAGAGGAACTCTGGAGTGCTGTCAGAGTGACCATCGGGTTCTTGGTCACCTCCCTGACCAAGGCCCTTCTCCCCCAATTGCTCAGTTTGTCTAGGCGGCCAGCTCTAGGAAGAGTCTTCATGGTTCCAAACTTCATCCATTTAAGAATTATAGAGGCCACTGTGTTCTTGGGGACCTTCAATGCTGCAGAAATGTTTTGGTACCCTTCCCCAGATCTGTGCCTCGACACAATCCTGTCTCGGAGCTCTACAGACAATTCCTTCGACCTCATGGCTTGGTTTTTGCTCTTACATGCACTGTCAACTGTGGGACCTTATATAGACAGGTGTGTGCCTTTTCAGATCATGTCCAATCAATTGAATTTACCACAGGTGTACTCCAATCAAGTTGTAGAAACATCTCAAGGATGATCAATGGAAACAGAATGCACCTGAGCTCAATTTCGAGTCTCATAGCAAAGGGTCTGAATACTTATCTAAATAAGGTATTTCTGTTTTTTTGTTTGTAATACATTTGCAAACATTTCTAAAAACGTGTTTTTCGCTTTGCCATTATGGGGTATTGTGTGTAGATTGATGAGGAAAAATTGTATTTAATAAATTTTAGAATAAGGCTGTAACATAACAAAATGTGGAAAAAGTGAAGGGGTCTGAATACTTTCCAAATGCACTGTATGTTTAAGCAATAGCTAAGTTAGCTATGCAAAGTGCCAGATAGGTAACCATTTACAGTAACTGCTGTTCATTATTACTCATTCAATAAACATCATTAGCCAACAGAAACTATCTAAGTTAGGTACAGAAAGGAATGGAGAAATCTGACCTTTCTGCAGCAGGTTGCGCTGGCCGGGCAGCTTAATCTTGTATCAGGTTGAGGGACTAACTTACTTCCACTAGCTACTACTAGCTAGCATGACTATAGCCAGTAACCAGGTAGAGCTAGCTGGCTAGTCTGCTAGCTAGTTAGTAGCCAGCTAGTGCTAGTTAGCCAGCTAGTGCTAGCTAGCTAGTTGTTGTGGAGTTTGTTCTATTGGCATGCTAACTTCATAAAAAGTTCTGCATCTTAGCTAACATAAGTATTTTTGTATCTTCCGGTCACACTCACAGAGTCTAATAATTTCTTTGTGGTGCCAACATAGGCTGTAAACACACCCTCTAAGCCCATTAATATTCTATGAATCAGGCGTGCACTTCCGGGTTTGAAAGAAACAAAAAACAAAATCCAAGAATATAAATGTTATTTGTTTTCCATTATTCAATGTCTAATTCTGACACAATAAATTCAAATTCAGAAATTAAAAACGTAGAAGAGCCTTTTTCCATTTCTCCACTCCCAAAATAAAATGTACAGAGACCAGCCTGCTTATTGTGTGAGCATTGTTAGTAACATGTTATTGTCACATGATGGGGTTTCATGGCCAGAATATTCATAGAAAAGTTTCTACAGTCACTCTGCAGACTGTTCAAAAGGTTCTTGTGTGCCCTGCTTACAGGCTATGACCCTAGTCCCGTCTGTTTGAGATGGACCTCGAAGACTAAGCAAGTTTGCTTTAAGCCACTCTAAAATGGCTGCATTTCTTTCATTGTCAAACAGCGGATTAACAATTGTGCCTTGCTTAATGTCATCCATGGCTCTGTGGACAATTTAACTTGGAATTGAGAGCAAAAGTACTTGCTACATCTCACATTTCTAGACCATACCATTGTACTGGGTCTTCACCTGTTCCCAACATGGTGTGAATGGACATTTCACTGGGAATGGTCCAGCAGAGTTATGGGCACGATGCTCCAGTGTCTTAACACTATTTTTCTAGCACTATACATTTGCTGCTTCAAAAGCATCTCCTCTCGCTCTAAGGAGGCAACATATTCAACATGTTTCTTTCCCAAGAAACGTTTTTGGAACGCATCTTGTCAGAGAAGAGTTCCAAAACGCGCATATTTTTCTTCAATTCCCTGTTTTGGTGTTTGCTTAGCAGATGCACACTAACCTCTAGAATGTGTTTTTCTCCACCTCCTTTTTATGCATGCCAATTGTTTGTCTGTGATCAAGTATTATGAGTTTAGCTGACAAAGATCAAGAAATGGTCATGAGAAGCAAATGCAAAAGGCAAGTGTTATTTAATAACTTTGTAAAATGAATGAAATCACATACAAGGCATAAACTTAAGTTACAAAGCATTAACAAGCATTACAAGGGATTATTCTAGGCATACAGATCTTAAGGTTAATTTACAAGGCAAAGCGTCAACTAGGCCTAATCTGACCTAATCAGGCCACGGGCCTGGGTAGTTTAGAAGAGAAGCATTTTCATACAAGTTGTTGACCAATCCACAGACCAAACTAAAGACAATAAATAAGCTATCCAATCAGATTGAACCAGCCAACATCCTCTAGGAAGGATATCACATCTATGTGTGATGTCCTGAGGCGGTGAGCTGGGTACAATAGAGATAAGAGAGAATTCCTGAGAGAACAACAGAGATCCTTGCATAAAGTGTTGTCAGTGTTCACTCTGAACAACTACAAGTAACCACAGAGATCATACATCCATATAGATGGCATCAAAGTTCTCCTCAGAGGACAAGGTTTAGATAGATAACAAACAGGGATGCAATAGCATCACTAACACACATTTCAGTAATCAGTCCACTGGATACTGTAACAGAGAGAGAATCCCATCCACCAAACTACCAGGTGTGAAACAGGGAAGAGACTCAGGGGGTATGCTAATTTGGTATAGAGCAGACTTAACCCACAATTAAATTAGTCAAAACAGGAACAATTTACACATGGCTAGAAATTAAGGAACTTATCTCAACAGAGAAAAATGTTGTCATGTGTGCTACATATATATCCCCAATAGAATCCCCATACTTTAACGATGACAGCTTCTCTGTAAGGGTTGGTGTGAGGTGTGACCCAGTAGGCAGTAGACAGAGATGGTGAAACAAGGATCTTTACTGGTGGTCCTGAAGCCAGAATACAAAACAACGGACTTATTACGACAAAAGAAAGGCGGAGCAAATAAATCTCCAAAAACCGTCTGACAGCCAAAATACTAAATACTACCTAAGACTGAAGCAAATAACGAAACAGGGAGAACACTTCTCAAGTACCTGTGCATAGGTCTCCGATCAGACACTGAGTAGTACTGCTGGACATAGAGAAACTAGCAGAGAAAACTGAGCAAGGGAACACAGGGAAGTGAGGGCATAAATACCCAGGTGAACAGGTAGACACAGGTGACACCAATAGGATAATGATTAGTCCAGACTGTGAGTGAGGAGGTGCCTAAGGTTGTCGGAGGATGACACCTAGTGGGTCGTTCCGGAACTGCGACTCCTTCTTGTAACACTTCTCCACCCTAGAAGGGGAGAACAACCATTTCCAGGCCCAGGGACATGTACTAGTCTATGGAGACCTAAATGCCAGAACTGGACAAGATCCTGACACCCTCAGCACACAGGGGGACAAACACATACCTGGAGGTGACAGCATTCCCTCCCCCATACGCCCCCCTAGACACAACTATGACAACATAACCAACAAAAACGGGTCACAACTCCTGCAGCTCTGTCAGAATCTGGGTATGTACATAGTCAATGGTAGGCTTAGAGGGGACTCCTACGGTAGGTACACCTATAGCTCATCTCTTGGCAGTAGTACTGTAGACTACTTTATCACTGACCTCAACCCAGAGTTTCTTAGAGTTTCCCAATGCAGATGCTAATGCTAATGTTAGCCAGGACGCTAACCCTAGCCCCAAATGTAGCAGTAGTGAAACAGTGACAGCAGAAGGGGAAAAGGCTGATACTGACGGCTCTGGGGCTCTCCAGGAGAGGCTCAAAGTAGGCTGGTTTGATGCTAGTGGCTGCAGCTAACAGCTAGTCCACTACAGAGAGAGCAGTACAGTTGGCTATGTCACTGGAAGGGCACTACTGGACCTGTCTGGAAGGGCACTACTGGACCCCCCCCCCCCCCCCCCCACCAACCTACCCCATGCCCAGCCTGACTCAACCCCTATTCCACACAGCCATAACCCCAGGGGTCCTGCATGGACTCAGAGGCCAAGACTGCTTTCACCACAGGGAAGGGACTGTGGCAGTTCAAGACCATGCCGTTTGGACTATGCAACTGTGGGGGGGGGGAATCAGTATTAGCATTACTTTAAGGTTTCTATAAATGATAGGTGTGTACAATCCTTTTACTCTGGTTGTGTAAGTTGTTGGATTCGCATAAACTCTGTACTCTGAAACTTGTATAGCCGGAACAAGGTGTCTCTGTCCCGAAAAAACTGTCTTTGTTCCTCTGTTCTAAGAACAAACAGTTCTCAGTACTCGCATGTTATCTGTTGGTTCGACACATTGAGACAGTTGTGGTGGATTAAGGAAATGTAACAAGGTTGGGCTATATAAGGCAAGCCCCAACTCAGAATCATTGAGCACTCACTCTATTCATTAGTGTGTATAGTGTGACCTGCTCCCTTATTCATACTTTTTGAATAAAGTGTTGTGACGTGACTTCCATTAATATGATGACTGTTGTTTATCGAATCAACTAACTATATTATGTTTAATTGTTACTCGATTAAATTAATCATGTAACAATTAACTCATTAGGATTTGGGGTACCACGGAAGAAGTTGTTTATAGAGTTACCATCTCCCGAATTAAACTCTAAAGTTCTTTACCTATCAATATGTATAAAACAGTCAACGTATGAATATAGTCCCCTGTAGCTCAGTTGGTTGAGCATGGTGCTTGCAACGCCAGGATTGTGGGTTCGTTTCCCACGGGGGGCCAGTATGAAAAATGTACTCACTAACTGTAAGTCGCTCTGGATAAGAGCGTCTGCTAAATGACTAAAATGTAAATGAATCATTACCTCTTATCAGTCTCATTCTGAATGGTCGTAGACTTCTTGGATCTGCATGAACCCCAGCTTTACTTATGATTCAGCACTACACAAATTGGCTTAATTATTTATTTACTAGCTAACTAAATAATAACACAGAATAACATACACACTTAATACATGAGAAAAGGTCCCTAGCGGACTAACAACAACATGACTGCTTGGTTACCAAAAGAGGGAGGGGTAGTGAGCGAGAGAGAGAAAGAGAGACACAACACTTATCGTTGATACATTCGGAAACTACCCTCAAAGTAATCATAATACATTGCTCATGAACCACCGCCCATTTGGAGTAAGAAATCATGAATGTATTTACGTGTGGATGTCTTTGTTTTGTCGTGTATCTCTGTTGACCCAAGCCCTCTTGGGAGGGGTTTTGGCTGGGTCTTCACTCTGCTCACTTGTAAGGCTCTGATTGCATACAGGAGGTCACAATGTCCTTCTTCTTTGTTGTCCTGGCTTGTTTCCTCAGAACAGATACTCAGATGTACCAGTGATTGTCTGAGAGGGGAGCTTTCTTCTTCCCACCTTGAGTGGTTAGTCAGAGATTGAACCACTTTACACGCACAGCTGCAGCCTGTCAATGTTCGGGTCTATAATATAATATGCCATTTAGCAGACACTTTTATCCAAAGCGACTTACAGTCATGTGTGCATACATTTTTACGTATGGGTGGTCCCGGGGATCGAACACACTACCCAGGCGTTACAAGCGCCATGCTCTACCAATTGAGCTACAGAGGACCACACGCTCTAGACTGAGAGGTGATCTTTTTCACCTCGTGTTGAGGTTCAACGTTCCAACCATTTTCAGACGTGTAGCCTCCGCTCACGTCTTTCTGGTCTGATGTGAATTTCAAGCCTTTATGCACTCTTGATAAAAGGGGCGTTCCATCGTGCTGACACAATCTCTGAGCTCACTCGGGATGTGGCTACTTACTGGTGAAAAGCTTATATGAAAACTATGATCTCGTTAGAAAACTAAAATCACATTCCTATCTTAACAAAAATACTTTCATAATTTTTCATATATCATATACAACATAAAGGATGAAAACCTGACACATATAGTGTGTATACTTTTCAAGTTACAATATTTTCTTGATACCATTCTTAATGACATCACAAAAAAAAGAACAATATGACATGATTATTCTTTAGGTCCCCACTGACCATTCCCTACATTCTGATGTTGGAAATATTGTTCCAGTGTTTACTTTTTGGACGTTATAGTTTTGGCGGCAAAAGTATTCTGGAGACAAAGGACATTCCTTTACCAATACTGAAGAGCAAGAGGGAGATTCCCCTCCTGCCTAATTTACGACTGAGTGTTAAGGTGTCAAAACCGGCCCAGCCCCCCCTCCCCTCTTCTGTGGGTGAGAGGGGTCTGGTTGTTGTCAGCCATTGCCAAGCTGATCTGAGGACTTGGATCCTCACCCAGGAGAGTCATGACAAAAGTAATATCCTGATTGGTGATTGACCTTGTCTCGCCTCATTATTGATAAAGTAGAATTTCCACGACACAACACACCAGCATCGTTTGAATGACTGATGGAGAAAGTACTAGCTGGCATGCCCCCTGAACACTATCTAGTGTACTTAGACGATGTGCTGGCACATGGGCTGGACTTTGATGCTGCCTTCGAGGCTCTGAGAGAGGTCTTGGACAGGATCCGTGCCGCAGGCCTCAAGCTGTACCCTGAAAAGTGTTGCCTGCTGCAAACTGAGGTTACGTTCCTCGGCCATAGAGTGAGCAGTGAGGACCTCAAAACAATGGAGGACAAAATTGCTACAGTACAGGGCTGGCCTACCCCCAGAGACATCCACCAAGTACGGGCATTCTTGGGCCTAGCCCAATAATAAAGGAGATTTGTTGCAGGCTTCTCAATGGTGGATGCTCCTCTGAACTGGCTCTTGTAGAAAGGGAATGACTTCCAATGGAAACCAAGAGCAGCAGGTTGCCTTTGAAGCCCTAAAAAAGGCCCCTTTGTGAAGCCCCCATCCTCATTGCCCCAGACCCACAGAGACAGTTCATCCTGGACACCGACACCAGCGGTGAGGGGCTGGGAGCAGTCCTATCGCAGGCCAACCCTGAGGCTGAGCAGTTAGTGGCATACTATAGCCATACCTTCAAAAAGGCGGAGAGGAACTACTGCGTCACTCGCCAAGAACTCTTGGCAGTAGTGGACTCTACTCATCCCTTCCGCCACCACCTCTGTGGCCTGCCCATCATCATAAGAACAGACCACGCAGCTTTGAAGTGGCTTCTCTCCTTTAAAGAACCCGAGGGGCAAGTGGCCTGCTGGTAAGAGCAGCTGCAGGCTTTCCAGTACACCATCATTCACCATGCTGGGGAGAACCACTCCAATGCTGATGCACTGTCCAGGCAGCCAGGTGGTCCTGAGTGCAAGCATTGTGAGAGCACAGATGCTCAAGAAGTGGAGCGACATCTATCCGAAGGCCACGTGTGTCGGGCACTACTGCCAGCAGACACTGATGGGTAGACGGAACAACAGCAGGCTGATCCCAACCTACAGATGGTGATTGGCTGGGTGGAGGAAGGATGTTGCCTCCCCTGGGATGAGGTGGTGGAGCAGTCACCCACTGTGAGGGGACTGTGGTTACAGTGGCCTGGGATGGAAATAAGAGATGGAGCACTGAAAAGAAGCTGGTTGGAACCAGCCACAGGAGAGGCTCGTTGGCAGTTGGTATTCCCAGAGGTCCTGAGAGAAGAAGTGCTTGAGCTACACAATGGACACCCTGGTGTAGGACATTTCGGTGTTACCAAGACTCTGAAGCAAATCCGCCAATCCTTCTACTGGGGACAATGTAAACCAGATGTGGAGGATTACTGCCGTCGCTGTGATCCATGCACAGCCAAAAAAGGCCCCCAAGGTCGATCACACACCCCCTTGCAGCAACACCGAGTTGGGGTCTGGTCGCCGTGGATGTGCTGGACCCATTCCCGAAATCCATCAATGGTAATTGCTTCGTCCTTGTGGCGATCGACTACTTCACAAAGTGGCCAGAGGCCTACGTACTACCAAACCAGGAAGCAGAGACTGTGGCTGACACCTTAGTGGGGGACATATTCAGCCGCTTCGGAGTGCCCTCAGTTCTTCACTCCAACCAAGGGCGGAACTTCAAGTCCAAGGTCTTCGCTGAAATGTGTCGGATACTCGGGATTCATAAAGAACCAGAACCACCCCCATTCACCCACAAAGTGATGGACTGGTAGAGGGGTTAATGTGCACCCTGGGTGCACAGCTGGACCTCATCACCGCCCGAGACCAAAAGGCCTGGGATGTCCAGCTGCCTTTAGTCCTCCTGGCATGTTGTAGCACGGTGCAAGAATCTACGGGATGCACCCCTGAGCTTCTGCTGTGCGCTTCTGATGGGTCGGGAGCTTAGAACCCCTACAGAACTGGCCTATGGACGGGCCCCCGACTGTCAAGGCAGCTGGGGTGCGGCAAAAGAGAGGGTACGATGTGCATGTGATGGGGCAACATTTTACATCAGGAGACATGGTGTGGGTGTATAGCCCCAAGAGAGTGAAAGACAGGAACCCCAAGCTGGACAGCAACTGGGTGGGTCCCTGCTACATGGTTGGCCGGGTTGAAAAGGTAGTATACCGGGTGAGGCTAGCACCCCATGGCCGCACAGTTGTCATCCACCTTCACAGAATGGCGCCTTATCAGGGCCGGAACCAGCCCTCCTTCGCCCGGAGCTCACCACCTCCCAGAGACCGAAGCTCACCATCCCCCAGAGACCGCGGCTCACCCTCCAGAGTCAGCCATTGAACCCCCAGTCACCAGAGGGCCGGACGGCCTCACCGGTGGTTCCCCGGCAACATCAGAGCCACTTCCGGGGTGGTGGTAACCCCGATGGGTGCACTGGTGCCCCCATCAAGGCCTAGCACTACATTCCCTGCTTCCGCTCTCTCACCCAGAGCTGGGCACCCTTCACCTCCTACCCCCATTGATCCAACCCGGAGGCCACAGCGTTCAAGGAGACCCCTTGGTCAGTTCAGAGACTTTATCCTTGGAATGAGGACTTGAGGGGGGAGCAATGTAGCGACCTTCAGGGGGTAAGGTGTGCAGACTAGTGGTGAGAGCCGGATTTTGTCTCTCTCGTGTTTCTCTCTCTGGGGAGATACCTCCTGCTGGACTGTGATTTATGGCTAGCTAGTTCAGTTTAGGTTGGTTGTTTTGTGCAGCTCCCTGTTACCCTGTGCAGTGTAACATTAAAACGCCTTTTGGCATTAATCATATTTCCCTCTTGGTCAGTTTGTTATTGAAGCTATTAAAGTTATGAGATCGGGAAACCAGCAAACGCCACAACATCATAGGCCTGCAGTAGCTAAAGCTTAATAATAGCCACATCATACCAAACCTTTATAAATGTTTCTAAACTTTATTAGGGTAATATCAAAAGTAAGTCAAGCCATTGTTTATATGGAAAATACAAGCAGAAGAGTGAATGTAAACCAGGGGAAAAAAACGCACAACCCTCCTCAAAGCAAAATATAAAAATAAATAAAGACAACCCTCCCGTATTTTGGATTTTGCTGACTTACAGTTCATATAAGGAAATCAGTCAATTGAAATAAATTCATCAGGCCCTAATATATGGATTTCAAGTGACTGGGCAGGGGCGCAGCCATAGGTTGGTCCAGGCCATTGTCACGATCGTCAAAAGGAGTGGACCAATGCGCAGCCTGGAATGCGAACATCTTTATTTAATATACACCACACAAACAAAAACAACAAAACGATACATGAAGTCCTTGGGTACATACACAAACCATACACGGAACAAGATCCCACAATACACTGTGCCAAACAGGCTGCCTAAGTATGGTTCCCAATCAGAGACAACAAGCAACAGCTGATTCTCGTTGCCTCTGATTGAGAACCACCCCGGCCAACATAGATACACATGAACTAGATCCTAACATAGAAACACAAACACATAGAATCTACACACCCTGGCTCAACATGTAAGAGTCCCAGAGCCAGGGCGTGACAGCCATCCATCCTACATACCAGGCGGTGTAGGAGGAAGGCCCAAAAAATTGTCAAAGGCTCCAGTCACCCAAGTCATAGACTGTTCTCTCTGCTACCGCATGGCAAGCAGTACCGGAGCGCCAAGTCTAGGTCCAAAAGGCTACTTAACAGCTTCTTCCCCCAAGCCATAAGACTGCTGAACAATTAATCAATAATCAAATGGCCACCCAGACTATTTACATTGACCCCCCCCCCTTTGTTTTTACACTGCTGCTACTCGCTGTTTATTATCTATCTATCTATACATGTTCAAATTACCTCTACTAATGCACATTGACTCGGTACCGGTACCCCCTGTATATAGCCTAGTTATTGTTATTTTATTGTGTTACTTTTTATTTTATTTTTTACTTTAGTTTATTTAGTAAATATTTTCTTAACTCTATTTTTTGAACTGCATTGTTGGTTAAGAACTTATAAGTAAGCATTTCACGGTAAGGTCTACACCTGTTGTATTCGGCGCATGTGACAAATAAAATTTGATTTAATTTGATTTGGAATTGCACGCTCCCTCAAAATTTTAGACATATGTGGCATTGTGTTGTGTTGTGTGACAAAACTGCATATTTTAGAGTGGCCATTTATTGTCCCCAGCACAAGATGCACCTGTGTAATTATCATCCTGTTTAATCAGCTTCTTGATATGCCACACCTGTCATGTGGATGGATTATCTAGACAAAGGATCAAATGCTCACTAACAGGGATGGGCGGCAGGTAGTTTAGTGGTTAAGAGTGTTGTGCCAGTAACTGAAAGGTCGCTGGTTCTAATCCCTGAGCTGACTAGGTGAAAAATCTGTCGATGTGCCCTTGAGCAAGGCACTTAACCCTAATTGCTCCTGTAAATCGCTCTGGTTAAGATGTAAACAAATTTTGAAAATTTCTGGGATCTTTTATTTCAGCTCATTAAACATGGGACCAGCAATTTACATGTTGCGTTTATATTTTTGTTCAGTGTATATCCAGAATAAATCTCTGAATATCCTCAGGTGGGTACTTTACTATGATCGTTGAGCCAAGCTTTCAGTGTCCTGATGGTCCACGGTCTCTTGCTCTCTCTTAAGGAAATACGGAGGTGGGCGGCGCGGGAACAAGATTCCGGCTTATAAAGTATGACTTTTGACTGGAAGGACCAAATAATGTTGACGACGAGACTAAACGTCCAATAGTGAGGAGCGATATTTTGCTGCTTTATAGCGTCGACATTTCTGCAGTCCTGCTTGATCTAATAACGCTCATTTTTGTTTCTCCCCACATTAGGAATATTTGAGTGGAATTGAAATGAAGCTTGCCATATTATGTATTTGCCTTCTTCAATTGGCAGCTGTCAACTGTAGACTTGCAGCGCGTGACAAGACACATCTTGTTAAAAATAAAAGGACCGACAATAAATTGTCATCAAATGACCTTACGGCCAAGGAAATGGGTGAGTAGCTTATCTTAGTTTCAGTCCCCTTAATTCGTTATCCAAATTTCCAATTGTCTTTTTTCTCTTCAGTTGTACATTTATTTTATTAGCTAAATGATAGGCTAAATATAGACTGATGGTGTGAAAAGCATGTTATGCTATGAACTTCGCACAATGTATGGTTCAAGTCATTGCCATACATTGCCACTCCTCTTGTGTACATCCTGTATTGCTGTATATATATATTTTTTGTGTATTTATTGTCAATGCGCCCACCACTGGAAGTCACATCAGGAATTCAGGAATCACACTTTGGAGATAATATATAGGAATGGAAAATATAACAATGATTATGCATAATATGCTATTAACCATGCATGTGTGCATTTAGTTGGCTAAGATTTTGTTCTTCATATTTGTCTGAACTGGTCAAAAAAGCAATTGTAACCTGAATTAATTACTAAACATGTTTAATTCAGTACACTGTTTAGTAGCCTACTGAAGCATCCTGTCAATAATTTACATGCAAGGGATATTCATTTTCATTTTGATAGACTAGATCAGGGCTCTCCAACCCTGTTCCTGGAGAGCTACCTTCCTCTAGCTTTTCACTCCAACCCTAATCTAGCACACCTGTTTCTAATAATTAGCTGGTTGATAAACTGAATCAGGTTAGTTACAACTGGGGTTGGAGGAAAGACCTACAGGAGGGGAGCTAGATTTATTGCAATACATTATGTATTTGTATTGTGTAATGTAGTCTGTTTTGCACTAGGGTAACCAATGTCATGTTTATTGTAAACGTGACTAATAAAATCCCTTGAACCTTGTATAGCAATACATCCCCCAGAGTCTACACATATCCCTCCTGCTCTGAGCAGCTTTGACCTAAGCAGGTTCTTAGGTCACAACATATCATGACCATCTTAGTGGCAAGTCGCCTGATCATCCAAATCCACAATGCACCAGACTTGGGTTCAAATACTATTCGAAATCACATTAAGAAAACATTATTTCAGCTTCTTGACCTTGTCTGGCGTAATGGACCAATAGAATAGTCCCAAATTGTAAAACCAATTTGGCACTCATGGTAGGCTAAACTCAACCTATTTAAACGTTATTTGAACCCAGGTCTGCAGTGCACAGGTTCATTGATTCACCTCTGAACGTACTCAGTCCAAATCACCAGTGCACATGCAGGGCTGTAAGTTGTCGGAAGGTCCCAATGTCCAGGTGAGGGATTAGTCGAGAGACTCCAGACCCTCTCCTCAGGGTTTAACCTCAACACAGGGTTGTCCTCTCACCCACTTTTTCTCTCTGAGACGCTGCTGCTCACTCACCCCCTGTAACATTCAGAGATGAGCAAATATACTATCTTGTTACTATTACAAAATACTCTAAAGTCCAATGTATTAAAATAAATACCAAATTATTTTGCAAAGTATTGTATTTAATCAAAATACAGTTATTTTAGGTATTTTGTATTTACAAAATACATTTGCAAGTACACGCTTTCACTACAACAACATGCTCAGTAACGGTACCCAATTTGTTTTGACTTGCTATAGCTAGGTTTCCATCCAATTGGCGACAGATTTACATACGAATATTCTAAAATCTGCATAAAAACAAAGATGTGTTTCCATCAAATGTACTTGTTGCAGATAAAAGGCTGTGTGTGATCACGTAGGTCACATAAAAATACATTTTGCGGTTAAATTCCCATGTACTGAATAACAAATACAAGTTAAATGGGTTTCCATCGCATTTTCAACTCTACTGATGGTTTTGTCACAAAGAATGTTGCGTTATATAGCGAGTGTGCCCATTCTGGTATTGGAACGTGCTCTCTAGCCAACAGCTCTTTTGGCTAGAGTGCACGTATAGCCTACATGATGAGATTATGATGTACAAAAGAGCAAGATTATTTTTATTTGTCAAACAGCAGCCAAGCATCGATGATCATGTCACCAGAATAAGACCCTCGATATGTATTGGAAAACAGCATCAAGCTCATCACCTTGCACTTTCAACACCCTGTGAAGTTCATAATTTATTTCATCTGTAGCCTAATAAACTGCATGGTTTCCCGAGTCGTAGTGTGAGGACCACACACCATTTCATTGTGTGACTCCAAATTTACTTCGATATGATGGTTATTATATCAATATTTGCGCATAACGGCGTTTCCACCACCATTTCCCGCATAATACATTCTACCGACAAGAAGATCTCACCATATCGAACAAACAAATTATCTGTCGGCATTTATGAAATTACACCGAAACTTCCTGTTTCCATCACAGCTGTCATGATTTTTTAAAAATGATATGGCTTTACTTGCATAAAAACTGTGGATGGAAACGGGGTTTATGACTGTCATATGTGGTTGTTTATCTACCTTAGGTCTCAAAAGTATCTTGTTACAAAATACATTGGATTGTAGGTCAGGCCAGTGAAATACAAATTACAACATTCAAAAGTAATTGAAATACGTATTTCAAATATATGTAACATAAATCTCTGGTTACACTCTGCTACATTTAACTGGGCCATGATTTGTGACAGGGATGATGAAGCTGTACAAAAGTTATGCGAGTTATTGGTGATATACACACTCACACTCACGCACACACACTACAAAAGCACACAATTTCCATCAGTTAACCTTGATGCCATGGCTGACGTGAACTTCAATAAGTGAAGTGAACATGATGGAGTTCTGATATTCAGATCCATGACAACAGTTTCCTATTATGCTGTTTGGCGTTTCAATTGATTTTTGCACGATAATTCATGTTATTCAATTTACTGCAACCCCAGAATGTTGTAATCTCTGATCGGAATTAAGGAGGTTTCTTATGATTCTTCCTTCTTTCCTTCCAACAGAGCTGTGGAACCAGGCGAAACCCAGAACGTTGTTTGCCAGAAGAGGAATCCAGGAACGGCAGAGGTTGCGTGTGACGGTAAACTGCTGGGGTTTATGTTTGGATAATTTCCAACTGTAAAGTTTGGTGGAGGAGGAATAATGGTCTGGGGCTGTTTTTCATGGTTTGGGCTAGGCCCCTTAGTTCCAGTGAAGGGAAATCTTAACGCTACAGCATACATTGAAATTCTAGACGATTCTGTGCTTCCAACTTTGTGGCAACAGTTTGGGGAAGGCCCTTTCCTGTTTCAGCATGACAATGCCTCCATGCACAAAGCGAGGTCTATACAGAAATGGTTTGTCGAGATCGGTGTGGAAGAACTTGACTGGCCTGCACAGAGCCCTGACCACAAACCCATCGAACACCTTTGGGATGAATTAGAACGCCGACTGCGAGCCAGGCCTAATCGCCCAACATCAGTGCCCGATCTCACTAATGCTCTTGTGGTTGATGGAAGCAAGTCCCTGCAGGAATGTTCTAACATCTAGTGGAAAGCCTTCCCAGAAGAGTGGAGGCTGTTATAGCAGCAAAGGGGGGACCAACTCCATATTAATGCCCGTGATTTTGGAATGAGATGTTTGACGAGCAGGTGTCCACATACCTTTGGTCATATAGTGTACTTCACTCCAAAATCAACGTTTGCCAGACCCTTTCAGTGTAATATCGATATGATTCCACATCCCACAAAACCTGTTCTGTATATCCATGTGCCTCAAACCCATGTTAATGGAAAGAAAACGGTGCCTATCTGTCCCACACAACAGATGGCATGGGATGTGTACTTGTCTGCTAAATAGCATTTATTATTATTATTATTATTATTATTATTATTATGATCTTTCTAGACATTAGACCACAAATCTCCCATTGACATCAATGCAAGATGAATGTGCATTTCATGCTTGATTTATGTCAGCCAACCCATATTGGGTAGTAAGACCTCAACAATTTCAAACCGTATCTAATTCTATTCATTTTTCTCCTACAGTATGATGATTACTAGCTTACAGAACATCAACAAAATGGCTTCTGCACAGCTGGAGGCGAGGCTGCTCGGGAAATGGAGTGTACTTAGTTCTGAGTGGTTGACAGTCCAAGATAGTCTTGGCATAGTGTGTTGGCGTAGTGATTGCATGTCTGCATCCCAAATGGCACCCTATTCCCTATATAGTGCACTACTTTTGAGCAGGGCACCTCATTTCTATATAGGGAATAGGGTGCCATTTGGAACAAAATTGCATGAGTGCTTGGTTAGCAGGTCATAAATCTTGAAACAGTCAGAGGGTAAGTGCTTAATTGTCAGTTAATACCTTTTTCATTTTTTTCCTGTGTGTGTGTGTGTGTGTGTGTGTGTGTGTGTGTGTGCTATAGAAGCCCAAGGTGAAGCCTGCCCCCCCTACCCCTAATTGTTCCAAGGTGATGGAGAGCTGTATGCCCCACTCCCGCTGCTGTGACCCCTGTGTCTCCTGTCACTGTCGCTTCTTCAATTCCATCTGCTACTGCTGGAAACTGGGATAACACTGCCAGAAGAAATCTTAAACATACTGACACACACACACACACACTGTGTATACACACACATACACAAAACATTCCATTGTACTGCTGGACACTGGGCTGTCATACCTGAAGACCTGAAGACACACATTCACATACACGTGCACACACACACACACCACGGGACACACAATCACTCATTCTCTAGTGCTGCCTGGAAGTAGCCCACCTACCTCCCCTTCAACACCTGTACCACCTTATGCACTCATCATGTGCTACAATATTATACAATATTTGTAGACTACAGTATGTTTACATGTATTTACTGTATATGTCAACACTATCTACATGTAAAGTTAGATATATAATATAATTAGGATATTCCTGAGTGTGAAACTGCAATTAAGTTAGTTTTCCACTGCCCAAATGTCTTAATAAGCGCTAGTGTTTATAAGGGCTAAGGATATATTTCCATGTATTTTCTCTCCACTGGGTAATTGGTTTTAAATGTTTTTTACTGTAGGTTGGAGAGCAGACACAACCCACAAGTGGGATAATAGTGGAATAGTTATACATTATGCAAACTAATGAATGGCAATAAACTTGTATAATCATGAACATTTAATATTCATGATAAGCCAAAATTACTAAACATTTATTTAGGTAATTTTGAAGACAGAATGCATTATGTTGCAGGCCTCAAGCAAAGAGTTGCAGAAAATGGTACGTGTAACATTGATGTTAGGAAACTTAAAGGCAAGCTCCAGCCTTACTAGTGAGAAACTAGCAAACGTAGAATAGCCTGAGTGCCAGTCTGTTTGTGCTATCATGCCAACTCCTTGTCACTCAATGTCTGTTTGGCTTGACAAGGACAGCAATAGAGTTGGCTAGAGAGCTCAAAAAGATCTGGGCTAAGGATGGTACAGTAGTTTGCTTCTGGTAGAGCCAAGGTTGTAGACTACCTCTTCTTTTCAATAAAAAGACTGCTATTCAGCACAAACTTTGCACAATACAAACCGATACTGCCTTACAAAGGCAAAATGCAGTAACTACACTTTTGGTCAAAATTGAGTTAAGACTGAAATCAGGCTTTGTAGTATCTGTTTTATCTTGTGACAAAGTATCCTTGTTCAATTATGTTCAGTTTCAGAGAAAATGGAGTGTGAAATTTGCAGTAACTACAGAATCCAAGTAAAACCAAAGGAAACAGCAGTAACTGAAAGCCTGATGATCTGAAAATAATATTTGAGTTCCGGAAAATCGTTGGCAATAGAGAGAAGTGTAAGGAGCTGGTACCACCGTGTTTTGACTGCAGTTACCTGCTCTGCCATACAAAGGCAAAGAGCAGTAACTACGCAAACAGTGAAACTGAGAAAAATGGCTTTAAAGTTTATTTGCTTTCCAGTCAAATATGTTGTGGGTAGATACAGTTGAAGTTGGAAGTTTACATACACCTTAGCCAAATACATTTAAACACAGTTTTTCACAATTCCTGACATTTAATCCCAGTAAAAATTCCCTGTTTTAGGTCAGTTAGGATAACCACTTTATTTTAAGAATGTGAAATGTCAGAATAATAGTAGAGAGAATGATTTATTTCAGCTTTTATTTCTTTCATCACATTCCCAGTGGGTCAGAAATGTACATACACTCAATTAGTATTTCGTAGCATTGCCTTTAAATTCTTTAACTTGGGTCAAATGTTTCGGGTAGCCTTCCACAAGCTTCCCACAATAGGTTGGGTGAATTTTGGCCCATTCCTCCTGAAAGAGCTGGTGTAACTGAGTCAGGTTTGTAGGCCTCCTTGCTCTCACACGCTTTTTCAGTTCTGCCCACATATTTTCTATAGGGTTGAGGTCAGGGCTTTGTGATGGCCACTCCAATACCTTGACTTTGTTGTCCTTAAGCCATTTTGCCACAACTCTGGAAGTATGCTTGGGGTCAGTGTCCATTTGGAAGACCCATTGGCGACCAAGCTCCTTCCTGAGCAGTATGATGGCTGCGTGGTCCCATGGTGTTCATACTTGTGTACTATTGTTTGTACAGATGAACGTTGTACCTTCAGGCGTTTGGAAATTGCTCCCAAGGATGAACCAGACTTGTGGAGGTCTACCAGAGGTCTTGGCTGATTTCTTTGGATTTTCCCATGATGTCAAGCAAAGAGTCACTGAGTTTGAAGGTAGGCCTTGAAATACATCCACAGGTACACCTCCAATTGACTCAAATGATGTCAATTAGCCTATCAGAAGCTTCTAAAGCCATGACATCATTTTCTGGAATTTTCAAAGCTGTTTAAAGGCACAGTCAACTCAGTGTATGTAAACTTCTGACCCACTGGAATTGTGATACAGTGAATTATAAGTGAAATAATCTGTCTGTAAACAATTGTTGGAAAAAGTACTTGTGTCATGCACAAAGTAGATGTCCTAACCAACTTGCCAAAACTATAGTTTGTTAACAAGAAATTTGTGGAGTGGTTGAAAAACGAGTTTTAATGACTCCAACCAAAGTGTATGTAAACTTCCGACTTCAACTGTAAGTGAGTAATTTTTTACACATATCAACCATGACCACTGATTTAACCTATGAACCTTAAGTCAAATAAATTACCATACAACGTCAAACAGGAAAAACAACAAGACAGTTGGATAAACACATTTCGATTGTATATACTGCACAAAGTCAAAACATTTTAAGTATAACATTCTGCGTGATGAAATAGTCCTTACATTATGGTGAAAAAATGCTTGAGGGTTACTACAATACAACATTCAAAAGATGAAAACATAACTACTTAATACCATTAAATACAGTTGGAATGTAGTTAGAACTATCAAACTGTTTCCATCAAACAGAAAAACAAGAAAGTTGGATAAACACATTTAGATTGTAGATACTGCACTTTGCCTTTGCATTACCCATATAGTTGTTTAAGGTCATACAAAGGCAGAGTGCAGTATCTGCATAGGTAAAATCCATGGTCATGGTTGATATGCATAGAAATGTCTTCATAATAAGATGATACATCAGTGCATTATCACTTATCTACCTACAACATATTTGGCTGGCTAGCAAAAAAAAACTTTAAAGCCATTTTTCTCAGTTTCACTGTTGCCATGGTTACTGCATTTTGCGTTTGTAGGGCAGAATGCGTCTGTACTCTTTTGGGTCAGATTGATCCCACACAAGTACAATCCACTTGATGATAATCAATGTCCCTTTGCTATAAAAGGAATGGTGTGTTATACAGGTACTTTTTATAAAAAACAGAATCTTACTGTTGTAAAAGTAAGCGAGATCTTACTGTTTTTGATAACCAAACACTGATTACAATGTTTTTAACCAAGCTGCATGGTCTAAATGAAGCTTTATAATAAAACAAACTTTATGATTAACCCATTATACTTTGTCTGTTCAGTTTCAACAACTGTGTAAAATGATTTCAACAAGAAAAGCTGTAAACAAAAGCTGGTGCATGATATCTAAGGAAGTCTTAAGGTTTTGCTCGCCTGAGATAGTGTGGTTTACAGCATGAGATACTCTATCTACCAAGATAGTTTTCATCTATATTCTTATTTTTTTATTTATTATTATTACATTTTGGGGGGGTAGATCAGCTTAATATTGCAGATAGATTGTAACTTCCATCAATGTCGTTGTCTGCATCACATCCAATTGCACGAGTTCAAACAGGTGCAGTTAATACAGGTAATGAGTGGAGAACAGGAGGGCTTCTTAAAGAAAAACTAACAGGTCTGTGAGAGCCGGAATTCTTACTGGTTGGTAGGTGATCAAATACTTATGTCATGCAATAAAATGCAAATTAATTACTTAAAAATCAAACAATGTGATTTTCTGGATTTTTGTTTTAGATTCCGTCTCTCACAGTTGAAGTGTACCTATGATAAAAATTACAGACCTCTACATGCTTTGTAAGTAGGAAAACCTGCAAAATCGGCAGTGTATCAAATACTTGTTCTCCCCACTGTGTATATATATATATATATATATATTTATACATACATACATACATATACATATATATAAATATACACTGCTCAAAAAAAGAAAGGGAACTGGGGCGGCAGGTAGCTTAGTGGGTAAGAGCGTTGTGCCAGTAACCGAAAGGTCGCTGGTTCTAATCCCCGAGCCGACTAGGTGAAAAATCTGTCGATGTGCCCTTAAGCAAGGCACTTAACCCTAATTGCTCCTGTAAGTCGCTCTGGATAAGAGCGTCTGCTAAATGACTAAAATGTAAAATGTAATGTAAATGGAACACTAAAATTACACATCATAGATCTGAATGAATGAAATAATCTTATTAAATACTTTTGTCTTTACATAGTTGAATGTGCTGACAACAAAATCACACAAAAATTATCAACGGAAATCAAATTTATCAACCCATGGAGGTCTGGATTTGGAGTCACCCTCAAAATTAAAGTGGAAAACCACACTACAGGCTGATCCAACTTTGATGCATTGTCCTTAAAACAAGGCAAAATGAGGCTCAGTAGTGTATGTGGCCTCCACGTGCCTGTATGACCTCCCTACAACGTCTGGGCATGCTCCTGATGAGGTGGCGGATGGTCTCCTGAGGGATCTCCTCCCAGACCTGGACTAAAGCGTCCGCCAACTCCTGGACAGTCTGTGGTGAAACGTGGCGTTGGTGGATGGAGCGAGACATGATGTCCCAGATGTGCTCAATTGGATTCAGGTCTGGGGAACGGGCGGGCCAGTCCATAGCATCAATGCCTTCCTCTTGCAGGAACTGCTGACACACTCCAGCCACATGAGGTCTAGCATTCTCTTGCATTAGGAGGAACCCAGGGCCAACCGCACCAGCACATGGTCTCACAAGGGGTCTGAGGATCTCATCTCGGTACCTAATGGCAGTCAGGCTACCTCTGGCGAGCACATGGGGGGCTGTGCAGCCCCCCAAAGAAATGCAACCCCACACCATGACTGACCCACCGCCAAACCGGTCATGCTGGAGGATGTTGCAGGCAGCAGAACGTTCTCCACGGCGTCTCCAGACTCTGTCACGTCTGTCACGTGCTCAGTGTGAACCTGCTTTCATCTGTGAAGAGCACAGGGCACCAGTGGCGAATTTGCCAATCTTGGTGTTCTCTGGCAAATGCCAAACGTCATGCACTGTGTTGGGCTGTAAGCACAACGCCACCTGTGGACGTCGGGCCCTCATACCACCCTCATTGAGTCTGTTTCTGACCGTTTTAGCAGACACATGCACATTTGTGGCCTGCTGGAGGTCATTTTGCAGGGCTCTGGCAGTGCTCCTCCTGCTCCTCCTTGCAAAAAGGCGTAGGTAGCGGTCCTGCTGCTGGGTTGTTGCCCTCCTACGGCCTCCTCCACGTCTCCTGATGTACTGGCCTGTCTCCTGGTAGCGCCTCCAAGCTCTGGACACCATGCTGACAGACACAGCAAACCTTCTTGCCTCAGCTCGCATTGATGTGCCATCCTGGATGAGCTGCACTACCTGAGCCACTTGTGTGGGTTGTAGACTCCGTCTCATGCTACCACTAGAGTGAAAGCACCGCCAGCATTCAAAAGTGACCAAAACATCAGCCAGGAAGCATAGGAACTGAGAAGTGGTCTGTGGTCACCACCTGCAGAACCACTTCTTTATTGGGGATGTCTTGCTAATTGCCTATAATTTCCACCTGTTGTCTATTCCATTTGCACAACAGCATGTGAAATGTATTGTCAATCAGTGTTGCTTCCTAAGTGGACAGTTTGATTTCACAGAAGTGTGATTGACTTGGAGTTACATTGTGTTGTTTAAGTGTTCCATTTTACATTACATTTACGTCATTTAGCAGACGCTCTTATCCAGAGCGACTTACAAATACCCTTTATTTTTTTGAGCAGTGTATATACACATATATATACACACATACCCACATACATACACACATACATACATGCATACATTGTCACGATCGTCTAAGGAGGAGGACCAATGCGCAGCGTTGAAGGTGAACATATTATTTATTATACTGATCACACGATCAAAACAACAGACGATAACGTGATGTCTACGGTTTAACACAAACCAAATAAGAACAAGAAACCACCAAACCAAAGGGAAAGACAGACAGTTTAAATATGGCTCCCAATCAGAGACAACCAGCTGACACTCGTTGCCTCTGATTGGGAGTCACTCAGGCCAACATAGAAATACAAACTAGACCCACAACCTACAACACAAAACATAGAAACTAACACCCTGGCTCAACATACGAGAGTCCCCCGAGCCAGGGCGTGACATACATACACATACATACTTTAAACAAATATATATATTCCCCTTTATTACTTTCCAACCCCACCACCCTTTCCCTACTTGGAGTAAACGAGTGAACAACAATGCTTAGACCTCTACTTCCAGCTTATACCTACTATCTACATTTTATGGACACAGTCAATTTTACAAGAATTATATTTTGTTTATTTTTTTTCTCCTGAATATCCTCTACTCTCAACCTCTTCATTTTCATGATGTCCATCCGGTTTGCTCTATATGCCATATCTTTCTAACTGTGCTCTTTCACAAAAGCTCCCAACCTACAACCTATATACTTCTTATGGACACAGTATGCTTACATTATTAGTTATATTGTTATTATTTGTTGTTAGTTGTTATTAGTCCCATCCTTCAATTCCATTCAACACCTCCTATCTATCTATTAACACCATCCATATAGGATTTCTATTTGCCATATATATTTCAACTGTACTGTGATGTCTTACAAAAGTTCTGAACCTTTCTATTCTCATTGTTTCTACAGATTGTGAATTGAAAATACTTTTTTTTGCTAAAAGTGTTATTATGTTATTGATCAATTGACTATGACTTTTCAGATCACCCAGTAATGCTATCTGCAATGGACAGTATCAAAACAAATGATCTAATGATTCTGTCTCTTCACAGCAAAATCTGCAGAGCTAGGAAGATTGTATCCCCCATATAAATAACATTCTATTGGTAGCAAGAATTGTATATAATAATTTTAATTGAAAGATTCTAAGTTTTGAATCCGGTGTCGTTTTGCGTATCAGTTCATAAACACTATGCCATGGGATCGGTATGTCAAAAATCTCTTCCCAACTATTTTGCAATCTATATGGGACGGCTGTCAAACCTTTGGTCCTTAAATGAAACTGATATACTTTTTTATTTATCACAGTTTTCCTTAACCAATTATGTTATTTAATGCAAGGCCGACAGACAAGTTCCTTACTTTCTCCCCCTTCCACTTTCCTCTTAAATTTTTGCGGTAAGGCTGCAATTATTTGGTTGTAATTTTGGGTAGAGCAGACATTTCCATATGTTTTTGATAGCTGCATGTGCGACATAACTCCACCAGTCCTACCGATGATATCATTTACGAAGATTATACCTTTTTTAAACATTTTGTCAAAAGAAAAAGCTTTTTTGTCAATTAGTATATTTGAGTTTAACCACAATATTTCTTGCATTATTTGTTCTGTTGTTTCTGGAGGATTAAATTGAAATTGCAACCAACTTTCTATGGCTTGTTTTAGAAATAGTGATATTTGGGAGATTATTTCCTTTTCAAATAACTGAAAGTGAGTGGTTGTAATCTGAATAAAGGGAAAAAGGCCATTCTTGAACATTGGGTGAGAAAATCTTACTAATTTGCTAGAGAACCAGTTCGGATTTAAGTATAACTTTTGTATGACTGAATCTTTTAGTGATAGGTCTAATGTTTTAATATTTAATCATTTCTGTCCTCCGAATTCATATTCATTATATAAATAGGCCCGTTTAATTTTGTCTGGCTTGCTGTTCCAAATAAAATGGAACATTTTATTCTCATATAATTTAAAAAACTGTTCGCTAGGCTTAGGCAAGACCATAAGCAAATAGGTAAACTGGGATAATACTAAAGAGTTAATCAGAGTGATTTTTCCACAAATTGACAGGTATTTACCTTTCCATGGTAGCAAGATCTTATCTATTTTTGCTAACTTTCTATTAAAATATATTGAAGTGAGATCATTTATTTTAAAAACCTTGTTTCTATTGAACATGCCATACTAATAAAGGCATTTTAATTAATTATAAGAAGACTGCCTTGGTCCTCCTTTCTTTTTGATGACCAATTCACCCCTTTGACCAAAGAGCACCTTCTGTCTACCAACATTTACTATTGTGTACCTTAGTAGCGCTTCCCTTCCTCCTCTTTCCCCTGATATTATTGTTGGATCTGATTTTAATAGCTAACATCTCGATGGCCATAATAAATAGATATGCCGATAGTGGACAACCTTGTTTCACTCCTCTTGACAGTTTAACACTTTCTGAGAAATAGCCATTATTTACTATTTTACACCTAGGGTTACTATACATGATTTTGACCCATTTTATAAGAGATTCTCCAAAATTGAAATGCTCCAGGCATTTATATATAAACCCCAGTTGTACTTTATCAAATGCCTTTTCGAAGTCTGCTATGAATAGCAGGCCTGGTTTCCCAGATTTTCCATAGTGTTCTATTGTTTCCAATACTTGCCTTATATTATCTCCAATGTATCTTCCATGTAAAAAATCTGTCTGATTAGAATGAACAATATCCGACAATACCTTTTTAATTCTATGCGCTAGAATTTTGCTTGAATTTTTGCATCACAACACTGAAGTATAAGGGGCCTCCAATTTTTTTAATGTACTGGATCTTTATATTTTCCACTTGTATCCTGTTTCAGTAATAATGAGATCAGACCTTCTTCTTGAGTGTCAGATAATCTACCATTTACATAGGAGTGGTTAAAACATGCTAATAACGGTCCTCTTAGTATATCATAAAAGATTTGGTATACCTCGACTGGTATGCCATCCAACCCTGGAGTTTTCCCGGACTTAAAGACTTTAATTGCATCCAGAAGTTCCTCCTCTGTAATTTCACCTTCACATGAGTCTTTCTGTATGGCTGTTAATTTTACATTATCAATAGAAATAAAATATCTACAATTAGCTTCAGTTAGAGGAGATGTAGGCAACTGAAACAAAAACATATGCTTAAAGTACTTTGCTTCCTCCTTCAAAATATCATTTGGAGAATCATGGGTTACAATTGTAACCAGTTACATTAAATTATTTTTGGTAGCATTCCTATGTTGAAGATTAAAAAAGAATTTGGTGCATTATTCCCCATATTCCATCCAGTTTGCTTTATTTTTATAATATATTACACTTGATCTTTCTTGAATAAGATTCTCAATTTCTTTTTGTTTTTCCTCTAATATATTCTGAGCCTCTATGTTACAGTTTTTATTGCCATCTATCTGTACTGTTAGACTTTATATTTCCTTTGTTAGTATATACTCTTTTGACCTAAATTGCTTTTGTTTTTGAGATGAGTACTGAATTGCATGGCCTCTAAAGGCACATTTAAAGGTGTCCCATACAATAAGGGGATTTGCTCTACCTATGTTATGTCGGAAAAAGTAAGTTATAAATTCCTTTGTCCTAGTTAAAAATAAATTATCATCCAATAGGCTTTGATCAAATTTCCAATATTCTCGCCCACGTGGAAATTCAGTAAGAGTAATGTATATGCCAATTACATGATGGTCCGACTGCATTCTGTACCCTATCAACACTTTTTAAACTTTTAGTGCCAACGAGAATGAGATAAGAAAGAAGTCAAGACGACTAGCTTGATTGAGTCTCCGCCATGTATATCTCACTAGATCAGGATATTTAAGCCTCCATATATCTACTAGTTCTAATGTATCCATGACATTCATGATTTCCTTAAGAGCGTGTGGGTGATTGTTTGTGGTGTGATTTCCTTTACGGTCCATTGAGCTATTTAAAACAGTATTATAATCCCCCACCATAATAATATTGTCTTGAATTGCTTGCAGGGTTGATAATTTATTATATATATTGTCAAAGAAGTGTGGATCATCATTATTTGGTCCGTAAAGGTTAATGAGCCATATCTGTTTATGGTCCAATAACATATTTAAAAGAATCCATCTACCTTGCGGATCTATTTGGACAATTTGCACATTCGGATCGAAATTACTATGAATTAATATCATCACCCCTTTTGAATTTCTTTGCCCATGGGAGAAGTATATTTCGCCCCCCCCCCCATTCATTTTTCCACTTAACTTCATCTAGAATTGTTGAATGAGTTTCCTGTAAACAATAGATATTATATTCCTTCTCTTTGAGCCATGTCAATATTGTTCTTCTTTTGTTATTATCAGCTAAGCCATTACAATTATAACTGGCTATACTTATTTCACCATACACCATAATGAGATACAAGTTTCAAGTCTATTTATCATTATATATGTTTGTAAATTTACCAATAAAAAATACCGTAATGATTGAGTGTCCATATAGCTGTACCGTGATATTTGCATTGCTACTAAGTAACCCTTCAATTGTTCTCCACAAATTATCCCGCTAAAGCCCCTCCCCATCCCAAGTTGAGCCGTCATCCCAGTGATCGGCATCCCACCCACGTCCCTCCGGATCCCTAGGGCCCCGAGAGGCCAGGACCCATCCATCGACAACAGGACACAGTGCCACCCACAAAACAGAAGCAGATTAACCACCAAAAGCATTTCCAATGCTGTCACTTCTATATATATATATAACTATTTAAATATATATATATCTATTCAAATATCCAGCATATCTTATTTTCCATCTTTATCAATTAATATGTGTAACAATGTCGGCAGTTCATACACAGGATCTCAACATACAACCCGGATTGCCATTGTATTACATTTAATTTATTGACAAGCAATTATTATCCTAGCAAATAATTACAGCGGTCCATCCCATACCCCCCCCCCCAACATCCTCACCCCCCCCCCCCCCCCCACAACAGATGCGGGACAAACACACACGCACATACTCACATACTCCAACACACTCAACCCCCTTCCTCCACAATCAACCATAAAATCAGATGCTCAACGGTTGTTACATCCCAGAGCCCAACTCAAGAAAGGACCTGATTTACGAGTGCACATACAGTTACAGCTGATTGAGAAAGCATGCAAGATTGAGCAGAAATTGACAACAATGTGAGATTTGATTAATCTAATTAATCTATGACAAGTCCTAGGTGATGGAGATCAGATCCACCCTCTTCACCTGAGACACAAACACTCTGGTCCCCCGTTGTAACAATTTTTCCCAAGCATCTCTGTGCAGTCAGACCTTTGATTATTTTGTGCCACCCGGGCCACAATGATAAACCCCCTCTCTGATTGTCCGAGTGTGACCCCCTCCCCATGGGTTACTGCAGCCAGTGTTGCCAGCACTGCCACTACCTGGGTGGGGGTACCCCACCGGAATCCCCACCGGCTAGGTACAAGGTCGTCAAGGTTCTCATTAGCAGCTTTGAGAATTTCCTTGTATATAATGCTCTCCCATCAGGGGGCTCTGGCTTTGTATGACCAACCCTGCCAGGCAGGCTCAGAATCCTGAGGCATTTATTTCTCTGTTTAGGCTGCATACTCACAGCAGGTCCATAAAACAGATGGGAACTTCTCTTTGGTGTATGGGTCGCTCAGGAGGGTGTCCAGGATATAGGGTTGGGGATCTTTCCATCATGAAAGGACAATAAAAAGTTAGATTAGATGTATACTATATAAAAAAATGTATATCCCTCATCTTCACAAAATTGAAAGCTCTCTCTCACTACCCCTTCTCATAGACACCCGTCGGCTCTGGGATATGCAACCATTTCCCCTCTCACTCACTTAACGCCGCACCCTTCCAAACACAGAAATGCACACCACATGGTTGACTGCGGAGGAAATGGGCCAAGCGCAAATGCACCCGCATCCCACACCTGCCGCAAGGGGAAAAGGACGCCAGGGAGAACACAGGACCAACCACAACAACCGTCCGCCAAAACAACAATTGCCCGCCAAAAAAGCCATGTTCTAATTAGTTGTATTTGAAGATGTATTATTCTGCTTGTTATGTTTTCTTGTTATATCGTTTTATCCTTTTTTTAAAATACTATACTTACTAGAAATATTCTTTAATATTACAATCCCTATAATTGCTAGTATTTGGTGTTCCATTATTCGACTCCTCTATTACAACTTTTAGAATAGCCATGGAGTAGTCTTTGTGTCTCTGAACATTTGGTTGTCAATATATAGTTTATCGACCACCAGTGCAACACGTTTCCCTTTTAATCTATTTTCCTTGAAGATTGGATACAGAACTTTGCGCCTTTCTGCAATCTCCCTCGGGAACTGATCATTCATGCCTATTTTCGTGCCAGCAAGTCTGTTACCTAGGCTTTTAACCATTGCTTTATCCTTAAAAAATACAAATTTGGCAACGATTGGGCGATCATATTTCTGTCCTCTTTGTCCGAAACGGTGTACACGTTCGAGTTGGATTTTATCGACAGCCTCGAGTGGGATTTGAAGCGCTGTATGCAGGAAATCCTTCATAATATTCTCGGTTATTTCTCCCTCCTTTTCCTGAATACCCGTAAGTACTACATTTTCTCTCATCGATCTAGTTTGGATGTCTAGTAAGGCTTCTCTCAGAAGGTTGTTCTCCTTTTTAAGTTCCCTAACGTCCGTTTCCATCTTAGTGACTGTCACTTAAAAATTTTTGGTTTCTTTTTCCATTATCGCAGCTTTTTCGTCACTCATTTGAAGACTCGCTTTCAACTCTTTTATGTCCTTACTGACCAATTCTAGTATGCCCAATTTGTCATTTATCGACTTCAACAGGTCGCTTTCCACACTTACCAGTCCCAGTGGTGAAAAGCATATCATCTGTATCAGTCGACGAGTCGCGTTTTCTCTTGGGGATTGGTTCCCCTCGTTTATCTTCCGCCATGTTTGGGTGTTGCGTGTTGTTGTAATATTTGTCGATATACTGTGGGGAGAACAAGTTTTTGATACACTGCCGATTTTGCAGGTTTTCCTACTTACAAAGCATATAGAGGTCTGTAATTTTTATCATAGGTACACTTCAACTGTGAGAGACGGAATCTAAAACAAAAATCCAGAAAATCACATTGTATTATTTTTAAGCAATTAATTTGCATTTTATTGCATGACATAAGTATTTGATACATCAGAAAAGCAGAACTTAATATTTGGTACAGAAACCTTTGTTTGCAATTACAGAGATCATACGTTTCCTGTAGCTCTTGACCAGGTTTGCACACACTGCAGCAGTGATTTTGGCCCACTCGTCCATACAGACCTTCTCCAGATCCTTCAGGTTTCGGGGCTGTCACTGGGCAATACAGACTTTCAGCTCCCTCCAAAGATTTTCTATTGGGTTCAGGTCTGGAGACTGGCTAGGCCACTCCAGGACCTTGAGATGCTTCTTACGGAGCCACTCCTTAGTTGCCCTGGCTGTGTGTTTTGGGTCGTTGTCATGCTAGAAGACCCAGCCACGACCCATCTTCAATGCTCTTACTGAGGGAAGGAGGTTATTGGCCAAGATCTCACGATACATGGCCCCATCCATCCTCCCCTCAATACGGTGCAGTCGTCCTGTCCCCTTTGCAGAAAAGCATCCCCAACGAATGATGTTTCCACCTCCATGCTTCACGGTTGGGATGGTGTTCTTGGGATTGTACTCATCCTTCTTCTTCCTCCAAACACGGCGAGTGGAGTTTAGACCAAAAAGCTCTATTTCTGTCTCATCAGACCACATGACCTTCTCCCATTCCTCCTCTGGATCATCCAGATGGTCATTGGCAAACTTCAGACGGGCCTGGGCATGCGCTGGCTTGAGCAGGGGGACCTTGCGTGCGCTGCAGGATTTTAATCCATGACGGCTTAGTGTGTTACTAATGGTTTTCTTTGAGACTGTGGTCCCAGCTCTCTTCAGGTCATTGACCAGGTCCTGCCGTGTAGTTCTGGGCTGATCCCTCACCTTCCTCATGATCATTGATGCCCCACGAGGTGAGATCTTGCATGGAGCCCCAGACCGAGGGTGATTGACCGTCATCTTGAACTTCCATTTTCTAATAATTGCGCCAACAGTTGTTGCCTTCTCACCAAGCTGCTTGCCTATTGTCCTGTAGCCCATCCCAGCCTTGTGCAGGTCTACAATTTTATCCCTGATGTCCTTACACAGCTCTCTGGTCTTGGCCATTGTGGAGAGGTTGGAGTCTGTTTGATTGAGTGTGTGGACAGGTGTCTTTTATACAGGTAACGAGTTCAAACAGGTGCAGTTAATACAGGTAATGAGTGGAGAACAGGAGGGCTTCTTAAAGAAAAACTAACAGGTCTGTGAGAGCCGGAATTCTTACTGGTTGGTAGGTGATCAAATACTTATGTCATGCAATAAAATGCAAATTAATTACTTAAAAATCAGACAATGTGATTATCTGGATTTTTGTTTTAGATTCTGTCTCTCACAGTTGAAGTGTACCTATGATAAAAATTACAGACATGCTTTGTAAGTAGGAAAACCTGCAAAACCTGCAAAAGTTGCAGGCAACATCCATACTGAGCTAAAGGGTTGATCTGCCGCTTTCAAGGAGCGGGACTCTAACCCGGAAGCTCATTAGCAATCCCAATATGCCCTCTGACGAACCATCAAACAGGACAAGCATCAATTCAGGACTAAGATCGAATCGTACTACACCGGCTCCGACGCTCATCGGCTGTGACAGGGCTTGCAAACTATTACAGACTACAAAGGGAAGCACAGCCGCGAGCTGCTCAGGGACACGAGCCTACCAGATGAGCTAAATAACTTCTACGCTCGCTTCGAGGCAAGTACCACTGAAACATGCATGAGAGCATCAGCTGTTCCGGACGACTGTGTGATCACGCTCTCCGTAGCCGATGTGAGTAAGACATTTAAACAGGTCAACATTCACAAGGCCGCAGGGCCAGATGGATTACCAGGACGTGTACTCCGAGCATGCGCTGACCAACTGGCAAGTGTCTTCACTGATATTTTCAACCTCTCCCTGTCTGAGTCTGTAATACCAACATGTTTCAAGCAGACCACCATAGTCTCTGTGTCCAAGAACACTAAGGTAATGTGCCTAAATGACTACCGACCCGTAGCACTCACATCTGTAGCCATGAAGTGCTTTGAAAGTCTGGTCATGACTCACATCAACACCATTATCCCAGAAACACCAATTTGCATACCGCCCCAACAGATCCACAGATGATGCAATCTATATTGCGCTCCACACTGCCCTTTCACACCTGGACAAAAGGAACACCTATGTGAGAATGCTATTTATTGACTACAGCTCAGCGTTCAACACCATAGTGCCCTCAAAGCTCATCACTGGACCCTGGGACTAAACACCTCCCTCTGCAACTGGATCCTGGACTTCCTGACGGGCCGCCCCCAGGTGGTAAGGGATAGGTAACAACACATCCACCACGCTGATCCTCATCACGGGGGCCCCTCAGGGGTGCGTGCTCAGTCCCCTCCTGTACTCCCTGTTCACTCATGACTGCATGGCCAGGCACGACTCCAACACCATCATTAAGTTTGCCGATGACACAACAGTGGTAGGCCTGATCACTGACAACGACGAGACAACCTATAGGGAGGAGGTCAGAGACCTGGCCGTGTGGTGCCAGGATAACAACCTCTCCCTCAAAGTGATCAAGACAAAGGAGATGATTGTGGACTACAGGAAAAGAAGAGGACCGAGCACACCCCCATTCTCATCGACGGGGCTGTAGTGGAGCAGGTTGAGAGCTTCAAGTTCCTTGGTGTCCACATCACCAAGCACACCAAGACAGTCGTGAAGAGGGCATGACAAAACCTATTCCCCCTAAGGAGACTTAAAAGATTTGGCATGGGTCCTCAGATCCTCAAAAGGTTCTACAACTGCACCATCGAGAGCATCCTGACTGGTTACATCACTGCCTGGTATGGCAACTGCTCGGCCTCCGACCGCAAGGCACTACAGAGGGTAGTGCGTACGGCCCAGTACATCACTGGGGCCAAGCTTCCTGCCATCCAGGACCTCTATACCAGGCGGTGTCAGAGGAAGGCCCTAAAAATGGTCAAAGACTCCAGACACCCTAGTCATAGACTGTTCTCTCTGCTACCACACGTAAAGCAGTACCAGAGCTTCAAGTCTAGGTCCAAGAGGCTTCTAAACAGCTTCTACCCCCAAGCCATAAGACTCCTGAACATCTAATCAAATGGCTACCCATTGTCACTTTAATAACTCTACCTACATGTACATATTACCTCAATTACCTCGACTAACAGGTGCCCCCGCACATTGACTCGGTACCGCTACCCCTTGTATATAGCCTCGCTGTTGCTATTTTTACTGTTGATCTTTAATTTGTTACTTTTATTTCGTATTATTTTATAATTTATTTTTTGGTGTGTTTTTTTTTGTATTCTTTCTTTAAACTGCATTGTTGGTTAAGGGCTTGTAAGTAAGCATTTCACTGTAAGGTCTAACCCTGTTGTATTCGGCGCATTTGACAAATACAATTTGATTTGATTTGATTTGAAATACAGTGCATTGTTCTTTTAAGAATGTTGCAGTTAACTTGCTATAAGTTATGTGAGGGGAAAATATGCCAAGTGGGAAGAAGGCTGTGCTAAGACTGAAATGAATGAGGCTGTATTTTAAAATCACTACATATAGTTTATAGTTGAACTGATAAATTCAAAGGGGGAATATCTTAAGTGTACTTGATCAAAACTGGGACATGCGAGCAACCATATTTTAACAACGTCTGCCTGGCATGTGGCACTGTGTTTAACATTACATAAATATTTCTTCAGTTTTGTATGTCACAACAGCGTGTAAAAGTTATTCCATACTGCGTGCATTTCACCAAGACCAAAACATCAGCACAAACATGAACAAATCACACATCTCTGAGAGCGAACATTATCTATCTTACATTTAAAGATGAACCTGTGTTTAAAGAAGAATCTGGAGAGCTAAGGGTTTGAGTTCCTTACAGTGAGTGCATTATGTTTTTATTATGTGATCCCAGCTAGAATTGAACCCACAACTCACAATTGAAGCCACAACCAATTGAACCACACAGGACCACACAAATCAATTCTATATAGCATTTCACATAACATATTCATGCAAAATAACTGAAAGGCACATCTAAAGGCATGCAGGTTCCAGTGACCCTTGAACATACCCCACTGGGCACACACTGGTTGAATCAACGTTGTTTCCACGTCATTTCAATGAAATGACATTGAAACAACGTGGAATATACGTTTAATTACGTCTGTGCCCAGTGGAACAGTACATTCAACTCCACTGAGTCCTCAGACAATCTCTCCCATTGTGGTTTCTTTTTTTCTGGACCATATGTTTTAGATCTGTTCCATTTCAATGCAGAGAGATGCAGAGACGGCTAATACTGTAACGCAGCGGGAGAGAAAATAATATTTTGGGCTTCCTAGACAAATGTGTGTTAAACTATGTGTTATTTTTCTTGGAAAACTACTACTGCCTACTATAGATGTGTCCTATAGTTCACGGATGACAATGATACAAAAATGAATCTATGCAAAAGTTGAAATAAGATCATTTTATTTAACAGCATGTTTGGAGTGAGTGGGTGGGTTCCCCCACTCTTTACCATTACAAGCGCTATCAGTCAGTTGGATCACTATCTACAGTTTCGCCCCAGTTCCACAAGTATATAACTGTCATGAAATGCCTAGAGAGAGAGCTTGCGTTAAATGCAATAAGACAACATTTAAATTCATACTGTTTCAGGGACTTACATAAGAGTTGGGGGGAACATCCTATAAGTTCCAGGACTAACAGAGCAGGGAGCGGACCCCAACACCCATAGGGTGAGCTCGAATTCCTTGACTTTCTTCTCAAGCCTCCTGGTCGTAAAATCTTGGGGGACCTTGAGAGCAGAAGGAAAAAATAACAGCCTGTTCAGTAACCCAGGCATACTATTCTGTAGTCTTCAAGGTGGCAAGGCATATTCCCTCACAGCACCTTGGATTTTCCCCATATGAAATATATGTTCTCTAATCAGTGCTTGTAATCTTTCTATAGAAACAGGAACATCTTTGCCTGTCTCCTTTAACATCTAGGGACATTAATCAAGATGCTGTCAAACCAACCCTGAACCCAGAAAGGTGTTGAGTGGGGAGTTTTGTGACAGGCAGACAAGCAGCTAGCCTAACAATAGCTTTCTGATAACGTTCCATGTGGTTTGAATTTATTTGAGGTAGAGGATTGACTCCTTTCTGAGATGGAATGGAACTTTGATTGCCCCATTTTGTACCTCTCCATGATGTTGGCTCTCATTCCCATCCCCAGGGCTTCATTCCTCACAGAGCTCAGGTTGAATTCTGAGGCCAAAAGCTGCTGCATGCTTCTGAATTTTCTGGATACTGTAAACCATAGTTCAAAGAAAACAGACAAGGGGAATTGAACCTATCACAACTGTGGGCTTAAGCCAATATAGCAAACTATTGATGCTTGACAAAAGTAAGTTATATGTTTGTTTAGGTGAGTGTGAAAATGTCAATTCTCATAGTAAACTAGTTGTGGAGTTCACAAAGGAAATTCTCAGTATTTCTCAGTATAAGTGATGGAAACTTACCCTTGTTATGCAAACAACTTTAACACACAGATCTCCCCAATATAAATAAACCATAAGACCACGTTGGTCAAGTATTGTTTGTCTATTCGGAGCTGTAGAAAGTGAGCAGACGTTTACCTTTAGATGTAACAACATTTGGACAGCGCCTGTGCCACATGTGGATGAGTTTAAACATTCTCTTTCATTCTGATATTACAGGGCTGGTTTTGTGGTTTTGTTTAAACTGAGTAATTTTCCACAGTCTTCTTTAGATCTTACTTCAAAGTCAGCATACAGTTACAGTTCATGTAAGGAAATCAGTCAGTTGAAATAAATTCATTAGGCCCTAATCTATGGATTTCACATGACTGGGAATATGCATATGCATCTGTTTGTCACAGATACAGTGGGGAAAAAAGGTATTTAGTCAGCCACCAATTGTGCAAGTTCTCCCACTTAAAAAGATGAGAGAGGCCTGTAATTTTCATCATAGGTACACGTCAACTATGAAACTCCTGAAAATCACATTGTAGGATTTTTTATGAATTTATTTGCAAATTATGGTGGAAAATAAGTATTTGGTCAATAACAAACGTTTCTCAATACTTTGTTATATACCCTTTGTTGGCAATGACACAGGTCAAAAGTTTTCTGTAAGTCTTCACAAGGTTTTCACACACTGTTGCTGGTATTTAGACCCATTCCTCCATGCAGATCTCCTCTAGAGCAGTGATGTTTTGGGGCTGTCGCTGGGCAACACAGACTTTCAACTCCCTCCAAAGATTTTCTATGGGGTTGAGATCTGGAGACTGGCTAGGCCACTCCAGGACCTTGAAATGCTTCTTACGAAGCCACTCCTTCGTTGCCCGGGCGGTGTGTTTGGGATCATTGTCATGCTGAAAGACCCAGCCACGTTTCATCTTCAATGCCCTTGCTGATGGAAGGAGGTTTTCACTCAAAATCTCACGATACATGGCCCCATTCATTCTTTCCTTTACACGGATCAGTCGTCCTGGTCCCTTTGCAGAAAAACAGCCCCAAAGCATGATGTTTCCACCCCCATGCTTCACAGTAGGTATGGTGTTCTTTGGATGCAACTCAGCATTCTTTGTCCTCCAAACACGACGAGTTGAGTTTTTACCAAAAAGTTATATTTTGGTTTCATCTGACCATATGACATTCTCCCAATCCTCTTCTGGATCATCCAAATGCACTCTAGCAAACTTCAGACGGGCCTGGACATGTACTGGCTTATGCAGGGGGACACGTCTGGCACTGCAGGATTTGAGTCCCTGGCGGCGTAGTGTGTTACTGATGGTAGGCTTTGTTACTTTGGTCCCAGCTCTCTGCAGGTCATTCACTAGGTCCCCCTGTGTGGTTCTGGGATTTTTGCTCACCGTTCTTGTGATCATTTTGACCCCACGGGGTGAATCTTGCGTGGAGCCCCAGATCGAGGAAGATTATCAGTGATCTTGTATGTCTTCCATTTCCTAATAATTGCTCCCACAGTTGATTTCTTCAAACCAAGCTGCTTACCTATTGCAGATTCAGTCTTCCCAGCCTGGTGCAGGTCTACAATTTTGTTTCTGGTGTCCTTTGACAGCTCTTTGGTCTTGGCCATAGTGGAGTTTGGAGTGTGACTGTTTGAGGTTGTGGACAGGTGTCTTTTATACTGATAACAAGTTCAAACAGGTGCCATTAATACAGGTAACGAGTGGAGGACAGAGGAGCCTCTTAAAGAAGAAGTTACAGGTCTGTGAGAGCCAGATATCTTGCTTGTTTGTAGGTGACCAAATACTTATTTTCCACCATAATATGCAAATAAATTCATTAAAAATCCTACAATGTGATTTTCTGGATTTTTTTCTCTCTCAATTTGTCTGTCATAGTTGACGTGTACCTATGATGAAAATTACAGGCCTCTCTCATCTTTTGAAGTGGGAGAACTTGCACAATTGGTGGCTGACTAAATACTTTTTTCCCCCACTGTACCTTAAAAAAAAAGTAGGAGCGTGGATCAGAAAACCAGTCAGTATCTGGTGTGACCAACATTTGCCTAATGCAGTGCGACACATCTCCTTCGCATAGAGTTGATCAGGCTGTTGATTGTGGCCTGTGGAATGTTGTCCCACTCCTCTTCAATGGCTGTGCGAAGTTGCTGGATATTGGCAGGAACTGGAACACGCTGTTGTACAAGACGATCCAGATCATCCCAAACATGCTCAATGGGTGACATGTCTGGTGCGTATGCAGGCCATGCAAGAATTGGGACATTTTCAACTTCCGGGAATTGTGTACAGATCCTTGCGACATGGGTCTGTGCATTATCATGCTGAAACATGAGGTGATGACAGCGGATGAATGGCACAACAATGTGCCTCAGGATCTTGTCACGGTATCTCTGTGCATTCAAATTGCCATCGATAAAATGCAATTGTGTTCATTGTCCTGTCTGTAGCTTATGCCTGCCCATACCATAACCCCACGCCACCATGGGGCACTCTATTCACAACATTGATATCAGCAAACCACTCGCCCACACAACACCATACACGCTGTCTGCCATCTGCCCGGTACAGTTGAAACCGGGATTCATCCATGAAGAGCACACTTCTCCAGCGTGCCAGTGGCCATCAAAGGTGAGCATTTGCCCACTGAAGTCAGTTACGACGCCAAACTGCAGTCAGGTCAGGACCCTGATGAGGACGACAATGCACGCAGATGAGCTTCCCTGAGACGGTTTCTGACAGTTTGTGCAGAGATTCTTTGGTTGTGCAATCCCACAGTTTCATCAGCTGTCTGGGTGGCTGCTCTCAGATGATCCCACAGGTGAAGAAGCCGGATGTGGAAGTCCTAGGCTGGCGTGGTTACACATGGTCTGCAGCAGGTTGGATGCACTGCCAAATACTCTAAAACGACGTTGGATGCAGCTTATGGTAGAGAAATGAACATAAAATTCTCTGGCAACAGCTCTGGTGGACATTCCTGCAGTCAGCATGCCAATTGCACGCTCCCTCAAAACTTGAGACATCTGTGGCATTGTGTTGTGTGACAGAACTGCACATTTTAGAGTGGCCTTTTATTATTCCCAGCACAAGGCGCACCTGTGTAAAGATCATGCTATTTAATCATCTTCTTGATATGCCACACCTGTCAGGTGGATGGATTATCTTGGCAAAGGAGAAATGCTCACTAACAGGGATGTAAACAATTTACGGCTGTCAGAGTTAATCAGTTAACTCAAGTAAACTTTTTGTAATTGGGTCGTTCCACCAATTCGGTGCCTTTTGGGGAGTGTTACTTGGTCAAAAATTACTTTTGATTTCACCTAATTTTTACATTATTGTCATAAAGACCACATGTTCAACTTCATAAAGAACATATTTTCCCATCTCAAGAGGTTAACCTTTTAACTTAAAATTCTTGAAAAACATGTACAGTGAGGGAAAAAAGTATTTGATCCCCTGCTGATTTTGTACGTTTGCCCACTGACAAAGAGATTATCAGTCTATAATTTTAATGGTAGGTTTATTTGAACAGTGAGAGACAGAATAACAACAAAAACATCCAGAAAATGCATGTCAAAAATGTTATAAATTGATTTGCATTTTAATGAGGGAAATAAGTATTTTACCCCCTCGCAAAAGACACCTGGCTCCCAGGTGTCTTTTATACAGGTAATGAGCTGAGATTAGGAACACACTCTTAAAGGGAGTGCTCCTAATCTCAGTTTGTTACCTGTATAAAAGACACCTGTCCACAGAAGCAATCAATCAATCAGATTCCAAACTCTCCACCATGGCCAAGACCAAAGAGCTCTCCAAGGATGTCAGGGACAAGATTGTAGACCAACACAAGGCTGGAATGGGCTACAAGACCATCGCCAAGCAGCTTGGTGAGAAGGTGACAACAGTTGGTGCGATTATTCGCAAATGGAAGAAACACAAAACACTGTCAATCTCCCTCAGCCTGGGGCTCCATGCAAGATCTCACCTCGTGGAGTTGCAATGATCATGAGAAAGGTGAGGAATCAGCCCAGAACTACACGGGAGGATCTCGTCAATGATCTCAAGGCAGCTGGGACCATAGTCACCAAGAAAACAATTGGTAACCCACTACGCCGTGAAGGACTGAAATCCTGCAGCGCCCGCAAGGTCCCCCTGCTCAAGAAAGCACATATACAGGCCCGTCTGAAGTTTGCCAATGAACATCTGAATGATTCAGAGGAGAACTGGGTGAAAGTGTTGTGGTCAGATGAGACCAAAATCGAGCTCTTTGGCATCAACTCAACTCGCCGTGTTTGGAGGAGGAGGAATGCTGCCTATGACCCCAAGAACACCATCCCCACCGTCAAACATGGAGGTGGAAACATTATGCTTTGGGGGTGTTTTTCTGCTAAGGGGACAGGACAACTTCACCGCATCAAAGGGACGGTGGACGGGGCCATGTACCGTCAAATCATGGGTGAGAACCTCCTTCCCTCAGCCAGGGCATTGAAAATGGGTCGTGGATGGGTATTCCAGTATGACAATGACCCAAAACACACGGCCAAGGCAACAAAGGATTGGGTCAAGAAGAAGCACATTAAGGACCTGGAGTGGCCTAGCCAGTCTCCAGACCTTAATCCCATAGAAAATCTATGGAGGGAGCTGAAGGTTCGAGTTGCCAAACGTCAGGCTCGAAACCTTAATGACTTGGAGAAGATCTGCAAAGAGGAGTGGGACAAAATCCCTCCTGAGATGTGTGCAAACCTGGTGGCCAACTACAAGAAACGTCTGACCTCTGTGATTGCCAACAAGGGTTTTGCCACCAAGTACTAAGTCATGTTTTGCAGAGGGGTCAAATACTTATTTCCCTCATTAAAATGCAAATCAATTTAGAACTTTTTTCACATGTGTTTTTTTGGATTTTTTTGTTGTTATTCTGTCTCTCACTGTTCAAATAAACCTACTATTAAAATTATAGACTGATCATGTCTTTGTCAGTGGGCAAACATACAAAATCAGCAGGGGATCAAATACTTTTTTCCCTCACTGTATTTTCTTTCAAGTTGATGTTTATTTTGGAAATTACAGACCTCTACCAGGCGGGTACGAAGTTAAAAGAGGGTCATACCAGCAATGCCACATAAGAATGGCAATTTGCATAGCATTTTACTCATCTCAACAATATTACATCAATTGCTTTATGTCTGCTTCAATGGCTTTTATAGATAACTAGGCATTGTTAAATGAGGACTGATGTCAAATTTCAACAAATAATGGTAATTTTGTGTGTCCAAACATGAATATTAATGTACATTAAAATTAATGCATTTTCAGGTGATGTATAGTGCAATGTCCCCAAAAATAGTTTTATTACATTTCAGATGATCTAGGTTCTTCCACCATGTTTCCCACATATTCAGACTACATTTTGAGATAATAAATGACAAAGTACAGTTTTTTATTACTATTATAGGCATTACTGTATAGGCGACCTTTAGTCCGAATATTTATTAATTTGCCCCATGGGGGATGAAATGTGGTTTAACCCATTTATTGTTGCATAATATGGTGTGTTGTTAACAATTCAATCATATTTTTCACCAAAATAAGTACTGTTCATTCAATTAAATAAATGTTAAGTCCACAGTTCTATTTATTGACATACTGTATCATCCGCCTAGTTGAGCACATTTCTTACATAATTCTTGCTTTTTAGCCGTTTTACATTGTAACTATTTATTTACATATTCCTACATTTCAAGTACTCTTCTAACAGGCTACAGTACCTGTAGACTAGCCTACACGCAATTAGTGCTGTTAGCTTGCTAGCTCTACAGCATTAGCATCCCGCTAATAGCAGCTTTCCACTAGTTTTAGATTATTCTACTCGTGATCTTCAGCTCTCTGTCGGTTTCCACTGTTCGGAGTTTGCTAGCTGAACTGTTGAGTGTCCTAGCTAGCTAGTTGGTGAAGGGTACGACATGTGGTCATAGATAGCAACCTTTTGCGCTAAGCCCCCATTCAGTTTGTTTGGCTAACACGAGCGGTGCTATTTCTTCAAAGTGGGTTAACCCACCATTGAAGCACTATCTCCTTTTACATTCCCCTGTAAAATATAAGCAGTGCGTTTTTACCTTGAGTTACTTGATTTAAACACAGTCAGCACTTGTTATTAACACGTTTGGCCAGCTAGCTATCATCACTGACGTGGTGATAGCCAGCTAATTAGATAGCATCACTGTTAGCGTTACTTTAACTACCCTGAAAGTATAGACTGACTTTATTTTCCGCTCCCCTGGGGCCTCATTTACCAACCATGTGTACATTACTCACTAAATGTGCAACACATTATTAGGATTTATCAAACTGTCCCACGCAACAGACAGTGCATTCGGAAAGTATTCAGACCCCTTGACCTTTTCCACATTTTGTTACGTTATAGCCTTATTCTAAAATGTATGAAATTGTTTTTTTTCCTCTTCAATCTACACACAATACCCCATAATGACAAAGCAAAAACAGGTTTTTAAAAGTTGTTGCAAGTGTATTAAAAATACAAAACATACATTTTACATTTACATAAGTATTCAGACTTTTCTCAGTACTTTCTTGAAGCACCTTTGGCAGCAATTACAGCCTTGAGTCTTCTTGGGTATGACGCTACAAGCTTGGCACACCTGTATTTGGGGAGTTTCTCCCATTCTTCTCTGCAGATCCTCTCAAGCTCTGTCAGGTTGGTTGGGGAGTGTCGCTGCACAGCTATTTTCAGGTCTCTCCAGAGATGTTCGATCAGTTTCAAGTCTGGGCACTGGCTGGGCCACTCAAGGACATTCAGAGACTTGTCCTGAAGCCACTCCTGCTTTGTCTTGGCTGTGCTTAGGGTCGTTGTCCTGTTGGAAGGTGAACCTTCGCCCCAGTCTGCGGTCCTGAGTGCTCTGGAGCAGATTTTCATCAAGGATCTCTCTGTACTTTGCTCCGTTCATCTTTCCCTTGATCCTGACTAGTCTCCCAGTCCCTGCTGCTGAAATAAATCCCCACAGCATGATGCTGCCACCACCAAGCTTGGCATTCCGGCCAAAGAGTTCAATCTTGGTTTCATCAGACCAGAGAATCATGTTTCTCATGGTCTGAGATTCCTTTAGGTGCCTTTTGGCATACTCCAAGCGAGCTGTCATGTGCCTTTTACTGAGGACTGGCTTCCGTCTGGCCACTCTACCACAAAGGCCTGATTGGTGGAGTGCTGCAGAGATGGATGTCCTTCTGGAAGGTTCTCCCATCTCCACAGAGGAACTCTGGAGCTCTGTCAGAGTGACCATTGGTCCTTGGTCACCTCCCTAACCAAGGCCCTTCTCCCCCGATTGCTCGGTTTGGCCGGGCGGACAGCTCTAGGAAGAGTTTTGGTGGTTCCAAACTTCTTCCATTTAAGAATGATGGAGGCCACTGTGTTCTTGGGGACCTTCAATGCTGCAGACATGTTTTGGCACCCTTTCCCAGATCTGTGCCTCGACACAATCCTGTCTCGGAGCTCTACGGACAAATCCTTCGACCTCATGGCTTGGTTTTTGCTCTGACATGCACTGTCAACTGTGGGACCTTTCCAAATCATGTCCAATCAATTGAGTTTACCACATGTGGACTCCAATCAGGTTGTAGAAACATCTCAAGGATGATCAATGGAAACAGGATGCACCTGAGCTCAATTTCGAGTCTCATAGCAAAGGGTCTGAATACTTATGTAAATAAGGTATTTCCGTATTCCGTATTTTTTTAAATTATACATTTGCCAACATTTCTAAAACCTGTTTTTGCTTTGTCATTATGGAGTATTGTGTGTAGATTGATGAGGATTTTTTGTCAAATCCATTTTAGAATAAGGCTGTAAACTAACAAAATGTGGAAAAAATCAAGGGTGTGAATACTTTCCGAATGCACTGTACATGCATGTTTTCATTGATAAATCAGAGCCTTACTACATTATATTTTTTCATGTTTTTATTACCACTGTTATGACTATTCTGTGCATGTTAACAGACACCTCATTTTCCCAAAGACATTTGCTTTCAATACAATTCTTCAACCACTAGAAGTTGTACATACGCATAGTCTGATCTGTGTGTGGAGATACGCACACTTTATTTGCACACAAGAAAATATGATGAAGGTTTTCCTTTTTCTTTGTGTATAACAGTGATTCCCATCATTTCTGTGCTACCTGCCTGGGCATGGACTACTCGTGGACCCCACTAGCTGTGCGCATTGCAACCAGCTGGGTCTAGGTGTCCTTAAATGTAGAGCAAGGTAGATGGAAAGTATTGCCCAGGCCTTGTTCTTGCTCAGGGAAGATTTCGTTGACAAGTCCCAGAGGAGGGAGGCTGGCCACTCTTCCCCTCCACTCGAGCACCCAACAAATTTGGAGGATGCCCATCTTTCCCGGTGGGCAGACCTGTCAGACGAATCTAGAATTGAGGATGACGACATGTCTCTTGCCACATAAGGCAGCGCCTTCTTTGACCACGAGGGGGATTACACCGCTGAGGAAGAGTTGCTTTCTGCTCAGCTTGTGCTGCCCAGCCAAATTGAGGAGGTAGGGCAGGAGTCAATGACTGATCTCCCCTTCTTCGAGGAAATCAGACACGCTGCACCAAACTCACAATCGGGTATCCTGCCTGCCAAAAAGACTAGGATAGATGGAATCACCTCTCAGGGTAATTCCAAATCCGTCCGACAACATGTACCAGACTTCCTACACTGTGTGTCGTTGGTGGAGTCTCTCTGGGCGGAGCCACTTAAGTCACCTTCTCAGGTGACTGACTACCACAGTTGGATATTTATGGCATGGAGTTGTCCGGATGGTTCAGCCCTGCTCCCATGGAGCCTTCCCTGGCTGAGCACCTCCACCCAAAGGCTTTGAGCACCTCTTCCTCTGCCCCCAAGCTCGCTCATCACAACAATCACTTCACCACGGCCATGTGTGACAGGGTCTACCGATCCGCAGCTCAGGCGAGGTGCTCCGTTAATGCAGCTGCCCTCCTCTCCATCTATATGGCGCACACAACTGTCGGCCAGAGAGCCTTCTGACTGAACAACACATGGGTGTCTGAGAGGGAGAAAGGAAAGATCCTGAATGGACAGATCGATCCCACCAGACTGTTCGGACCAGCCATATCGGAGATACAGGCCAGGTTCGAATAAAGAAAAAAGAAAACCGAGGCGCTGGGCTTACTGTTGCCAACAGGAGCCCCCCAACTCAAGACCCATAAGCCCCCGTTGGGGCCGGTCAACACCACTGTTCCTCCAGTTCAGTTCTCTAATAAAGAGTTCCATCACATCCAGGCCCATGGGCCGAGGGTGATGGTTCAGAATGTTCCCATTCAAACCAATCAACCTCTGAAGCGCGACCTTGTATGTTCCCCATCCCTTCCATGGGATAGGTTGCCCATATGCCCAGTGGGTCGGCCGCCACAGGGCTCCCTGTTCCCCCCAGGGAACAGGTGGGCTCCCTTGCTTCTCACAGGGAGCAGTGGTGCAGTCTCCCCATGGGTCCTATGTGCCGTAGGCCAGGGGTACATACTAATGGGAATAGTTTAATGGGAATAGTTCAGTCCACTGCACAGGGGTAAGCAGCCAGAGTCCTCAGAGATGAGATACAGTCTCTGTGTCACGACTCAGGGGACTCTTATATGTTGAGTCAGGGTGTGAATATTCTATGTTAGTAGTTCTATGTTTTCATTCTAGGATTGTATGTCTATGTTTGGCCGGGTGTGATTCCCAATCAGAGACAGCTGTTGCTCGTTGTCTCTGATTGGGGATCATACTTAGGCAGCCTATTGGCACTCATTAGTTGAGGGATCTTGTTCCGTGTATAGGTTTGTTGTGTGTTCAGCCTTAGGACTTCATGTTTCGTTTGGTTTTTTGTTTTGTTGTGTGTTTATCAGTTAATAAACATGTACGCATTTCACGCTGCGCCTTGGTCTGACCCGTCCTTAAACGAACGTGACAGAAGATCCCACCAAAAATGGACCAAGCAGCGTGCCCAGGAGCAGACATCCTGGACATGGGAGGAGATACTGGATGGAAAGGGATCCTGGACATGGGAGGAGATTCAGGCTGGGAAGGATCGCCGTCCTTGGGAGGAGACAGTGGAGGCCCGGTTTAGAGAGGAGCAATGGCAACAAAGAAGGCGTCGGCCGAGGAGGAAGCCCGAGAGACAGCCCCAATAAAAACATTTTGGGGGGCTAAAAGAGTGGTCGGGGATCGATGGAGAAGAGCTCCGACCACTGCACTCGTGGGGGCTCAGGGAGGAGTCCTCACGGGAGGAGGACTGGGCGCGGAGAGTGAAAGACTGGTACAGTCGGAGATCTCTAACGTCAGTTCCCAGTCCGGTACACCTCGTGCCTGTTCCTCGCACCAAGACAGTGGTGCGTGTTCCCAGTCCGGTACCGCCCGTGCCTGCTCCCTGCACCAAGCCAGTGGTGCGTGTTCCCAGTCCGGTACGGCCCGTTCCTGCTCCTCGCACCAGACTTGTGGTGCGTGTCTCCAGTCCGGCCCGGCCCGTTCCTGCTCCTCGCACCAGACCAGTGGTGCGTGTTCCCAGTCCAGCCCGGCCCGTTCCTGCTCCTCGCACCAGACCAGTGGTGCGTGTTCCCAGTCCAGCCCGGCCCGTTCCTGCTCCTCGCAACAGACCAGTGGTGCATGTCTCCAGTCCGGCCCGGCCCGTTCCTGCTCCTCGCACCAGACCAGTGGTGTGTGTCCCCAGTCCGGCCCGGCCCGTGCCTGCTCCCTGCACCAAGCCAGTGGTGCGTGTCACCAGTCCGGCCCGGCCCGTTCCTGCTCCTCGCACCAAGCCAGTGGTGCGTGTTCCTAGTCCGGTCCGGCCCGTGCCTGCTCCTCGCACCAAGCCAGTGGTGCGTGTGTCCAGTCCGGCACGGCCCGTGCCCATTCCACTTGTTCCAGCTGCTCCACTCTGGAGCCAGAGCAGTCCGCTCCACCGGTGCCTGATCCAGCTCCGGTCAGCTGCTCCACTCCGGAGCCAGAGCAGTCCGCTCCACCGGTGCCTAGTCCAGCTCCGGTCAGCGGATCCACTCCGGAACCAGAGCAATCCGCTCCACCGGGGTCCAGTCCAGCTCCACTCGGCAACTCCATTCCGGAGCCAGAGCAGTCCGCTTCACCGGTGCACAGTCCAGCTCCGGTCAGCAGGTCCACTCCGGAGCCAGAGCAGTCCGCTCCACCGGTGCCCAGTCCAGCTCCGGTCAGCGGCTCCAGTCCGGAGCCAGAGTAGTCCGCTCCACCGGTGCCCAGTCCAGCTCCGGTCAGCGGCTCCAGACCCAGATGTCAGCCCCTCTCCAGGTTCGGGGTCTCCCACACCAGGGTCCAGACAGGGCTTGGTACATCGTGGGAGGAAGGAGAGGGGAAGCAGCGCGCCGAGGTCCAGACCAGACCAAGGGCGCAACGGGGAGGCTGAGAGAATGTGGGCGTCACGCCCGGAGCCGGCTCTGCCTCCGAGGCGGAATGCCCACCCGGACCCTACCCTGTTATGTAAGGTTTGTGCGGTCGGAGTCCGTACCTTTGGGGGGGGTGTACTGTCACGCCCTGACTTATGGGACTCTTGTATGTTGAGTCAGGGTGTGGAGATCTATCTTCACATTCTAGTTATTGTATTTCTATGTTTGGCCGGGTGTGATTCCCAATCAGAGGCAGCTGTCGCTCGTTGTCTCTGATTGGTTTGTTGTTTTGTTTGTGTGTTTATCTGTGAAATAAACATGTATGCCTTTCACGCTGCGCCTTGGTCTGACCTGTCCTTCAACGAACGTGACACTCTGTTGGCCAAGGGAGCCTTACGTGTGATGCCAGTGGGAGGAAGCTCAACAGGGCTTCTTCAGACGCTAGTTTACAGCATCTCAACAAGCATCTGAGTGTCTACAGATTTCGAATGCTAAAGCATTGCATGATTCGACCGAACGAGTGGTTCACCACAGTAGACCTCAAGGATGCTTATTTCCACATCGGAGATTATCCTGCACAGGAGATATCTGAGGTTCGCCTTCTAGGTCATAGCCTATGAATATCTCACCTTACCATTTCGGTCTGTCCCTGGCCCCACGGACATTCACAAGGTTTGCTGAAGCCGCCCTAGCCTCCATACAGGAAAGAGGCTTAAAAGAGTTCTGATGTACATGGTACGACTGTACGACTGGTCGATCTACACGGACACTCAGGCTCAGGCAGCGGAGCACACAGCCCAGCTGTTGTCGCACCTGCATGCTCTACGCTTCAGAACAAGTTGTGCCAAAAGCTCGCTCTTACCGACCCAGCAGAAAATCATTTTGGGATTGTCTCTGGACTCTGTAGCCTGTCGAGCAGCCCTCACCACTGCCTCTCAGTGTTTCACCCGGCAATGTCAGTCAGGTACTGGAAGTGTCTGAGGCTTCATTGGCTCATGGCCTCCATGATTGTGTTAGTGCTGCTACAATTTATAGTACAAGTAGTCCAATAACACCGGTGGAGCGGACTGCTCTGGCTCCGGAGTTTATATGCATGCACACCTCAGCTACTCGCAAAGAAGTTGGTTATTGGACTACTTGTACTATAAATTGTGCCTTCCTGTATTATACTTACATGTATGCTAAATTATTTATTATATTCTACTGAGCCATTTACTTTATGTTCGTATTCTTATATTTTATTATTACTTATTCTGTGGCATTGTTGAGAAGGAACCTGCAAGTAAGCATTTGTTGGACGGTGTATACAGTGGCTTGCGAAAGTATTCACCCCCTTCGCATTTTTCCTATTTTGTTGCCTTACAACCTGAAATTAAAATGGATTTTGGGGGGGTTTGCATCATTTGATTAACACAACATGCCTAACACTTTGAAGATGCACATTTTTTGGGGGGGTGAAACAATCAAGAAATAACACAATAAAACAGAAAACTTGAGCTTGCATAACTATTCACCCCCCCAAAGTCAATACTTTGTAGAGCTACCTTTTGCAGCAATTACAGATGCAAGTCTCTTGGGGTATGTCTCTATAAGCTTGGCACATCTAGCCACAAGGATTTATGCCCATTCTTCAAGGCAAAACTGCTCCAGATCCTTCAAGTTGGATGGGTTCCGCTGGTGTACAGCAATCTATAAGTCATACCACAGATTCTCAATTGGATTGAGGTCTGGCCTTTGACTAGGCCATTCCAAGACATTTAAATGTTTCCCCTTAAACCACTTGAGTGTTGCTTTAGCAATATGCTTTGGGTCATTGTCCTGCTGGAAGGTGAACCTCCGTCCCAGTCTCAAATCTCTGGAAGACTGAAACAGGTTTCCCTCAAGAATTTCCCTGTATTTAGCGCCATCCATCATTCCTTCAATTCAGACCAGTTTCCCAGTCCCTGCTGATGAAAAACATCCCTACAGCATGATGCTGCCACCATCATGCTTCACTGTGGGGATGGTGTTCTCGGGGTGATGAGAGGTGTTGGGTTTTCTGGCCACTCTTCCATAAAGCCCAGTTCTGTGGAGTGCATGGCTAAAAGTGGTCCTATGGACAGATACTCCAATCTCCGCTGTGGAGCTTTGCAGCTCCTTTAGGGTTATCTTTGGTCTCTTTGTTGCCTCTCTGATTAATGTCCTCCTTGCCTGGTCCGTGAGTTTTGGTGGGGGGGCCCTCTCTTGGCAGGTTTGTTGTGGTGCCATGTTCTTTCCATTTTTTAATAATGGATTTAATGGTGCTCCGTGGAATGTTCAAGGTTTCTGATCTTTTTTTATAACCCAACCCTGATCTGTACTTCTCCACAACTTTGTCCCTGACCTGTTTGGAGAGCTCCTTGGTCTTCGTGGTGCCACTTGCTTGGTGGTGCCCCTTGCTTAGTGGTGTTGCAGACTCTGGGACCTTTCAGAACAGGTGTTAATAAACTCAGTAAAAAAAGAAACATCCTCTCACTGTCAACTGCGTTTATTTTTAGCAAACTTAACATGTGTAAATATTTGTATGAACATAACAAGATTCAACTACTGAGACATAAACTGAACAAGTTCCACAGACATGTGACTAACAGAAATTGAATAATGTGTCCCTAAACAATGGGGGGGGGGGGGGTACCACATGAGGGAGGAGGATGTCTTCCCTGTAACGCACAGCGTTGAGATAGCCTGCAATGACAACAAGCTCAGTCCGATGATGCTGTGACACACCGCCCCAGACCATGACGGACCCTCCACCTCCAAATCGATCCCACTCCAGAGTACAGGCCTCGGTGTAACGCTCATTCCTTTGAAGAAAAACGCGAATCCGACCATCACCCCTGGTGAGACAAAACCGCGACTCGTCAGTGAAGAGCACTTTTGCCAGTCCTGTCTGGTCCAGCGACGGTGGGTTTGTGCCCATAGGTGATATGGTTGCCGGTGATGTCTGGTGAGGACCTGCCTTACAACAGGCCTACAAGCCCTCAGTCCAGCCTCTCTCAGCCTATTGCGGACTGATGGAGGGATTGTGCCTTCCTGGTGTAACTCGGGCAGTTGTTGTTGCCATCCTGTACCTGTCCCGCAGGTGTGATGTTCGGATACACCGATCCTGTGCAGGTGTTGTTACACGTTGTCTGCCACTGCGAGGACGATCAGCTGTCCGTCCTGTCTTCCTGTAGCACTGTCTTAGGTGTCTCACAGTACGGACATTGCAATTTATTGCCCTGGCCACATCTGCAGTCCTCATGCCTCCTTGCAGCATGCCTAAGGCATGTTCACGCAGATGAGCAGGGACCCTGGGCATCATTCTTTTGGTTGTTTTCAGAGTCAGTAGAAAGGCCTCTTTAGTGTCCTAAGTTTTCATAACTGTGACCTTAATTGCCTACCATCTGTAAGCTGTTAGTGTCTTAATGACCATTCCACAGGTGCATGTTCATTAAATTTTTACATTTACGTCATTTAGCAGACGCTCTTATCCAGAGTGACTTACAAATTGGTGCATTCAACTTATGATTTTTTTTTTTATGGTGGGGTGGGGGAGGGGAGGGGGTAGAATGATTACTTTTATACTATTAGCTGTTTATGGTTCATTGAACAAGCATGGGAAACAGTGTTTAAACCCTTTACAATGAAGATCTATGAAGTTATTTGGATTTTTACAAATTCTCTTTGAAAGACAGGTTCCTGAAAAAGGGATCTTTCTTTTTTTGATGAGTTTATACTGAAATCATGTGACAGATGATGTGACACTTAGATTGCACACAGGTGGACTTTATTTAACTAATTATGTGACTTCTGAAGGTAATTGGTTGCACCAGATCTTTTTTAGGGGCTTCATAGCAAAAGGGGTGAATACATATGCACGCACCACTTTTCCGTTATTTATTTTGTAGAATTTTTTGAAATACGTTTTTTTTTTCATTTCACTTCACCAATTTTGACTATTTTGTGTATGTCCATTACATGAAATCCAAATAAAAATCCATTTAAATTACAGGTTGTAATGCAGCAAAATAGGAAAAACGCCAGGGGGATGAATACTTTTGCAAGGCACTGTAGAGATACAGGTGTAATTTGGTTAGCTAGCAAGAAATGTGAATCACTTTGCTAGCTAGCTGTGCTGAACTTGAACGACTGTTATCCACACTTAGCATATCTCTTAGTTGTCAGTCGTATTTGGCATCAATCAAATGGGCAGGCAGGCATGTTCCCATTCAGTTGTCAAAACGTGGGTTGGGACAAGCATGCATTGGCAGGCAAGCTGCAGAAGGGCGAGCAGACTACTATTCCCCATCGTTTATCAGTGCAATTTTGACGGCAAACTAAAAGCTGAAATAGTTTGAGCGGGTTTATCATATGTTCCCTTGTTAGATTTGAGCTAATCTCGCTCTGGCTAACATTAGTTGTTGGTCTTGTTGATGTGCAACTGAGGGAGAGGTAGCCTACCTATTCATGGTTGTTTGATTGGGACTCCCTTGGGATTTACATATTTGCAGAAATCCATTCAGGTGTATTTTGTGGCTTTTCCGTTATTTATTTTGTAGAATTTTTTGAAATAAGTGTTGTTGTTTTTTTTCACTTCACCAATTTGGACTACTTTGTGTATGTCCATTACATAAAATCCAAATAAACATCAATTTAAATTCCAGGTTGTAATGCAACAAAATAGGAAAAACGCCAAGGGGGATGAATACTTTTGCAAGGCACTGTACCATGTCTATCCTATTTGTAAGTCGCTCTGGATAAGAGCGTCTGCTAAATGACGTAAATGTAAATGTAAATGTCTCCTGTACAACTAATAAAACTTGAAACTTGTTTACTTTCAAAGAGGAGGTGTTAGAATGATCAAACGCTCACATGTGCACTGCACCTGTAAATGGTGAGACTGAGAGAGAGCAGCAGCACCCACATACTGTAGCCAAAGGCCCTTCCAAGACTTCATCCAACTCTTAGAACTAAGCTTAACTTATCACAAAATAATTTCCGAAACCCATGTATGAATGATATAATGCAGAATACCAAGGCACATTTTTTTGCATGGATAAAACAGTCTTTTTTTTGCTGCTGTCTAAATTTAGGTCAAGGTCTAATTGGAATGATGAAGTAGCTGTCAGAAACGTAGAAACGGTTCTAGGGAGAATTAAATCTGGATATAATTACACAGAGTTGAGGTCACCTTCATAATCAAATCTATAGTCTGTGTATTCTTAAGTAATTAATGAGAATATCGGTGTATTTTAAAGTAATGGAGCTTTGTTTCATAGATGTTATTGAATCCATTCTCTCTCTCTCTATCTCTCTCTCTCTATCTCTCTCTCTCTCTCTCTCTCTCTCTCTCTCTCTCTCTCTCAATTCAATTCAATTCAATTCAATTCAATTTAAGGGCTTTATTGGCATGGGAAACGTATGTTAACATTGCCAAAGCAAGTGAAGTAGATAGTAAACAAAAGTGAAATAAACAACAAATATTAACAGTAAACATTACACTCAGAAGTTCCAAAAGAATAAAGACATTTCAAATGTCATATTATGTACAGTATATACAGTATACAGTGTTGTAACAATCTCTCTCTCTCTCTCTCTCTCTCTCTCTCTCTCTCTCTCTCTGCCTTTGTCTCTCTCCCTCTCTCTCCCTGCTTTTGTCTCTCTCTCTCTTTCTCTGCCTTTGTCTCTCTCTCTCTGCCTGTCTCTCTCTCTCTCTCTGCCTTTGTCTCTCTCTCTCTCTCTCTGCCTTTGTCTCTCTCTCTCTCTCTGCCTTTCTCTCTCTCTCTCTCTCTCTCTCTCTCTCTCTCTCTCTCTCTCTCTCTCTCTCTCTCTCTCTCTCTCTCTCTTCTCTCTCCACCTCTCTCTCTCTCTCTCTCTCTCTCTCTCTCTCTCTCTCTGCCTTTGTCTCTCTCTCTCTGCCTTTGTCTCTAATTCTCTTTCGGGTTGAGTCCACACACACACAGCTTTCAATGGAAATATTGTGAACATAATGGCTGGAGTCAACACCAGTATGAAAATGTATGCACTCACTAACTGTAAGTCGCTCTGGATAAGAGCGTCTGCTAAATGACTCAAATGTCAAATGTAACACTAAAAGAAAGACTTTGGCGTCCTCTGCTGGCCCGGGCACGCACACACGCACACACGCTTTCAAGAAAAACAATTATATTATGATTTAAGTTGCAGTTCAAATTACAGTATCCACATTGTCTTTTTGTAAATTCTCCACTGATTGCATTATACAACCTCAGATATTTGTCTCAAAATGCTTTCAATAGTTTTGCAAAAAACACATCCCTCAGGCTTGCCACTACAAACAACAAACCGCAGAAAAACAATGGCTATTTGTGAATTGACTGGAGAATGCGGCCTTGGCCTCTTGAATAAGCAACACAGTGGCTGAATGGCCCCGATAATATTTCTCTCTGGGGAGCTGGGTGCAGGGAGCCGATGACTTCTGACTGCTTGTTTTTGTCAATTCTGCTGTGGCCGGTCTTCACACATGTGCACACTCTGACAACAAAAGGCCAAGGGGGTGGCCACAAGCAGGCCATCATAGGCCTGCCAAAAACCAGAAAGATGCTAAGAGACATAAGACTTATACAGGGAGGAAGCACAGTGAATTTGCACAGACTATAGCCACTACATAGCCTACACTACCGGTCAAAAAACACCTACTCATTCAAGGGTTTTTCTTTATTTTTACTATTTTCTACATTGTGGAATAAAAGCGAACACATCAAAACTATGAAATAACACATATGGAATCATGTAGTAACCAAAAAAGTGTTTACAAAAATCAACATATATTTGAGATTTGAGATTCTTCAAATAGCCCCCCTTTGCCTTGATGACAGCTTTGCACACTCTTGGCATTCTCTCAACCAGCTTCATGAGGTAGTCACCTGGAATGCATTTCAATTAACTGGTGTGCCTTCTCAAAAGTTCATTTGTGGAATTTCTATCCTTCTTAATGCGTTTGAGCCAATCAGTTGTGTTTTGACAAGGTAGGGGTGTATACAGAAGATATATATATATTTTTTTCCACTAATTGGTATTTTGACCACTCAGATCAGCTCTGAAAAATATATGAAGTGAAAAGAAATGAAAAAATATGTGATTAAAAGACCAATTAGTGGAAATAATATCAGAATTGGGCTGCCTGTGTAGACGCAGCCATAGTGACATATACAGACTACAAAGGGAAGCACAGCCACGAGCTGCCCAGTGACACAAGACTTCCAGACGAGCTAAACCACTTCTATGCTCGCTTCGAGGCAAGCAACACTGAAGCATGCATGAGAGCACCAGCTGTTCCGGATGACTATGTGATCACGCTCTCCGTAGCCGATGTGAGTAAGACTTTTAAGCAGGTCAACATTCACAAGGCCGCAGGGCCAGATGGATTACCAGGACGTGTACTCCGAGCATGTGCTGACCAACTGGCAAGTGTCTTCACTGACATTTTCAACATGTCCCTGACTGAGTCTGTAATACCAACATGTTTCAAACAGACCACCATAGTCCCCGTGCCCAAGGACTCTAAGATAACCTGCCTAAATGACTACCGACCCGTAGCACTGACGTCTGTAGCCATGAAGTGCTTTGAAAGGCTGGTCATGGCTCACATCAACACTATTATCCCAGAAACCCTAGACCCACTCTAATTTGCATACCGCCCCAACAGATCCACAGATGATGCAATCTCTATTGCACTCCACACTGCCCTTCCCCACCTGGACAAGAGGAACACCTACGTGAGAATGCTATTCATTGACTACAGCTCAGCATTCAACACCATACTGCCCTCAAAGCTCATCACTAAGCTAAGGATCCTGGGACTAAACACCTCCCTCTGCAACTGGATCCTGGACTTCCTGACGGGCCGCCCCCAGGTGGTAAGGGTAGGTAACAACACATCTGCCACACTGATCCTCAACACGGGGGCCCCTCAGGGGTGCGTGCTCAGTCCCCTCCTGTACTCCCTGTTCACCCATGACTGCATGGCCAGGCACGACTCCAACACCATCATTAAGTTTGCCGACGACACAACAGTGGTAGGCCTGATCACCGACAACGATGAGACAGCCTATAGGGAGGAGGTCAGAGACCTGGCCATGTGGTGCCAGGATAACAACCTCTCCCTCAACGTGACCAAGACAAAGGAGATGATTGTGGACTACAGGAAAAAAAAGAGGACTGAGCACGCCCCCATTCTCATCGACGGGGCTGTAGTGGAACAGGTTGAGAGCTTCAAGTTCCTTGGTGTCCACATCACCAACGAACTATCATGGTCCAAACACACCAAGACAGTCATGAAGAGGGCACGACAAAGCCTATTCCCCCTCAGGAGACTGAAAATATTTGGCATGGGTCCTCAGATCCTCAAAAAATTATACAGCTGCACCATCGAGAGCATCCTGACTGGTTGCATCACCGCCTGGTATGGCAACTGCTTGGCCTCCGGCCGTAAGGCAATACAGAGGGTAGTGCGTCCGGCCCAGTACATCACTGGGGCCAAGCTTCCTGCCATCCAGGACCTCTATACCAGGCGGTGTCAGAGGAAGGCCCTCAAAATTGTCAAAGACTCCAGCCACCCTAGTCATAGACTGTTCTCTCTGCTACTGCACGGCAAGCGGTACCGGAGTGCCAAGTCTAGGTAAAAAAGACTTCTCAACAGCTTCTACCCCCAAGCCATAAGACACCTAAACAGCTAATCATGGCTACCCAGACTATTTGCACTGCCCCCCCCCCCCCCCCCCCCCCCACCCCATCTTTTTACGCTGCTGCTACTCTGTTAATTATTTATGCATAGTCACTTTAACTCAACTGACATGTACATATTACTTCAACTACCTCAACTAGCCGGTGCCCCCGCACATTGACTCTGCACCGGTACCCCCCTGTATATATAGCCTCCCTACTGTTATTTTATTTTACTTCTGCTCTTTTTTTCTCAACACTTTTTTGTTTTATTCTACTTTTTTATTAAAAAGAAATGCACTGTTGGTTAAGGGCTGTAAGTAAGCATTTCACTGTAATGTCTGCACCTGTTGTATTCGGCGCATGTGGCCAATACAATTTGATTTGATTTGATATTTGGGGTGGTGTCAGACGTGCTGTCTTCCTCTGTTTCTGACTCCCGAGTGGCGCAGTGGTTTAAGGTACTGCATCGCATTGCTAGCTGTGCCACTAGAGATACTGGTTCGAGTCCAGGCTCTGTCGCAGCCGGCGTCCAAGGTAGGGGAGGGTTTGACCGGCAGGTCTGTGGGTTCTTTTCCCACGGGGGACAGTATAAACAAAAAAAACAAAAAAAAACATGGAGGCATTCACTAACTGTAAGTCGCTCTGGATAAGAGCGTCTGCTAAAATGTAAATGTTTTTGCTGCAGGGTCTGGCAGCAAAGATGGTGAGGCAAAGCGAGAGAATTTACTCCGCCCAAAATCTGTTTGCGTCAAACCCAAGGTAGGGGAGGGTTTGACCGGCAGGTCTGTGGGTTCTTTTCCCACGGGGGACAGTATAAACAAAAAAAACAAAAAAAAACATGGAGGCATTCACTAACTGTAAGTCGCTCTGGATAAGAGCGTCTGCTAAAATGTAAATGTTTTTGCTGCAGGGTCTGGCAGCAAAGATGGTGAGGCAAAGCGAGAGAATTTACTCCGCCCAAAATCTGTTTGCGTGAGATAAGCCCTTTATTGAATGGAGGCCTATCAGAAAGTGTCAAAATACGTGAGGCTTATTTGATCTAATATACGTTTAGTCATGTCTAAGATGTTACAAATGTACTGGTATAAGTGGATGCACGTGGCATTCCGTCAACGTTGAGAAAAACGACTTATTGTGTCTGTTGTTTACACGCGTATCTGCCCTCTCGTTGGCTAGAATGGTCCCATCTGCTCTCTTCTGCCTTCAATCATTGAGGACATGTATTTCCATTGTTAGAACGGTCACGCTGTTATCTTGTCAATATAATGCAAGAATCATTAACTAGATTCAGCCACTGGTGGATTTATGTCATGAGCGGATGGTCAGGGTGCCGGAACCTAATTACTAATAATTTGTGGACTGCAAATCGACCGCAAGAAGCACAAAAATATATAATATTTGACTAAAGTATAATCATTTCAAACCTTGCTTACGATTATATATATATATATATATATATATATATATATATATATATATATATATATATATATATATATATATATATATATATATATATATATATATAATGCGTGGCAATGCTTTGGAACAGATTTCTAAAATAAAAATCATTTCGCAGATTATATATATATATATTAACCGTTTATGTCCAACAATAAAACATGTACGATGGAGTTGGGCGATGACTAGTGTGGACGGACTGGAGCTCCGACATCACATAAAATGAAGTTTTTATCCAAAACGACTGATTTCAGCACCCAACGAATAGCCCGCATTTACACAGAAGCTATTCGTTAGGTCCGGAAATCAGTAGTTTTTTTATATTGAAAAAAAAAATGTGTATGTGACGTTGGTGCTCCAGTCCGCACACGCTAGTTACCGCTCAACTCCATCGTAAATCGTGGAGTTGAGTTTAGTCGGCTACTACGGTGTATGTGAGAACCTGTCTGTGACGAGAGATGGCAATCGTAGCTGGACGCTCAGCCTGAGAGGTTAATGCCAGGCTTTTTATCGAGAGAATATAGCTACAGGGAGTTTATAACACCGGTTTGGAGCTACAGGCACGGTAAACCACCCAAACTTAGAGACGTTGGATGTCTGTCGTCTACAATTTTACATGCCTGCTTCAAGCTGAGCTTGCCAATCTTCTTGTATTTCAGCTATCTAACGTTAGCTAGGCTAGCTACGTTCCTCCAACTCAACTGACTTGATATTTGCTTGAGGTACCATAGGATCTTGTTTAGCTAACTAGATAGTAGCTAGCTAATTAAACTATTTAATCTGTTATTTCAGTTAGCTAGCTACCAAGTTGAGATTGGTTACTGGCGAACTGCTACTAACGTTAACTAGCTACAATATATTTGTTTGAAATGGCTAGCTAACTTTAGCTAACGTTAACTGGTAATGGACCGTGCCATCATCAGTAAGCAATGCCAGCAAAAGATGGCGGACACCTAACTAAGCTACTAGCTAGCTACCCAACTGCTATGGCCTCGCTAAGCAGTTAGCTAGCTACCATGTAATGTTAGCTACCTAGCTAGCTAACTTAGCTGTGTCTGACCATCCGATTGTTTGTTTTTGTCCGTTGTGATCAGTGTGCCCGGTGTAATACACTCCCAATTGATTGCGAGACATGTAATGTTAACTATCTGGCTAGCCATCTAATTAACTTAGCTAGCTGGTTCGCTAAAATACACGGATTCACCCAACATTTTTCATGGTGTTAATGCCAAGGTCCTTGCAATCTTCACTAAAGATTAGCTAGCTAACGTTAGCTAGATAAGTTTGGGGATAAACTAACGTTAGCTAGTTAGCACCTTTACCATTTCATAAAACTAGTTACACTTGACGTGTAACTAATAATGTTGTCGGTATTTAGTGTACTCTGGGTAACTTTTCATGGTTATTGCCCTAGAGAACTCCATCTAGGGTTAATAACTAAAGCAAGCTAACGGTAGTCGCACGGTTGTTTTGTGGCAACACGAATTGAACCACTGATGTAATGTTATACTGATGTAATGTTATAGCTAGCTAGCAAACGTTACGTTTAAGTCTGGCTAGTGTGCGTGATGTGGTTCTGCCAATGTGGCCTCGAAATTGCCATGGTACTTTACGAACAGAGACCAACATCTTCCCTGTTTGGACACTATTTTGAGAAAATATGACGATTTTGTAATAACACAGACACTTTTATTTTATTTCCTATAGATTTGGCTGCCATCATTATTCTCTCAAATTTGTGTTGGGATTTGTTGACAAACTTAGATCAAATGATTTGTCCTCTGTAGCTCTATTGAGGCCTAGGCTATTTGGAGACCAAGCCGGTGACTTGGAGAGTATGAAAATCTATGCACTCACTAACTGTAAGTCGCTCTGAATAAGAGCGTCTGCTAAATGACTAAAATGTAAAATGAGAGAAGAAAAACTGTCTGGTGGCCTTATTTGTTTAATTTGTTTCAATGTGCTCTTCCACACAAATTTGACTATTGTGATTGCAGGCCTGCGGGTAGCATCCTCCCGTTGACAGTAGTCCTGTATGGTTTGGCTGTCACAGTGTGAAGGCATTAGTTACATGATGCTGTCACTTGAGCAGCGCCTTTGGCAGCCTCTGTCCAAAATGCTTATTTAGCCTCAGTTTCCCCCTCTCTGTTGTTGACCTTTCACAAAGAAACAGCTATGTGTGGGGAATGCTTGAGTTGTATGTCTCTTGCACAAGGTGTGAGGCTAGTGGCTCTTGCCAATGTAAATAAATGTTGCAAGTGTAAAAAGGCAATGCCCCTGTTTTTGGTAGATATGTCTGGGTGGGTGTTGTAACGTTAGTTGGTCAATCATTCCAGTGTTTAAAAAAAAATATATATATTTTTATGTGCTGGATACAATCAGTGGAAATCTTGGTTAGACGGTTCAATGTTTTAGAGTGAGGTCAGTGTTTTGTGCTGGTGTGGTTGCAGGCGTCTAGCTAGCCTAATCTGTCTATTTGAAATGAAGACACCTCTAATGCATAAAGTTTGCCGCTCCGTGTAGGTCAATCACGTTAAATGTGAATAAAGTTTCAATGCCGTAGTGTTGGCTGAAGTTTAGGCCTGCACAGTGCATGGAGCGAGGCTACTAGGACTAGATCAGGGATCTAGATTCAGCCGTGGGCTAATTCTGTCTTGGGTGGATGGTCGGGGGGCCGGAACATAATTGCAAATTGACTTCAAGAAGCCTAAACAGATAATATTTTACTAAAACATAATCATTTCAAACCTTGACTACATTTAGGGATATTGCCCTGCGTAGGGTGTCGTCTTATGGATGGGACATTAAAACGGGTGTCCTGACTCTCTGTGGTCATTCAAAATCTCATGGCACTTATTGTTAGAATAGGGGTGTTCACCCTGTTGTCATGGCTAAATTCCCAACCTGGCCACATTCCATCATGGCCACCTAATCATGCCCCTCATTCCTAATTGGCATAGATCACTCCTCACCTCTCCACCTGATAGCTGATGTGTTGTGAGCGTTCTGGCACAAAAATCGTCGCCATGCATCACTGAGGTGGGTGCTACACATTGATGGGGGATGAGGTGAGTTTCCCCCTGCTATGTAAAGCGCTTTGAATACCTCAGTTGGTAGGAAAGTGCTATATAAATCCAATCAATTATTTATAATTTTTATATGATCACATATCTCTATTATGCATGGGAATACTTGGGAACAGATTTTCAAAATTAAAATCACTTGGAGCTGGTTTCCTGGTGTTTTTACAGCCTTATGTCCAACAATGAAAATTCAACAACAACTTGAGGGGCCAAATAAAACCACCCGCGGGTCATATTCGGCCTGCGGGCCGCCAGTTGGGGAACCCTGGCCTAGATGCTAGGATTATGACTCTGCTTGTTTTTGCCTTTCTCAGTGGGGCAGGGGTGTGGGCTGGAGGATATTCTGACCATTAGGTAGGCCTATGTCAGGAAACACCCCTCTTAATGGTCTCCCAGCCTGACTTGTGGTTACTGGTGTGTGTGTGTGTGTGTGTGTGTGTGTGTGTGTGTGTGTGTGTGTGTGTGTGTGTGTGTGTGTGTGTGTGTGTGTGTATCGGCTGTTTATTGTGGCCTGTTAGTGCTAAGGCAACTAGTTCCTCCATCGCTCTATGTTCACAGCATCGCAAGCAAGTCCACTGTGTATGTAAACTGTTGTGTATGAAGTAAGAGATACTTTCTGTGTTCATCCGAGTACAGACGATTGTGTTTTGAAAGCCAATCCATATGCTATGGAAAGGTTCAAGTAAGGTCACACACACTGTAACATGCATGGAGCTGGTAATGGAGAAGTACAAAATAGTTAAGGAATTAAAGTGGAACTGACAGTGTTTTAACTACTTTACAGATATGAAACAGACAATTATAATATCAGCACAAAGTGTGTAATTCCCAGTTTGCTACAAAACCAACTTTATAAGAGATTTTAAAAATAGGTTCTATTTGACTCAAAATTCCGTCGTACAGTAAGGCATTGTTGGCAGAATAGATGGATGCAGTTCAATGCATGATTAATATAATTCACCAACACATTTCTTGGTAGTCCAACAAATATTGCTATCAGTTTGTAAGTCACAGCTGGCCTGGTACATTGTTTGCTGCCGACACATTCAGGATGCACTTTCAGAAAAAAATAAAACGGACAAATGTAACTATGGCTGGGAATGTCAGTACAATTAAACTAGCAAGGGCAATGATCACAAGTCAGTCATAACATGGCTAATAGGCTAGCTTATCTATTTATGTAGCTACTTATTTAGCGAGCTAAAAACATGGAGTCTAACGTTAGCTAGCTAGCTGCTGGGAGTTTTTCATGTCATTGGACGATTGGGTGAGTGGCTGACTTTAATAATAATATAATAATATGCCATTTAGCAGACGCTTTTATCCAAAGCGACTTACAGTCATGTGCGCATACATTTTTACGTATGGGTGGTCCCGGGGATCGAACCCACTACCCTGGCGTTACAAGCGCCATGCCCTACCAATTGAGCTACAGAGGACCACACTTCCCCCCCCCCCCCCCCATATCGTTTTTCAGTTGCTACAGCTACAGTGGCTTGCGAAAGTATTCACCCCCCTTGGCATTTTTCCTATTTTGTTGCCTTACAACCTGGAATTAAAATGGATTTTTGGGGGGTTTGTATCATTTGATTTACACAACATGCCTACCACTTTGAAGATGCAAAATATTTTTTCTTGTGAAACAAACAAGAAATAAGACAAAAAAACAGAACTTTGGCGTGCATAACTATTCACCCCCCCCCAAAGTCCATACTTTGTAGAGCCACCTTTTGCAGCAATTACAGATGCAAGTCTCTTGGGGTATGTCTCTATAAGCTTGGCACATCTAGCCACTGGAACTTTTGCCCATTCTTCAAGGCAAAACTGCTCCAGCTCCTTCAAGTTGGATGGGTTCGCTTGTGCACAGCAATCTATAAGTCATACCACATATTCTCAATTGGATTGAGGTCTGGGCTTTGACTAGGCCATTCCAATACATTTAAATGTTTCCCCTTAAACCACTCAAGTGTTGCTTTAGTAGTATGCTTTGGGTCATTGTCCTGCTGGAAGGTGAACCTCCGTCCCAGTTCAAATCTCTGGAAGACTGAAACAGGTTTCCCTCAAGAATTTCCCTGTATTTAGCGGCATTCATCATTCCTTCAATTCCGACCAGTTTCCCAGTCCCTGCTGATGAAAAACATCCCCACAGCATGATGCTGCCACCACCATGCTTCACTGTGGGGATGGTGTTCTCGGGGTGATGAGAGGTGTTGGGTTTGCGCCAGACATAGCGTTTTCCTTGATGGCCAAAAAGCTCAATTTTAGTTTCATCTGACCAGAGTACCTTCTTCCATATGTTTGGGGAGTCTCCCACATGCCTTTTTTTCTTTAAGCAATGGCTTTTTTCTGGCCACTCTTCCGTAAAGCCCAGCTCTGTGGAGTGTACGGCTTAAAGTGGTCCTATGGACAGATACTCCAATCTCCGCTGTGGAGCTTTGCAGCTCCTTCAGTGTTATCTTCGGTGTCTTTGTTGCCTCTCTGATTAATGCCATCCTTGCCTGGTCCATGAGTTTTGGTGGCAGGTTTGTTGTGGTGCCATATTCTTTCAATTTTTTAGTAATGGATTTAATGGTGCTCCGTGGGATGTTCAACGTTTCTAACCTGTTTTCTAACCCAACCCTGATCTGTACTTCTCCACAACTTTGTCCCTGACCAGTTTGGAGAGCTCCTTGGTCTTCATGGTGCCGCTTGCTTGGTGGTGCTCCTTGCTTAGTGGTGTTGCAGACTCTGGGGCGTTTCAGAACAGGGGTGTCTATATACTGAGATCATGTGACACTTTTGAAACAAGTTATTTTTTTCATTTCACTTCACCAATTTTGACTATTTTGTGTATGTCCATTACATGAAATCCAAATAAAAATCCATTTAAATACAGGTTGTAATGCAACAAAATAGGAAAAACGCCAGGGGGATGAATACATTTGCAAGGCATTGTAGAGACACAGGTGTCATTTGGTTAGCTAGCAAGAAATGTGAATCACTTTGCTAGCTAGCTATGCTGAACTTGAACGACTGTTATCCACACTTAGCATATCTCTTAGTTGTCAGTCGTATTTGGCATCAGTCAAATGGGGGCAGGCATGTTCCCATTCAGTTGTCAAAACGTGGGTTGGGACAAGCATGCATTGGCAGGCAAGCTGCAGAAGGGCGAGCAGACTACTATTCCCCATCGTTTATCAGTGCAATTTTGACGGCAAACTAAAAGCTGAAATAGTTTGAGCAGGTTTATCATATGTTCCCTTGTTAGATTTTAGCTAATCTCGCTCTGGCTAACGTTAGTTGTTGATCTTGTTGATGTGCATAGGCAACTGAGGGAGAGGTAGCCTACCTATTCATGTTTGTTTGATTAATGGGACTGCAAAGTTCCCAAATGTCAAAGGACTCCCTTGGGATTTACATATTTGCAGAAATCCATTCAGGTGTATTTTGTGCCTTTTTGGTGAATGCTTTCTAATGATCAAAAGTCTCTCTGTTGCTACTGCCTGTAAACACACAGGCCAGTTGAAAGTGAAGGATGGCAGGCCTGTGTGGCAAATGGCTTACAGTGGGGAAAAAAAGTATTTAGTCAGCCACCAATTGTGCAAGTTCTCCCACTTAAAAAGATGAGAGAGGCCTGTAATTTTCATCATAGGTACACGTCAACTGTGATTTTCTGGAATGTCATATTGTAGGATTTTTTATGAATTTATTTTCAAATTATGGTGGAAAATAAGTATTTGGTCAATAACGAAAGTTTCTCAATACTTTGTTATATACCCTTTGTTGGCAATGACACAGGTCAAACGTTTTCTGTAAGTCTTCACAAGGTTTTCACACACTGTTGCTGGTATTTTGCAGATCTCCTCTAGAGCAGTGATATTTTGGGGCTGTCGCTGGGCAACATGGACTTTCAACTCCCTCCAAAGATTTTCTATGGGGTTGAGATCTGGAGACTGGCTAGGCCACTCCAGGACCTTGAAATGCTTCTTACGAAGCCACTCCTTCGTTGCCCGGGTGGTGTGTTTGGGATCATTGTCATGCTGAAAGACCCAGCCACGTTTCATCTTCAATGCCCTTGCTGATGGAAGGAGGTTTTGACTCAAAATCTCACGATACATGGCCCCATTCATTCTTTCCTTTACACGGATCAGTCGTCCTTGTCCCTTTGCAGAAAAACAGCCCCAAAGAATGTTTCCACCCCCATGCTTCACAGTAGGTATGGTGTTCTTTGGATGCAACTCAGCATTCTTTGTCCTCCAAACACGACGAGTTGAGTTTTTACGAAAAAGTTCTATTTTGGTTTCATCTGACCATATGACATTCTCCCAATCCTCTTCTGGATCATCCAAATGCACTCTAGCAAACTTCAGACGGGCCTGGACATGTACTGGCTTAAGCAGGGGGACACGTCTGGCACTGCAGGATTTGAGTCCCTGGCAGCGTAGTGTGTTACTGCTGGTAGGCTTTGTTACTTTGGTCCCAGCTCTCTGCAGGTCATTCACTAGGTCCCCCCGTGTGGTTCTGGGATTTTTGCTCACCGTTCTTGTGATCATTTTGACCCCACGGGTGAGATCTTGCGTGGAGCCCCAGATCGAGGGAGATTATCAGTGGTCTTGTATGTCTTCCATTTCCTAATAATTGCTCCCACAGTTGATTTCTTCAAACCAAGCTGCTTACCTATTGCAGATTCAGTCTTCCCAGCCTGGTGCAGGTCTACAATTTTGTTTCTGGTGTCCTTTGACAGCTCTTTGGTCTTGGCCATAGTGGAGTTTGGAGTGTGACTGTTTGAGGTTGTGGACAGGTGTCTTTTATACTGATAACAAGTTCAAACAGGTGCCATTAATACAGGTAACGAGTGGAGGACAGAGGAGCCTCTTAAAGAATAAGTTACAGGTCTGTGAGAGCCAGAAATCTTGCTTGTTTGTAGGTGACCAAATACTTATTTTCCACCATAATTTGCAAATAAATTCATTAAAAATCCTACAATGTGATTTTCTGTATTTTTTCTCTCTCAATTTGTCTGTCATAGTTGACGTGTACCTATGATGAAAATTACAGGCCTCTCATCTTTTTAAGTGGGAGAACTTGCACAATTGGTGGCTGACTAAATACTTTTTTCCCCCACTGTATTTGCATATAGGCCTACTGTAGCTCTGATTGGCTAGGGCACACCGGTTTGTGTAGAGTCTGGTCCTGGACAAGACAGATGTTTTTATTAGGTTTTATTTCCTAAAGTGTATTAGTTGTCCAGATGCACGGCCGCCTTCCCACTCTATATTGTTATAGAATTAAAATGTGAAAATATGAACTTGAAAATGACCATCTAAGTGCTCGCTTGTCGGAAAATGTAAAAAAAAGGCGGCATATTCTTCCTGTGGGTGTATATGAACACATTTTTTAAATATTTCATGTTGCTAAAACACTGTCAGTTCCATTTTAAATGGCAGCTGTAGAATTTATGGTGGATGTGTTATTATTCACTCACTGTATGTGTGCAGTTTGTCCCTGTGTTGTTTTCCCAAGCAGCCATACAGAGATGTGGGCGTGTCTGTGTCTAAATATAAAAAATATGCCAGCACATACTTTTTATGTGATTTTAGATTTTGGGTTCCAATTCCAAGCATGATTTTTACTTGTTTACACCAGGGATAGTGTTGTCACGTTAGCAGAATTTTGACTTCGATACCAGGTTTAGGATCACGATATCAAAACGATACAACGGCAAAAAAAGAAGGCGTATTAGCCAAAGTCACAGAATGGAACTTGATCCAGACAGCTCTCTTGAGTTCAGTATCATTATATTTGAAATGTTTGATTTTTGAATGTATGCATTAATTAATCAATTATACAATACATTTGACTTTGGTAAAAAGCTGTCTAACTACATAACATAATGGTAATCAGTTATTTGAATGGTAAATCTTTAGTCTATTGATAAACTGGGTAAATCAAGATGTAGCCTAGGTTTATTCACAGTACAGGTGACTGCATATTCAATAGGAGTGTGCGCATTCATTGAGTTACTGAGCTTGTTTTGGCTGATTTCATGGGGCTACAGATGATAAACAATCTGTTTTGTCTTCCGTTTGGGACTTATTTTATTATACTGATCAACATTTGCATAGAAGAAGCAACCGTGTCTTTTATAAAAGTGTGCACTGTCTCTAAGACCTCATTCACACAGTCAGCTCCAGCAAAGATGATCTTGACTGGGAGCGACGTGAGGCGGGGAGAGGAAATGAATGAATAAAGTTTTTGGTGACAATCAGCTTTGAAATCAGCAATATTTTGCGTTATGGTTTGAATATTATCACAAACAAAGTACTAGGGTAGTTAATTGATGTTAGTTTCAGCTGTAAGCTAGCAAGGAAAGTTAGCCTACAAAGCTGGAAGCTACCAGTATCTTCTTGTATTTTGAAGTGTTCTAGCCTGTAATGGGCATTGTTTTGCGAACAGTAATTAAATCAACATTTCTACATGCTGTGTCGCATTATTCAAGTGTGTTAACTTCTGTGCAGCATGAGTGGTGATGCAACCAGACTCCCAGTGAGTGCAGTGGTTCCTCAGGACAGGCTAGAGCTAGCAGTGAGTAAGTGGAGCAGGCACGGTGCTCTCGTGCTTTAAGGGGACATCGGCTGCACTGATAGACAGACTTGATCCTCTCTCAATCAGTAGATGATGTGTGACACATTTGACAGAAGTACAGAAAGTAACACAAATTATTTTTCAAGTTCTACTATTGGAAAAAGTACCAAAGTTTTGGTATACCGTGCAACACTACCAGAGGATTGAGCACATTGTCTTCCTTTACTGTGTCTGTGTAGCCTAGTTCTAGCCTAAGCCTATTATGGTAGCACTGGAAAGCTACTCACATGTACTATGAATACCAAATATCACACAACCGTGTAAATCGGATCCCCCCTCCTACTCTCTCTGATCTAGTGAGTCTGAACAGTCTGATCGATTCCTGAGTCAGAGAGCCATTAGTTATAATGATATCCAATTCAGTGCTGCTGGCTGCATGGGCTGTTGATGTTCCCAATGGTGTGCCTGCACAGAGGCCAGCTCTCAGCAAACTGACTGGGAGAACACACACACACACACACACTACAGTGGTATTTTCACATCAAATAGTGTTAGTGTTCCTCAGCCTTCACATTTAACTAGCAGCTTTACAGCCAAGCCATGAAGCGACACTGAACATATAATAATACTTTTTGATTCAGTCATATTTTTGAGTCATTAATCCCGTAAGTGAAGACGTTGCTTCTAGACAGTGTTGCACCCCGGCACATACCCTAGTCTTTGATGGCTTCAAAGAAATCAAAACTATCTCAGAAGGATTCTAATAGAAAAATGTCTTAAAGTGTTGCAACTGCTCTGAAACATCATACGATTAGAGGCCTCAGTCTCCCCAGTCTGTCACAACCAATGATAACACTTAACTGACTGACTGGCCCTTAGTCAGGCTTTGTCAACCAGCCTAAATGACAATACATGCGCACACACCTCATCCTCTGTCTCACTCTGTCTGTCCTTAGTTTCCCCTCTGTTTTCCTGTCACCTAAGGACAAGAAAAATAACAAGCTGGCAAATAACGAACTGTACGAGGCTATAAACAAGCTGGAAACCTTGCACCCGGACCCTGCTTTTCTTATTGCTGGTGATTTAAATTCAGCATCATTAAGGCATGTGATGCCCAACTTCCATCAACACGTTTTTTTATTGTATTTTTTTTAACCTTTATTTAACTAGGCAAGTCAGTTAAGAACAAATTCTTATTTACAATGACTGCCTACACCGGCCAAACCCGGACGATGCTGGGCCAATTGTGTGCCGCCCTATGGGACTACTAGGGGCGATAAAGTCCTAGACCACTGTTACTCTACCCACAAGCAAGCAAACAAGGCCCTCCCTCGTCCCCCATTCGGCAAATCAGATCATGACTCCATACTCCTGCTTCCTGTATACAAGCAGAAGCTCAAACAGGAAGTACTCGTGACTTGCTCCGTTGAGAAATTGTCCTCAGAAATTATCCTACTGGACTGCTTTGCTAGCGCTGACTGGAATATGTTCAGAGACTCCGCCGATAGCATCGACGAGCTAACCACCTCCGTCACCGGCTTTATTAGGAAATGGATCGGAGACGTTGTCCCCACAGTGAAGGTTGGCTGTTTCCCCAATCAAAAGTTCCTGGATTATCACAGAGGTTGGTGTTAAATGAAAGGACAGGGCTACCGCACACAGCAGGGCTATCGCAGCCAACCCTGAGGCTACGGCTGAGGAAAGGAACAAGTACAAAAAGTCCTGCTACGACCTCCGCAGAGCCATCAAACAAGAAAAATGACAATATAGGAACAGGTGGAATCCTATTACACAGGCCCCAGGTGGTGAGGGTAGGTAACATCAGCACAGCCAAACTGACCCTCAACACGGGGGCCCCACAGGGGTGTGTACTTAGTCCCCTCCCATACTCCCTGTTCACCCATGACTGCGTGACTACGCACGACTCCAACACCATCAAGTTAGCGGACGACAGCTGCACCATTGAGACCATCTTGACTGGCTGCATCATTGCTTGGTATGGCAACTGCACCTCCCTCGATCGCATGGCGCTACAGAGGGTGGTATGGACAGCCCATTACATCACTGGGGCTGAGCTCCCTGCCATCCAGGACCACTATATCAGGCGGTGTGAAAGGAAGGCCCGGAAAATGCAGTATGCCAACACATTTATTCTGCATGAGTCTCCTGTTCTGTCCAAATGAGGTCCATCTGATTACAGCCTGCCAATGGCAGCACAAAGGTCCAATGTGTCTCCATATTTGAAACACGTGATATGTAGGCTAGAAAGAGAGGAATGAAGGCATAATCACGCCACTGACTGTCACCTTCAGACATATTGATAGCTTCTTGTAGGACGGACGCACGTAACATAAATGGTAGTGGCCGTCAGTCAACAGACTGAGGGATGCGATGACTAACAAGGAACTTTGTTCCGGTACGCTGATGGGTTTTCGTCACTAGCTAGGTTTCCATCCAATTGGTGACAGATTTTCATGTGAATATTCTCAAATCTGCATAGATGTTTCCATCAAACTGACTTTTTGTGGATAAAAGGGTGTGTGGCGGGCGGGGAAAAATCGATAGTTACATATCGGGATATTATTACTGACTATATATCGTATCGCTTTTGTCATTATCGCAATATTATTCTTGTGCTAGTTGGCTGTACCTGCACCAAAACTTGAGTATTTTTCCTTCATAGCTTGTTCTCCATCTTCTTTTTATAGAGGGAGCCAATTAGTTTTCAGGACTTCTATTTGCATGACTGAACAAAACTAGTTTTCTCATGTCTCTCTCTTGTCCCTCTGCAGCAGACATATGGTGAGCAATATGTTTGGAACATCAAATCGCAATAAAATCACAGTATCAAATCACAATACATATTGAATCGTGAGAATCGCAATACATATCGTATCGGCACGTAAGTATCGTGATAATATCATATCGTGAGGTCCCTGGCAAGTGCAACTCCCCTAGTAGTGCAAATAAAATACAATAAAAAATACAAGTTCAATGGGGTTCAACTCTTTTGATGGTTTTGTCACAAAAACTGTTGTTATATAGCAAATTTGCCCATTCTGGTCTTGGCACGTGCCCTCCCCAACAACATTTTCCTTAGGGTCCCCAAAAGGCTAGGGGACTGCATGTGTGGGTATTGATGCCAGTACGCAGACCTGCGATCCATGTTCTATATAATGGTTGTTTTATATAAATATTTGCCCATAAAGGCGCTTCCACCGCCATTTCTCGCATAATTAATTTTGCAGACATAAAAAGATCCCACCATGTCAAACAAACAACTTGTCTGTCGACATTTATAAAATTGTACCTGCATTTTCTGTTTCCATCAGCCCGGTTGTGACTTTATAAATTGCTGAGTAAATTATTTGTCATTAAATTTTTGCAAACCACACGATCAAGCCAATGCCTATGAGTTTCTCCCGGTCTTTCTGTATTCGCTAACTAAGGCAAAGTTTTACGCATTAGTCCACCAGACTCTGGGAATGAGATTACATGTGCTCTTGACCTCTTGCCCTCTGTGTGACTATCCCCTGCCTCCAATCCCAGAAAGACTTCCAGGCCAGGGCTGAGGGGATTATAAACTGCTCCCTGGCCTGTCTGGCTGGCAGGATCGCTTGTCATTAGTCAGCCTCCTTAATTAGAGACTGATGGCAGCTTACTGTTGGTCTCTGCTCTGCCCCAGTCCTCTGTCTGTCGCTCTACTCCAAGTCTGTCTGTGTCCTATGTTTGTCTCTCTACTCCATCTCTGTCACACTACTCCTATTCTGTCTGTCTCTCTACTCCTAGTCTGAGAGGCCAGAGTGCACTTGAGGAGGAGATATTGCTATAGGTCTCTGTGCTGTGCTAGCAGATTAAGCAGAACAGCACTCTTTTTATCCACTGAGTAAAAAAAGGAAATGTCCTTTGCAATCTGCACATTTAGGATGGACAGCAATGACGCTTTATTTTATGCAGCCTGTTCATTCAGCTCCAGACTGACTGAGCACTTCTGTCTTTGAGGCACGACATCACTGTGACGGTCATGGAATTTTTGATGACCATTCAAATGACCACAGTCACCGTAATGACTTTGAATAGCAACATTTGACGCAAATATTTTCTTCCACTCCTGACTGCATGTGCTGCCATAGAAACAGAATGAATATAGGCTAATGGGCATCCCCATTCAAGTTAATGATGCCGTAATGTGTGGACTGGCGGCCATTGCGAGTGTACCCATAGGAGCAAAGCAGGAAGTAAAGTGGGACGTAAATGTCTTATAAATAAAAATAATCTGTTTGCGTCTTTTTTGTAACGGTTATGGCAGTTATTTTACATTTCATGACGGTCTTCATCCATAACTGTCGGTTATACGGTAATTGTGCCAGCCCTAGATGTCACGCTGGTTCACCTTGGAGGTTATGCCAGCTATCTGTTCCCCTGTCATGTCACTGTTACAGCTGGAGGCGTTGTCACGACTACCAGACACTGAGACACAATGAGCGGAGTGGGGTTGCGAGTCGCCTGGTTGTTCGTTCAGCTGGTCAGAGGCTGTTAATCGCAGCGGTTGGTTGGTTTCCATGCCAGATGCACTCCGTAATGCTGTGTCATTGGTTCTGATGCTAACATCCCCACTCTCCCCCATACCTCCCTTCCCACATCCTCCCATACTCCCCTATCCTCCCCTGGTTGGGCTGCTCTGTCTCTTCAGACAGACAGAGGCTTGGAGGGGATCAGGGAAAGGTTTTATCTGGCCTGCCTGCCGGTAGTCTCTGTGCGTCTCTGCTGAGCTGGAGCTAATGCAAGGCAGACACATACCGTCCGTTCCCCTATGCAAGCCAGACGGGTACAGGAGAACAGTGGAGTGGGGTGTGAAGGAGAGGACAGGAGATAAGAGGATATAGGAGGTGAGTAAAGGAAGAAGTGTTTTGCAGTGCGGAGGAGTGTAATATGATAGAAGTGCCGCGGAGAAGTGAGAAGGGGGACGAGTGCAGTGTTTTGGAGTAGGGTGAAGTGCCCTTCAAGGTCCTCTGGATTCTGCACCCTCTCTAATGACTTCTGCTGTGTTCCATGAGATGTCTGGATGAGGATGAAGCCCCGGGGCCGTATGTATCAAGCATCTCAGAGTAGGAGTGCTGATCTAGGATTAGTTTGGGCCTGAAGATCATAATACATAGCCTATTGATTATATGGAAAAGCGGGAACTGATCCCACTGGTCTAAAGACAATGGAGGCTTTCTCCTGTCCTGATGAACAACACTTCACCCTTAGTCAGCTGGGAGTCCTCTGGCTCCACTCATCTTAGCCTTTAATGCTCTGAGATTATGGCCTTGCTTGCCCTGTTTACTCATGTGACTGCACACTTTGAGGCAGTCTGTTGAGACAATTTGTGGCAATTGGTGTGTGTGTGCATATCTGCACTTTATTAACAATGGTTAGTGGCCTTTTTCATGTCCCTTTGCTTTGCCAGTGAGTAACATGATTTTAATGTGTTTTTGTTTGTGTAGCAAAGATCAAATGGCTATGTTTCTCTGTGTGGTGTTATGCCCTCAGAATGGGGTGGTAGTGGCATATGTATGCTGACAATGGAAAATTGTTTTAGCCTTCTCTCTCTCTAGTCTCTCCATCTGCTCAGTTATCAGTTCGGATCTCCCTAAACCTGGGTCTGTGGCTCTCAGCTTCTGAGTTCACAACTCCTAGCACCCCATCTGTGTTTGGACAGGAAGGGAAGGGATCTTGTGGTAACCATTTTACCTTGTCAGTTTAAGAACATTCATATGTTGTCACTCATCTGCACCAAACAAACCATACATCAATACTTTGTTCAGATTAAGAAAGTGTTTATTTTCCCTTTGACTGGTTCTGTGCTTAGGTTAAAGCCTTCTTTGCACAACCCAGATCAGTGTTAATATAACAGCTGACAGTGCATTATTCACTGACTAACTAACTACTCCCTTTCTCCTTTTGCAGGGCAATCATGGGCCACGGAGTCGGCTGAGGATCCGGAGGGTTCTGCAAAACGCACCAATCGTGAGTAGGGATGTATATTCGCCATTCTAGGCCTGTTTATTTCCTTGGATGTGAACTAGAGCTAATGTTGGCCAAGGATTTGAAAGGTACTGTGCCTTCAGAAAGTACCCACACCCCTTGATTTTTTTCCACATTTTGTTGTTACAAAAGTGGGATTAAAATTGATTTGTCATTTTCTGACAACACAAAATACTGTAAAAGTGGAAGAAACATTCTAACGTTTGCAAAACATTTTTTTTATGAAAGATAAAACACTAATGTATATTTTATTAGATAAGTATTCAACCCCCTGAGTCAATACATTTTGGAATCACCGTTGCCAGCGATTACAGCTGTGAGTCTTTCTGGGTAAGTCTTTAAGAGCTTTGCACACCTGGATTGTACTATATTTGCACATTATTCTTTAAAAAATTATACTGTGGCTATTTGATCATAATGTAGACATACCAGATTGGCCTACCATCAAAAACAATGGAGAAAATGAATGCCATAACATTTTAACATGTACATAGCTGTTCTATCATTCAGCCTACAGTAGCAGCCAATGTGTTGTGTTCAATGTAGACCTACATTCCATGAGACTTTAAAAAAACTAAAAAAAACATGCAGGGCTTGGCATTGACCTGTTTATCCACTTGTCCTTCAGACTGAAAATGTTGGGTTTGATGCAAGAAACCACTTGAAAAAAAAAGAAAAAAGAAACCACTTTAAACATAAAATGCGTTATTATTCCCATACCATTATTACAGAGAATCAGACAAATTATGCCACCCTCCGCCTATTGGCTACTTAGCTTATTCAAGCCTGTCTTAAAACACAACACTACCCCTTTAAGACAAAAAAAGCTCTGACTTGCTTTTCAAAGATGTCTAGAAATGTACATGTTTTGTGCTCTTGTAGGAAGCAATCACTCCCCTATTGCTGACTACAAATTATCTATAACTGGGCTAATAACTCACTAACTAGCAAAGGATATGAACAAAATGTGCACACGTGGCAACATGCAGCTCTCGCTTTGATCTCAAAACAAGCACATCTACTACCGACCGCTCATGCTGTAAACAGTCCAGTTCAAAGTAAATGGCACAGATCCATATATGGCAATGGTCTATTTGCATATAGGCCTACTGCAGCTCTGATTAGTTATGCAACACCGGTCTGTGTAGAGTACGGGCTGAGTCGGTCGTGTCAATGCAATAGTATCCTACTCCGGCGCGTTCTGGCTACAACAAAATATTTTGCGTGGTTCGTTTTTCATACCAAGTCTTGCATAGTTCATTTTGTTTCGGTATGTTGCATTGAAATTGGCTAATATTGCGTTACATTTACATTTACATTTGACATTTTAGTCATTTAGCAGACGCTCTTATCCAGAGCGACTTACAGGAGCAATTAGGGTTAAGTGCCTTGCTCAAGGGCACATCGACAGTTCACCTAGTCGGCTCGGGGATTAGAACCAGCGACCTTTCGGTTACTGGCACAACGCTCTTACCCACTAAGCTACCTGCCGCTCAGTAGACCACAGTAAAGGGCAACGGTTGATAGTGTTAACTAACACGGCAAAATCTAAAAAGTTGAGTGAAGTTCAATCTCGTGCTTCTTCGTGGGCTGATACTGTATTTATTTTGCGCAGCAGTCCCGGGAGATGCGTGGCAATCTCGGGGTACTGCGCGCCCACGCATGTGTGCAGTTTAGAGGGAACATTGCCTATAACATGATGCAGCCTCCACCATGCTTGAAAATATGAAGAGTGGTACTCAGTGATATGTTTGGGGCAAATCCAACACAGCACAACGCTTTATATTAATTTCTTTGCCACATATTTTTGCAGTTTTACTTTAGGGCCTTAATGCAAACAGGATGCATATTTTTGAATATTTTTTATTCTGAAAAGGCATCCTTCTTTTCACTTTGTCAATTAGGTTAGGATTGTGGAGTAAGTACAATGTTGTTGATCCATCCTCAGTTTTCCCCTATCACAGCCATTAAACTCTGTAACTGTTTTAAAGTCACCATTGGCCTCATGGTGAAATCCCTGAGCGGTTTCCTTCCTCTCCGGCAACTGAGTTAGGAAGGACTCCTATATATTTGTAGTGACTGGGTGTATTGATACACCATCCAAAGTGTAATTAGTTACTTCACCATGCTCAAAGGGATGTTCAATGTCTGCTTTTCTTTTACCCATCTTGGAAAACCTCCCTGGTCTTTGGTTGAATATGTGTTTTTGAAATTCACTGCTCGACTGAGGGACCTTACAGATAATTGTATGTGTGGGGTACAGAGATGGGGTAGTCATTCAAAAATCATGTTAAACACTATTATTGCATCTTATTATGTGACTTGTTAAGCACAATTTTACTCCTGAACTTATTTAGGCTTGCCATAACAAAAGGGTTGAATACTTATTGACTCAACGTTTCAGCTTTCAATTTTTAATTAATTTGTAAACATTTCGAAAACATCATTCCACTTTGACATTATGGGGTATTTTATTGTTCCGCGGGCTGCCAGTTGCCCATCCCTGGTTTAGGCTACAGCCTAACATGTCAGTGTGGTTTAGTGTTGCACGGTAAACTGAAACGTTCATCTGTCTGGAACAAGTACCATTCTGTGACTTTGGCTAATATAACTTAATCTTTTTGCTGTGGTGTCTTTCTTGGTATCAAGTATCGTGATGGTATCGTGGTACTAAACCTGGTATCAGTATGGAGGTCAAAAGTTATTGCAGGGCAAGTAATCAATGGATAAGGAGTTCAATGTCCGAATACAGTTCATTGTATTGTAATTGGAAGCCCATGTTACAGTGCATTCAGAAAGTATTCAGACCCCTCGACTTATTCCACATTTTGGTAGCCTTATTCTAAAATTGATTAAATTGTTTTTTCCTCTCATCAATCTACACACAATACCCCATAATGACAAAGCAAAAACTGGTTTTTTGAAATGTTTGCAGATTTATAAAAAATTAAACACTGAAATATCACATTTACATAAGTATTCAGACCCTTTACTCAGTACATTGTTGAAGCACCTTTGGCAGCGATTACAGCCTCAAGTCAAATCAAATTTTATTTGCCAATACAACAGGTGTAGACCTTACAGTGAAATGTTTACTTACAAGCCCTTAACCAACAATGCAGTTTTAAGAAAAGAAAAAACAAGTGTTAAGTAAAAAATAAAAATAGCAAATAATTAAAGAGCAGCAGTAAAATAAAGTAACAGTAGGGAGGCTATATAGAGGGGGTACCGGTACAGAGTCAATGTGCGGGGGCACCGGTTAGTTGAGGTAATTGAGGTAATATATACATGTGGGTAGAGTTAAAGTGACTATGCATAGATAATAAACAGAGTAGCCGCAGCGGGGGGTGGCAATGCAAATAGTCTGGGTTGCCATGATTAGCTGTTCAGGGGTCTTATGGCTTGGGGGTAGAAGCTGTTAAGAAGCCTTTTGGACCTAGACTTGGTGCTCTGGTAGCTTGCCGTGCGGTAGCAGAGAGAACAGTCTATGACTAGGGTGCCCTCTTCCACGACTGTCTTGGTGTGTTTGGACCATGATAATTTGTTGGTGATGTGGACACCAAGGAACTTGAAGCTCTCAACCTGTTCCACTACAGCCCGTCGATGAGAATGGGGGCGAGCTCAGTCTTTTTTTTCCTGTAGTCGACAACACGGGCCCCCGTGTTGAGGATCAGCGTGGCAGATGTGTTGTTACCTACCCTTACTACCTGGGGGCGGCCCGTCAGGAAGTCCAGGATCCTGTTGCAGAGGGAGGTGTTTAGTCCCAGGATCCTTAGCTTAGTGATGAGCTTTGAGGGCACTATGGTGTTGAATGTTGAGCTGTAGTCAATGAATAGCATTCTCACATAAGTGTTTCTCTTGTCCAGGTGGGAAAGGGCAGTGTGGAGTGCAATAGAGATTGCATCATCTGTGGATCTGTTGGGGTGGTATGCAAATTGGAGTGGGTCTAGGGTTTCTGGGATAATGGTGATGATGTGAGACATGACCAGCCTTTCAAAGCACTTCATGACTACAGATGTGAGTGCTACGGGATGGTAGTCATTTAGGCAGGTTACCTTAGTGTTCTTGGGCACAGGGACTATGGTGGACTGCTTGAAACATGTTGGTATTAGAGACTCAGTCAGGGACATGTTGAAAATGTCAGTGAAGACACTTGCCAGTTGGTCAGCGCATGCTCAGAGTACACGTCCTGGTAATCCGTCTGGCCCTGCGGCCTTGTAAATGTTGACCTGCTTAAAAGTCTTACTCACATCGGCTACGGAGAGCGTGATCACATAGTCAGCCGTAACAGCTGAAGCTCTCATGCATGCTTCAGTGTTGCTTGCCTCGAAACGAGCATAGAAGTGGTTTAGCTGGTCTGGTAGGCTTGTGTCACTGGGCAGCTCACGGCTGTTCTTCTCTTTGTAGTATGTAATAGTTTTCAAGCCCTGCCGCATCATAACAGCATCGGAGCCGGTGTAGTACGATTCAATCTTAGTCCTGTTTTGACTCTTTGCCTGTTTGATGGTTCGTCGAAGGGCATAGCGGGATTTCTCATAAGCGTCCGGGTTAGAGTCCCGCTCCTTGAAAGCGGCAGCTCTACCCTTTGGCTAAGTGTGGATGTTGCCTGTAATCCATAGCTTCTGGTTGGGGTATGTACAGTTGGAAGTTTACATACACTTAGGTTGGAGTCATTAAAACTAGTTTTTCAACCACTCCACAAATTTCTTGTTAACAAACTATAGTTTTGGCAAGTCGGTTAGGACATCTACTTTGTGCATGACACAATTACTTTTTCCAACAATTGTTTACAGACAGATTATTTCACTGTATCACAATTCCAGTGGGTCAGAAGTTTACATACACTAAGTTGACTGTGCCTTTAAGCTTGGAAAATTCCAGAAAAGTATGTCATGGCTTTAGAAGCTTCTGATAGGCTAATTGACATAATTTTAGTCAATTGGAGGTGTACCTGTGGATGTATTTCAAGGCCTACCTTCAAACTCAGTGCCTCTTTGCTTGACATCATGGGAAAATCAAAAGAAATCAGCCAAGACCTCAGAAAAAAATGTGTAGACCTCCACAAGTCTGGTTCATCCTTGGGAGCAGTTTCCAAACGCCTGAAGGTACTATGTTCATTTGTACAACAATAGTACGCAAGTATAAACACCATGGGACCACGCAGACGTCATACCGCTCAGGAAGGAGACGCGTTCTGTCACCTAGAGATTAACGTACTTTGGTGCCAAAAGTGCAAATCAATCCCAGAACAACAGCAAAGGACCTTGTGAAGATGCTGGAGGAAACAGGTACAAAAGTATCTATATCCACAGTAAAACGAGTCCTATATCGACATAACCTGAAAGGCCGCTCAGCAAGGAGGAAGCCACTGCTCCAAAACCGCCATAAAAAAGCCAGACTACGGTTTGCAACTGCACATGGGGACAAAGATCTGACTTTTATGAGAAATGTCCTCTGGTCTGATGAAACAAAAATAGAACTGTTTGGCCATAATGACCATCGTTATGTTTGGAGGAAAAATGGGGTAGCTTGCAAGCCGAAGAACACCATCCCAACCGTGAAACACAGGGGTGGCAGCATCATGCTGTGGGGGTGCTTTGCTACAGGAGGGACTGGTGCACTTCACGAAATAGATGGCATCATGAGGAAGGAAAATTATGTGGATATATTATAGCAACATCTCAAGACATCAGTCAGGAAGTGACAGCTTGGTCGGAAATGGCACTTCCAAATGGACAATGACCCCAAGCATACTTCCAAAGTTGTGGCAAAATGGCTTAAGGACAACAAAGTCAAGGTATTGGAGTGGCCATCACAAAGCCCTGACTTCAATCCTATAGAAAATGTGTGAGCAGAACTGAAAAAGCGTGTGCGAGCAAGGAGGCCTACAAACCTGACTCAGTTACACCAGCTCTGTCAGGAGGAATGGGCCAAAATTCCCCCAACTTATTGTGGGAAACTTGTGGAAGGTTACCCGAAACGTTTGACCCAAGTTAAACAATTTAAAGGCAATGCTACCAAATACTAATTGAGTGTATGGAAGGTTCTGATCCACTGGGAATGTGATGAAAGAAATAAAAGCTGAAATAAATCCTTCTCTCTACTATTATTCTGACATTTCACATTCTTAAAATAAAGTGGTGATCCTAACTGACCTAAGACAGGGAATTTTTACTAGGATTAAATGTCAGGAATTGTGAAAAACTGAGTTTTTCACAATTTATTTGCCTAAGGTGTATGTAAACTTCCGACTTCAACTGTACGTACTGTCACTGAGGACGACATCATCGATGCACTTATTGATGAAGCCAGTGAAATGATAAAGCCAGTGACGGATGTGGTGTACTCCTCAATGCTATCGGAAGATTCCCGGAACATATTCCAGTCTGTGCTAGCAAAACAGTCCTGTAGCTTAGCATCTGCGTCATCTGACCACTTCCTTATTAACCGAGTCACTTGTGCTTCCTGCTTTAGTTTTTGCTTATAAGCAGGAATCAGGAGGATAGAGTTATGGTCAGATTTGCCAAATGGAGGACGAGGGAGAGCTTTGTGTGTGGAGTAAAGGTGGTCTAGAGTTTTTTTTTCTCCCTCTGGTTGCACATTTAACATGCTGGTAGAAATGAGTTAGAACAGATTTAAGTTTCCCTGCATTAAAGTCCCCGGCCACTAGGAGCACTGCCTCTGGATGAACGTTTTCCTGTTTACTTATGGCCTTATACAGCTCATTGAGTGCAATCTTAGTGCCAGCATCGGTTTGTGGTGGTAAATAGACAGCTACGAAAAATATAGATGAACACTCTCTTGGTAAATAGTCTTCTTGGGTATGATGCTACAAGCTTGGCACACCTGTATTTGGGGAGTTTCTCCCATTCTTCTATGCAGATCCTTTTAAGCTCTGTCAGGTTGGATGGGGAGCATCACTGCACAGCTATTTTCAGGTCTCTCCAGGTTTGGAGCAGGTTTTCATCAAGGATCTCTCTGTACTTTGCTCCGTTCCCTCGATCCTGACTAGTTTCCCAGTCCCTGCTGCTGAAAAATATCCTCACAGCATGATGCTGCCACCACCATGGTTCACCGTAGGTATGGTGTCAGGTTTCCTCCAGACGTGACGCTTGACATTCAGGCCAAATAGTTCAATCGTGGTTTCATCAGACCAGAGAATCTTGTTTCTCATGGTCTGAGAGTCTTTAGGTGCCTTTTGGCAAACTCCAAGCGGGCTGTCATGTGCCTTTTACTGAGGAGTGACTTCCATCTGGCCACCTGACCAATGTCCTTCTCCCCTCTGATTGCGCAGTTTGGCCGGGCAGCCAGCTCTAGGAAGAGTCTTGCTGGTTACAGACTTCTTCCATTAAAGAATGATGGAGGCCACTGTGTTCTTGGGGACCTTCAATGCTGCAGAAATGTTTTGGCACCCTTCCCCAGATCTGTACCTCGATACAAGCCTGTCTCGGAGCTTTACGGACCATTCCTTCCACCTCATGACTTGGTTTTTGCTCTGACATGCATTGTCAACTGTGGGACCTTTATATACGCAGCTGTGTGCCTCTCCAAATCATGTCCAATCAATTGAATTTACCTCAGGTGGACTCCAATCAAGTTGCAGAAACATCTCAAAGGTGATCAATGGAAACAGGTTGCAGCTGATCTCAATTTCGAGTCTCATAGCAAAAGGTCTGAATACTTATGTAAATATGTTTTTTCTGTTTAATACATTTGCAAAAATGTCTAAACCTGTTTTCTCATTGTCATTATGGGGTATTGTGTGTAGATGTTTTTAAATTTAATCCATTTCAGGATAAGGCTGTAACGTAACAAAATGTGGAAAAAGTCAAGGGGTCTGAATACTTTCCGAAGGTACTGTATATCACATAGTTTTAGATTGCTGGTGACGTTTCTTTAGGTTTTCCTCATTTTGACTTCTTTGTTTTGTGTGTCTTCAGGCTTCCACTGCAGTGTATGACATGGCCACGGCCTCGTCCAGAACAGAGTGTAGCTATAACCACGGACCGACGTCGCAGCTACATGCCGTCGTTGCCTGTGCCAAACTCAAGCGGAAGAAGAGCTTGTTTGGGACGTCCATCTTTGTGGAGGTGACAGCGGAGGGGGAGTCGCGCCGCACGGCCAAGTCCCACAGCTCCTCCAACCCCAAGTGGGATGAGCGGCTCACTCTGTAAGGAAACCTACCTTCTGTGTGTGTGTTCTTAATGTGTGTCATGAGTAGCCCATTTAATCACTTACTGTAGTCTGTTTTGCATGCTCTAGCAACATTGTATTCCTCACTGAATCAAGTTACACTCTTTAGAGTTAGACAGTGGTGGTGTGTTAATTCAGTATGAATCGATTTCGGTAGTGCTTTTTCAATCTAACCTCTGTTAAATTTGTTCGGAACAAACTGTTCTGTACTGGAATAGGAAGACTAGAGGGAGAAGAAATCTAAACACTCGTTTTTAGTAGGAACCAGGCTACACATGAGATGCATTTGTGGTACAACACAAAGAAGATTAGTTTTCTCAAAGGTCTTATTTATCTGTGGGAATCTGGGGGTGTGGATTCATTGGAACACATAGTGGGCTTGTGGGAGAGCTGACTAACGACTAGAAGTCTGAGCAGTCTGAATATCTCTAATACTTAGTCATCCAATCTGGGCAGATTTATAAAAAATATATTTTTTATAATGGCCTACAGTACAATGAAATTACGATGATTGAAAAACCAAAGCAGACATACTGTGTCTTTCCTCTGAACACTCTGTTCCCAAAACGAGCCTGTTATCTTTATTGTTTTATTTCCCATGTTGGTGTGCAGGTTTGAACTGTGCTGAAAATACCCTTCTGTATCTGTTCAGTTGCAACACTAGCAGAGATGCCTGTAACCTAGCAGCTTTTATGGTTCTCTGGCTTTAATGAGTCAAAGCCAAATGTCAGGCTGTGTTCCAAACGACATCTTATCCCATATGAATAGTGCACTAGTTTTGACCAGAGCCCTATGGGCCTGCTCAAAAGTAGTGCACTATTCAGGCAGTAGGGTGCCATTTCAGACTCAGAAACTCGTTAACCAGGCCACTAATTGCCTTGATGGGGTAATTATCTCGGACAAAACAGCCAGGGCTCTGTGTGTTTGTTTTGTTTTTGTGTATGCTTCATGTTATAGGAGTAGCTAGCTAGCTGTCTGAAACTCAACCGTGGCCTGCAAGTCATAGTCCAGTGGTTCTAAAACAAGCTCTATTTTGGTGGCCTCTGGTACATTCTAATGCAAGATTGTATTTTCAACCAGCAACTATCAGGAAATAACACTGATACCTTTTAAGTGTTGGTTTCATCAGCTGTTGTACAGTATGATATAAAACACAGGACAACAATTATTTTGACCCCACTGGGCCTTTTAAAGAATCCTGTAAGAGTCTGCTGACTTAATTTAACTGCAGGTAATTGCCAAAAAAGCCTACCAGTATGCAAATTATGGAGCTAAATGAACAGCTGTCTTAACGATGCAATTCGATAGGCTACTGACGAGTCACTCACTTTAACGTCGCTGTCTTGCAATTCCTGATGGACTTCATATCGAAAATACAAACGACATCTTTAGTTTACTTGTCCCGATACGATACCATGGAGATATAACTACTTTGTATGATTTATGAATGGCAAGGATATATGAGATCGACTTTATTCAGTTAGTTCGACACGTTTGATAAACTAGTCAAGCTTGCTGTTCGTCAATCAAAGCACAGTAAATAGCCTATGCCCACCACTCCGTGGCTGCATATGAAACACGCCATGGTCCAACGTATACTTTTTTTTTTCTCACTGGCCCGGTCGAGCTAGTTGGCTAAAAATCTACTACTCCGAACAGAATTTCTGCTGGCCCGGACATGGTGTAGTTCTTAAATGCATTGGGGTCATGCAGGGCCTATAGGTTTGTATGCTTTCTCTCTTCTAACATATGGAATTGTTTTAAGATGGTCATACCATGGATCATTTAGCTATTTGATATAGAATTTTAGGAACCCTGTAGGTATAAAAAAAATATATATATTAAAAAGTACAGTATGTGTGTGTATATACAAAAGTATGTGGACACCCCTTCAAATTAGTGGATTTGGCTGTTTCAGCCACACATGTTGCTTACAGATGTATAAAATCGAGCACACAGCCATGCAATCTCCATATACAAACATTGGCAGTAGAATGGCCTTACTGAAGAGCTCATTGACTGTCAACGTGGCACAGTCATAGGATGCCACCTTTACAACAAGTCAGTTCGTCAAATTTCTGCCCTGCTAGAGCTGCCCCGGTCAACTGTAAGTGCTGTTATTTACATTTACATGTAAGTAATTTAGCAGACGCTCTTATCCAGAGTGACTTACAAATTGGTGCATTCAACTTAGGATAGCCAGTGGGACAACCACATCTTGATCACAGTAAGTACACTTCTTCAAACAAGCAGCTGTGAGCAAAGTCAGTGCAATCAGGGACAACTACGTCTCGATCACAATAAATACATTTCTTTAAACAAGTCAGTGCTAGCAGGTGAAATAAGATGACAAGTGCCTGGATTAGGACCTGTGCCGCTTTCTGTGTAAGGTAGGGTCATACTCTGCGAATGTTGTAGAGCATGAACCTGCAGGATCGGGTCACCGCTTTGATGTTAGCAGAGAACGACAGGGTGTTGTCCAGGGTCACGCCAAGGTTCTTTGCACTCTGGGAGGAGGACACAATGGAGTTGTCAACCGTGATGGCGAGAGTTGTCAACCGTGACCGGAGATGCCCAACTCGGAGGAGGATCTGATGGTTCACAGTATCAAAGGCAGCAGATAGGTCTAGAAGGATAAGAGCAGAGGAGAGAGTGTTCGCTTTGGCAGTGCGGAAAGCCTCCGTGATACAGAGAAGAGCTGTCTCAGTTGAATGACCAGTCTTGAAACCTGACTAGTTAGGATTTAGGCACGCTCGAGTTTTGGAGAGAAAAGAAAGAAGGGATACTGGTCTGTAGTTGTTGACATCAGAGGGATCGAGTGTAGGTTTTTTGAGGAGGGGTGCAACTCTTGCCCTCTTGAAGATGGAAGGGACATATCCAGCGGTCAAGGATGAGTTAATGAGTGAGGTGAGGTAAGGGAGAAGGTCTCCGGAAATGGTCTGGAGAAGAGAGGAGGGGATAGGGTCAAGCGGGCAGGTTGTTGGGCGGCCGGCCGTCACAAGTCGCAAGATTTCATCTGGAGAGAGAGGGGAGAAAGAAGTCAAAGCAAAGGGTAGGGCAGTGTGAGCAGGACCAGCAGTGTCATTTGACTTAATAAATGAGGATCGGATGTCGTCTACCTTCTTTTCAAAATGGTTGACGAAGTCATCCACAGAGAGGGAGGAGGGAGGAGGAGGAGGATTCAGCAGGGAGGAGAAGGTGGCAAAGAGGCAGAGGCTTGACATTTAGAGTGGTAGAAAGTGGCTTTAGCAGCAGAAACAGAGGAAGAAAAAGTAGAGAGGAGGGAGTGAAAAGATGACAGGTCTGCAGGGAGTTTTCCTCCATTTCCGCTCGGCTGCCCGGAGCCCTGTTCTGTGAGCTCGCAATGAGTCGTCAAGCCACGGAGCAGGAGGGGAGGACCGAGCCGGCCGGGAGGATAGGGGACATAGAGAGTCAAAAGATGCAGAAAGGGAGGAGAGGAGGGTCGAGGAGGCAGAATCAGGAGACCGGAGGGAGAAGGATTTAGCAGAGGGAAGAGATGATCGGATGGAAGAGGAGAGAGTAGCGGGAGAGAGAGAGCGAAGGTTGCGACGGCGCATTACCATCTGAGTAGGGGCAGTGTGAGTAGTGTTGGAGGAGAGCAAGAGAGAAAAGGATACAAAGTAGTGGTCGGAGACTTGGAGGGGAGTTGCAGTGAGATTAGTATAAGAACAGCATCTAGTAAAGATGAGGTCAAGCGTATTGCCTGCCTTGTGAGTAGGGGGGGACGGTGAGAGGATGAGGTCAAAAGAGGAAAGGAGTGGAAAGAAGGAGGCAGAGAGAAATGAGTCCAAGGCAGACGTCGGCAGGTTAAAGTCACCCAGAACTGTGAGGGGTGAGCCATCCTCAGGAAAGGAACTTATCAAGGCATCAAGCTCATTGATGAACTCTCCAAGGGAATCTGGAGGGTGATAAATGGCAAGGATGTTAAGCTTGAATGGGCTAGTGACTGTGACAGCATGGAATTCAAATTAGGAGATAGACAGATGGGTCAGGGGGAAAAGAGAGAATGTCCACTTGGGAGAGATGAGGATTCCTGTGCCACTGCCGCGCTGACCAGATGCTCTTGGAGTATGCGAGAACACATGATCAGACGAGGAAAGAGCAGTAGGAGTAGCAGTGTTTTCTGTGGTAATCCATGTTTCCGTTAGCGCCAAGAAGTCGAGAGACTGGAGGGTAGCATAGGCTGAGATTAACTCTGCCTTGTTGGCCGCAGAACGGCAGTTCCAGAGGCTGCCGGAGACCTGGAACTCCACGTGGGTCGTGCGCGCAGGGACCACCAGATTAGAGTGGTAGCAGCCACGCGGTGTGAAGCGTTTGTATGGCCTGTGCAGAGAGGAGAGAACAGGGATAGACAGGCATAGTTGACAGGCTACAGAAAAGGCTACAATAATGCAAAAGAGATCGGAATGAAATTAACTAAACATCTGGGGAAGCGAGAGAGCTGGGCCTCCCTCGACTAACTCCCGCAGAACAACTTGGCAGAACTGTCTTTGTTTCAGGGACAGTCTTCATTTTTGGGGACAGCCGCCGCAGACAGCTGCCGCTGAACAAAGAGGTTGTGCTAATAACACTAAGCTAATTGCCTAGCACAAGTGTAGCCTCTCCCCCTCCTATTGAGTTGTAATCTGCAGAGAACAAAAGAAGTGGCTGGACCTGTGTCCAGTGTGAATGGGTAGCAATCGCTTCTTAAGCAGACTGGGTAGCTTACTAACTATGACAGACAGACAGAACCAACACAGTTTACAAGTTAAAACAATTATACTTACAGAATCAAGCAGGCTCCTTCCAAGACTATTAGTTGTGAAGTAGAAATGTCTAGGAGAAACAACGGCTCAGCCGCGAAGTGGTAGGCCACACAAGCTCACAGAACAGAACGAGTGCTGAAGCGCGTAGTACGTAAAAATCATCTGTCCTCTGTTGCAACACTCACTACTGTGTTTCAAACTGCCTCTGGAAGAAACATCAGCACAAGAACTGTTCTTCGGGAGCTTCATGAAATGGGTTTCCATGGCTAAGCATCCTCACACAAGCCTAAGATCATCATGCACAATACCAAGCGTTGGCTGGAGTGGTGTAAAGCTCGCCACCGTTGGACTCTGAAGCAGTGGAAACGCGTTCTTTGGAGTGATGCATCACGCTTCACCATCTGGCAGTCCGACGGACTAATCTGAGTTTGGCGGATGCCAGGAGAACGCTATCTGCCCGAATAGATAGTGCCAACTGTAAAGTTTGGTGGAGGAGTATTAATGGTAAAAATTTGCTTGGAGGTGGTTTAAACGCCATTTTAATGTCAACTTTGCTCATGGAAAACCGTATCAAGGGAAGTGTTTTACGCATGCTCAGTTCTTGGGTCTCGAAGGCTGCGCGAGTGGAAATGTTAAATGGAAGTTATGGAACTCCTTCACGTGCTTCTGTTATAGGGAAAATGTTATGCGGAAAAGTCCTCAGTGAAACTGCCAATAAATGTGGACAATAATACATTTGCATCTGTTGGACATCAAGTATCCCATTAATTTATCTGCCATTGTAGCCTACCATTTGATAAATATGTTAAAATGGCGATATCACTGGAGTCATTGCAAATCAATTTGTGCCATTTGTGTAGCCTAACTGGAGCTGGCAAACGGATTTAATAAATAGCCTATAACTTCAGTTTATTGTTGTAGCCAGAAAATAGCCTAACATTTGTTTTTTGAAGCCACTTTTCAATAAAAGGCACATGACAGCCCACTTGGAGTTTGCCAAAAGGCACCTAAAGACTCTCAGACCATGAGAAACAAGATTTATCTGGTCTGATGAAACCAAGATTGAACTTTTCGGCCTGAATGCCAAGCGTCACGTAAGAAGGAAACCTGGCACCATCCTATACGGTGAAGCATGGTGGTGGCAGCATCATGCTGTGGGGATATTTTTCAGCGGCAGGGACTGGGAGACTAGTCAGGATTGAGGCAAAGATGAATGGCACAAAGTTCAGAGAGATCCTTGATGAAAACCTGCTCCAGAGCGCTCAGGACCTCAGACTGGGGCGAAGGTTCACATTCCAACAGGACAACTACCCTAAGCACACAACCAAGACAACGCAGGAGTGGCTTTGGGACAAGTCTCTGAATGTCCTTGAGTGGCCCAGCCAGAGCCCGGACTTGAACCCGATCGAACATCTCTGGAGAGACCTGAAAATAGCTGTGCTGCAACGCTCCCCATCCAAGCTGACAGAGCTTGAAAGGATCTGCAGAGAAGAACTGGAGAAACTCCCCAAATAAAGGTGTGCAAAGCTTGTAGCGTCATACCCAAGAAGACTCGATACTGTAATCGCTGCCAAAGGTGCTTAAACATAGTACTGAGTAAAGGGTCTGAATACTTATGTAAATGTCATATTTCCGTTTTCTTTAAATTGTATAAATCAGCAAACATTTCTAAAAACCTGTTTTTGCTTTGTCATTATGGGGTATTGTGTGTGTGTGTGTGTGTGTGTGTGTGTGTGTGTAGATTGATGAGGGGAAAAAAACAATTTAATCAATTTTAGAATAAGTTTGTAAGGTAACAAAATGTGGAAAAAGTCAAGGGGTCTGAATGCTTTCCGAATGCACTGTATATCGGACTGTATACCACAGGTATGACAAACTTTTTACTGTTTTATTACGTTGGTAACCAGTTTTATAATAGCAATAAGGGACCTTGGGGGTTTGTGGTATATGGCTAACACACACACCCAGGTACCGATAGGCCGGACAGACCGCAGACAAACCAGGAGTGATTCTTTTCATCGCTCACTTTGTGACTAACAGTCGCCTGTTCTATCAATAGTGAATTTAAGTGGAAAAAATACCCGGCTAAAAATGAATCTGGAGACAGCCGACGCTAGTGCAAAACACTGCTGGTATATTGCACTGTATTTTTTGAATGCAGGGAGAGGGCCACCATTTGCATTGGGGTTAAACACACTTGGTTAGCTATCAGCTTTTCCATTATCAAACAGTTTATAGAAGGATTTACAGGGGATGTGTCCCAAATGGCACTCTAGTCCCTATATAGTGCACTACTTTTGACCAAAAGTAGTGCACTATAAAGCGAATAGGCCAGGGGATTCCATTTGGGGCACAATCTGGGTGTGTCTACCACCTTAACTTTTTGTCTCTCTCTCTCTCTCGGTCTTTCTCTTTTTTTAGTTTTCTTCCGTCATCTGCCTCTACGCTTTCTGGTCATCTCTATTTTTGTATATTTTCTTAGCTCTTCTCACTCATTCTTCCTCTCTTATCTCTCTCTATCTGTCTCCCTTACTGTCTCTCTTCCTGGTTGCCTGTGTCGTTTCTATAGACCAGGGAAGTTCTTTATTCTGCAGTCAGAGGCAGCCCTCCTCTTTCTCGCTCTCTCTCTGTCTCGCTCTCGGGGGTGGGGGGGGGGGGGGCCCTGACCGTGTGAGGAATACTAACCGGTCTAATCTGCAGACAGCAGAGAGGGAAGTCAGGGGGAGAGTGTGACAAAAGCAAGCATTTGCCAAAGGATCCAGAAATTGTAATTGTCAAGGGAAATGGCCAAAGCGATAGTCCTAGTATCATAGCATGGAGGTGCGATAAAATCTGAGGAAAATCAATGACTAAACACAACTCTTTGAAGTCTTAACAGTGTGACGACAAGACAAGGCTGGCTCCTGAGTCTCCCTTCCCTTCAGATGTTGTGTATGCCACAGACAGACCGCTGAGACCTCTCCCTGTTAAAGCGTGTCCTGTGTGTAGAGCTGATTTGGATTAGAGCGCTGTCAGTGGCTGTGCCCAGACGACGGGAGACATGTTCAGATCGATGAGGGAGCCCTTCTAAGGATCGCTGAGAAACATTCATTACCATTATTATCAAATGCTGCAGACTCCTCCAGGTTGTGGCACCTTGCTAGAAGTCACAAAGAAGATCCTTCCTGGCTGGCTGGCTGTCTGTAGCTAGGTTTCCATCCAATTGGCAACAGATTTTCATGCGAATATTCTAAAATCTGCATAAAACAATATGCACATTTTCCACCATGTCGAAAGAACAAATTGTCGACATTTTATAAAAAATTGTCCCAGCATTTCCTGTTTTCGTCAACCTGGTTGTGACTTTTTTCGTGTCGGGTAATTAGTCTGCTTGAAATGGTTAGATGGAAACCTGCTTTTTGTCTGTCTGCCCATTGACTTCAGTGGAGCCACTTACAGTATAATCAGTGGGGTAACAGGACCTACATCATTGCATTTTGTCATGGGGATATTGTGACTGTCTAATGTATGCTGTGCATCCTGTATAGCATATCAGCACTGAATGCACTGTAATGGTGCTGGTAGTTTATTTCTACATCAGAAGAATTGGATAAAGAAGCCACCAGTTAGTTGTTGTAAGATACGATAAGAAAAACATGTTTGCCCCCAAGGGGAAAATTGGCTTGGACACACAGTACTGCTTTATAAGAAATGAACACTGTTGTATAGTCTTCAGGTGTCCATGTCACTTGCTGTGTTGTGTGTGTTCGCATGTGCATGCGATATAGTCTGACCGCTGTGCTGTGTTGCAGAAATGTCTGGCCACACACGCAGGTGGACTTTAAGGTGTGGAGTCACCACACCCTGAAGGCTGATGCTCTGCTGGGGAAAGCCACTCTGGACCTCCTCCAGGCCTTGGAGCAGCACGACAGGAAATGTACGTAGTTGGCAGCCCGCCTCATCTCTTATTCCTCCTTATGTTCTAACCTTGACAAGAACAATGTCAATAGGCAACAAACTAAACAGGATATCAGCTCCGATATTATTGCCCCAGAAAGAGTATGTTCTTACTCTTCAGGATTAACTGCAGTATGCCATTGTGCTGTTAGACACAGTATTCTACAGTAAAAGGTTTAGATAGAATGTTGTTACAGTATTTGGGGCCCTACTTGAAAGTATCAGACATTTCTTGCTAATGAGTAAGTGTCACTAATAGCTGTGTTCTCTTCCACCCTCTCTCCTGTCTCTGCCCTGTCCCCCTGTCTCCTCCTGTCCCCTGGCCTCTGTCTCTGTCATGCCCCGTCTCCTCCTCCTCCCCTGTCCCCTGTCTCTGCCCTGTCTCCTCCTCTCCCCTGTCTCTGCCATGCCCTGTCCCCTGTCTCTGCCATGCCCTGTCCCCTGTCTCTGCCATGCCCTGTCCCCTGTCTCTGCCATGCCCTGTCCCCTGTCTCTGCCATGCCCTGTCCCCTGTCTCTGCCATGCCCTGTCCCCTGTCTCTGCCATGCCCTGTCCCCTGTCTCTGCCATGCCCTGTCCCCTGTCTCTGCCATGCCCTGTCCCCTGTCTCTGCCATCCCCTGTCCCCTGTCTCTGCCATGCCCTGTCCCCTGTCTCTGCCATGCCCTGTCCCCTGTCTCTGCCATCCCCTGTCCCCTGTCTCTGCCATCCCCTGTCCCCCGTCTCTGCCATCCCCTGTCCCCCTGTCCCCTCCTCTCCCCTGTCCCCTGTCTCTGCCATCCCCTGTCCCCCTCCTCTGTCCTCTCACATCTCTGTCGTCCCCTGTCTCTCTCCTCTCCCCTGTCTCTGCCATGCCCTGTCCCCCTGTATCCTCCTCTCTCCTGTCTCCCCTCCCTCCTCCCCAGTGGAGAATGTGAAGGAGGTGTTGAAGCTGGTGCTGGACCATAAGGGGGCTGTGGTTGCTACGGGAGAGTTGACCGTGTTCCTGGACGGTCTGACCGTCAACCAGGAACAGCTGCACAACGGCAACGCTGCCACCTCTACCAGTGAGTACCGGTCTGTGTGTGTGTCGTCTGTCTGTTTTAGTATGCGTGTGGCTTGTCACCATTTCTCTGTATGTGGATTTATCTATAGTAAATTCAGCAAAAAAAGAAACGTCCTCTCACTGTCAACTGCGTTTATTTTCAGCAAACTTAACATGTGTAAAGATTTGTATGAACATAACAAGACTCAACAACTGAGACATAAACTGAACAAGTTCCACAGACATGTGACTAACAGAAATTGAATAATGGGTCCCTGAACAAAGGGGGGGGGGGGTCAAAATCAAAAGTAACAGTCAGTATCAGGTGTGGCCACCAGCTGCATTGCAGGACTGCAGTTCATCTCCTCCTCATGGACTGCACCAGATTTGCCAGTTCTTGCTGTGAGATGTTACCCCACTCTTCCACCAAGGCACCTGCAAGTTCCCGGACATTTCTGGGGGGAATGGCCCTAGCCCTCACCCTCCGATCCAACAGGTCCCAGACGTGCTCAATGGGATTGAGATCCGGGCTCTTCGCTGGCCATGGCAGAACACTGACATTACTTTCTTGCAGGAAATCCCGCACAGAACGAGCAGTATGGCTGGTGGCATTGTCATGCTGGAGGATCATGTCAGGATGAGCCTGCAGGAAGGGTACCACATGAAGGAGGAGGATGTCTTCCCTGTAAAGCACAGCGTTGAGATTGCCTGCAATGACAACAAGCTCAGTCCGATGATGCTGTGACACACCGCCCCAGACCATGACGGATCCTCCACCTCCAAATCGGCCTCGGTGTAACGCTCATTCCTTCGATGATAAACGCGAATCCGACCATCACCCCTGGTGAGACAAAACCACGACTCGTCAGTGAAGAGCACTTTTTGCCAGTCCTGTCTGGCCCAGCAATGGTGGGTTTGTGCCCATAGGCGACGTTGTTGCCGGTGATGTCTGGTGAGGACCTGCCTTACAACCTCAGTCCAGCCTCTCTCAGCCTATTGCGGACAGTCTTAGCACTGATGGAGGGATTGTGCGTTCCTGGTGTAACGAGGAATCCTGTACCTGTCCCACAGGTGTGATGTTCGGATGTACCGATCCTGTGCAGGTGTTGTTACATGTGGTCTGCCACTGCGAGGACGATCAGCTGTCCGTCCTGTCTCCCTGTAGCGCTGTCTTAGGCGTCTCACAGTACGGACATTGCAATTTATTGCCCTGGCCACATCTGCAGTCCTCATGCCTCCTTGCAGCATGCCTAAGGCACGTTCATGCAGATGAGCAGGGACCCTGGGCATCTTTCTTTTGGTGTTTTTCCAGAGTCAGTAGAAAGGCCTCTTTAGTGTCCTAAGTTTTCATAACTGTGACCTTAATTGCCTACCGTCTGTAAGCTGTTAGTTTCTTAACAACCGTTCCACAGGTGCATGTTCTTCAATTGTTTATGGTTCATTGAACAAGCATGGGAAACAGTGTTTAAACCCTTTACAATGAAGATCTGTGAAGTTATTTGGATTTTTACGAATTATCTTTGAAAGACAGGGTCCTGAAAAAGGGACGTTTCTTTTTTTGCTGAGTTTATGTATGCATGTTTAGATTGTTAGTTGTAGAATACTGTTTAGGATAACAGTGCCATCTCCTGCCTTTCAGAAGTCCAGCAGAACGGCGATGCCATTCATGAAAATGGAGGGGACACCCCATCAAGGGCTCCCAACAGGTAAGAGAGAAACTCCTGGCAGAAAACCATGTTGTGAATGAATGGGCACTGAGCTAGTCTTGAGATTACGTGATATGGTCAGCAGAGACGCATGGTTTGGTTTAGATGGCTGCGGAAAGATAATTTTGATCAGCAGAAAATGTGATGCCGCTCATATTCGAGAAAACCATAAACCAATGCTGAAAGGCAATGCAGTTTTCTCAAGCCACACACACACACACACAGAGAGCCGATTTTCCTGCCTTAGGTCATTGTATTTGTCTGGCTCTTGGAGCGTTCTCTGAAGGCAGGGTTATTAGAACTCTCACCTTGTAATTTAACAGAGCTCCGACGGCTGCACATGTTCTGTCTGTCCCTCTGTCTCCCTCTGTCCCTAAATCAGGACAGCTTACATGCAGGCCTAGCCACACAACCCTGATCTTTATTATCTCGCTCACACTGTAAAAGTGCAGTTAACAGGACTATAATGGGTTTTATTAGAATCCACAAAAAGTGACTGTTGGCAATTTATTCACAGACAGAGGTGAAGGAGATGGCAGACAGACTTCATCTGCATTGCAGTTACTGCTGCGTCCACCCTGTGATGACAGCAAACACTGCCTTTGCACTTGCTTTGTCCTCTCGGTCTCTCTCTCTCGGTCTCTCTCTCAATTCAATTCAATTCAATTTAAGGGCTTTATTGGCATGGGAAACGTATGTTAACATTGCCAAAGCAAATGAAGTCGATAGTAAACAAAAGTGAAATAAACATTAAATATTAACAGTAAACATTACACGGTCTCTCTGTCTCTCTCTCTCGGTCTCCCCCCTTTCGCTCTCTCTCCCTCTCTCTGTTTATCCACTAAGAGTGAGGAAGACACTTCCTGTAGCCCCAGTGCCCCTGCTCCCAGCTGTTAAAACACTTCCACTGTCCCGCTAGGCCCGACTGTCACAGTATACACAACCTACTGTGGATAGTGTGCGTGAGTCCGCCCACCTCCAGCAAAAACACTGCCCAGACTCTGATTGTGTTAGTGGTGGGTTTTGGTTGTCCACATTGTGGCACAATATATTGTATGTGCATGTAGGCTAGTTACGTCTGTCCCTGGAACGTTTCTGTCTGGTCTGTGGCAGTGAGTGCAGAGACAAAACCTTGTGGACACACACAAAGGCTCTCCTTCAGTCTTGCCTGTTTCATCACCATAGCACCCTGCCCCCTCCTCCCTCTCTCCTCGTCCTCTGCCCTGCATGACAATAGTCTCAATGTCACAAAGCATTGCCTCTTCTCAGACCAAGGACTGCGTCACTAGTGCCCCGTACAGAACAGGACATACGCAGAGTGGAGCACCCAGGCTCCCTTTACTTCCACTCTGAAAGACGCACATCACAAGTCCTTCCCTCACACACAGACGCAAGCACGCACGCACACTCACATACCCTCTGTACTCTGTGAAGTGCCTCAGAAGCGTTGATACAGAGGAAATGGAGTTGGCTGCATGTGCGTGGCCTGCCTGAAAAACAGGAAGAGGGTTAGTGGAGGTAATAAAGTTTCTGCTTGCTGAGATACTGTGGTGGTGCTGTTCTGTGTCAGCCTGGCCAGAAAACAGATGTATACATTTTAGAACACACAAAGACTCAAAACACCATGCACGCGCACACACTAGTCTACAGAGAGTGTTGTCAGGCACGCTCCATCATTAGTAGTGCTTTCAGACAGTGATTTCGTCACCCCCATTGTGTTGTGGGAAGACGCGGGCGGTCTCAGGTTGGTTTGTATAGACGAGGGGCCTCCTTCTGACAGATGATGGGGAGTCTAGCCTACTGCCCCTATGTTTAACCCCACCATCACATAGGATCTGTCTCTGCACAAGTGGATGATGAACCTTATTTGCCATGTCCTATTTGTAGGGCTGGGCTATATGGACAAATATCATATCATGTCACATGTTTTACGGTATTTAATGTTTCGATAATAAAAGTTATAAATATGCTTTGAGTAGTTCATGACCCTAGGGTGGCAACACATACATGATAAGTGATTTCAATGGGGCCGTCTCCATTTATACTGTTCAATCCAACTCCAAACAAAAATAGTCAGCATTTTCATACATTTTTGCATTTCCTGCACTTTTATTATAATTTAGACACTGTGCCACGCAGTATGATATGGGCTAGCCAGCTAACTAGCGATTAGCATTAGCGGCTAACACTAATTATTTTAGCAACACCTTGCTAAGAAAAGACAAACTAGTAAGCAAAAACGAAAGCAGGAAGCACCAGTGACTCGGTTAATAAGGAAGTGGTCAGATGATGCAGATGCTAAGCTACAGGACTGTTTTGCTAGCACAGACTGGAATATGTTCCGGGGTTCTTCCGATGGCATTGAGGAGTACACCACATCAGTCACTAGCTTCATCAATAAGTGCATCGATGACATCGTCCCCACAGTGACCGTACGTACATACCCCAACCAGAAGCCATGGATTACAGGCAACATCCGCACTGAGCTAAAGGGTAGAACTGCCGCTTTCAAGGAGCGGGACTCTAACCCGGACGCTTATAAGAAATCCCGCTCTGCCCTCCGATGAACCATCAAACAGGCAAAGTGTCAATACAGGACTAAGATTGAATCGTACTACACCGGCTCTGATGCTCGTCGGATGTGGCAGGGCAAACTATTACAGACTACAAAGGGAAGCACAGCCGCGAGCTGCCCAGTGACACGAGCCTACCAGACCAGCTATATCACTTCTCGCTTCGAGGCAAGCAACACTGAAGCATGCATGAGAGCATCAGCTGTTCCAGATGACTGTGATCACGCTCTCTGTAGCCGATGTAAGACTTTTAAGCAGGTCAACATTCACAAGGCCGCAGGGCCAGACAGATTACCAGAACGTGTACTCTGAGCATGCGCTGACCAACTGGCAAGTGTCTTCACTGATATTTTCAACATGTCCCTGACTGAGTCTGTTATACCAACATATTTCAAGCAGACCGCCATAGTCCCTGTGCCCAAGAACACTAAGGAAACCTTCCTAAATGTCTACCGTCCTGTAGCACTCACGTCTGTAGCTATGAAGTTCTTTGAAAGGCTGGTTATGGCTCACGTCAACACCATTATCCCAGAAACCCAAGACCTACTCCAATTTGCATACCGCCCCAACAGATCCACAAATGATGCAATCTCTATTGCACTCCACACTGCCCTTTCCCACCTGGACAAGAGGAACACCTACGTGAGAATGCCATGCATTTACTACAGCACAGCGTTCAACACCATAGTGCCCTCAAAGCTCAGGACTCTTGGACTAAACACCTCCCTCTGCAAATGCATCCTGGACTTCCTGACGGGCCGCCCCCAGGTGGTAAGGGTAGGTAACAACACATCTGCCACGCTGATCCTCAACACGGTGGCCCCTCAGGGTTGCATGCTCAGTCCCCTCCTGTACTCCCTGTTCACCCATGACTGCATGGCCAGGCACGACTCCAACACCATCAATACGTTTGCCGACGACACAACAGTGGTAGGCCTGATCACCGACAACAATGAGACAGCCTATAGGGAGGAGGTCAGAGACCTGGCCGTGTGGTTACTTGGCTACCTGCCAAACTATTCACGTTTTACTTTTAATAAACGTTTAATCAATCTCTGTGTTCAACAAATTTACCAACTTTTTAGTTTTGTCCTCACTCATCTTTTTTCGTTAAACTTTTTCACCCCGGACGTTTATCCCGAGACAGAAGAGTCATTTTCCTGTGCGTTTTAGCTGCCAACTTTACGTTATTTTCCGTTTTTCCATCGCAACTTTTTTTCCCTTATTCAACTTTTTCACTCCGGACGCTTTATCTGGACATGGCTCATCAACATCTTCAACAGCCGAAGCTAAGTAGTAACATTAACATGATGTCTTTTAATTGCAGTCGCTGTACTCATAATATACAGGAGAATTCTCGCCTTACGGCGAGAATAGCTGTGCTACAAGCCCAGCTTCAGACGCAATCGTTAGGCAAGAGTATTATCAGTGTAGGAAAGGAAGAAACAGCGTCTGTGCCACCAGTAAGTACAGACAGTAACGTTAGTATAACTCCCCCCGCACAGTCCCTGCAGCCGGACAACTTTCTCATGGCTTCTGGAGGGAAATACTGTTGGAATGCTCAACCGGTGTCGCTCATTCAGCCGACAGAGACCTTCAACCGGTTTTCCCCATTATGTAGCGAGTCGGAGTCTGAGTCTGAGTCTTCTCTAGTCTCTACTCCTCCCGTTACGGGGTCTGAGACGCCGAAGGCTCCCACCATTAGCTCTGACAAATTGAAAACCCTAGTCATTGGCGACTCCATTACCCGCAGTATTAGACTTAAAACGAATCACCCAGCGATCATACACTGTTTACCAGGGGGCAGGGCTACCGACGTTAAGGCTAATCTAAAGATGGTGCTGGCTAAAGCTAAAACTGGCGAGTGTAGAGAGTATAGAGATATTGTTATCCACGTCGGCACCAACGATGTTAGGATGAAACAGTCAGAGGTCACCAAGTGCAACATAGCTTCAGCGTGTAAATCAGCTAGAAAGATGTGTCGGCATCGAGTAATTGTCTCTGGCCCCCTCCCAGTTAGGGGAAGTGACGAGCTCTACAGCAGAGTCTCAGCACTTAATCGCTGGTTGAAAACTGTTTTCTGCCCCTCCCAAAAGATAACATTTGTGGATAATTGGCCCTCTTTCTGGGACTCACCCACAAACAGGATCAAGCCTGACCTGCTGAGGAGTGACGGACTCCATCCTAGCTGGAGGGGTGCTCTCCTCTTATCTACCAACATAGATAGGGCTCTAACTCCTTTAGCCCCACAGTGAAATAGGGTGCAGGCCAGGCAGCAGGCTGTTAGCCAACCTGCCAGCTTAGTGGAGTCTGCCAATAGCATAGTCAGTGTAGTCAGCTCAGCCATACCCATTGAGACTGTGTCTGTGCCTCGACCTAGGTTGGGCAAAACTAAACATGGTGGTGTCCACCCTAGCAATCTTATTAGGATAAAGACCTCCTCCATTCCTGCCATTATTGAAAGAGATCGTGATACCTCACATCTCAAAATAGGGTTACTTAATGTTAGATCCCTCACTTCAAAGGCAGTCATAGTCAATGAACTAATCACTGATCATAATCTTGATGTGATTGGCCTGACTGAAACATGGCTTAAGCCTGATGAATTTGCTGTGTTAAATGAGGCCTCACCTCCTGGTTACACTAGTGACCATATTCCCCGTGCATCCCGCAAAGGCGGAGGTGTTGCTAACATTTACGATAGCAAATTTCAATTTACAAAAAAAAAAATGACGTTTTCATCTTTCGAGCTTCTAGTCATGAAATCTATGCAGCCTACTCAATCACTTTTTATAGCTACTGTTTACAGGCCTCCTGGGCCATATACAGCGTTCCTCTCTGAGTTTCCTGAATTCCTATCAGACCTTGTAGTCATAGCAGATCATATTCTAATTTTTGGTGATTTTAATATTCACATGGAGAAGTCCACAGACCCACTCCAAAAGTCCTTCGGAGCCATTATCGACTCAGTGGGTTTTGTCCAACATGTCTCTGGACCTACTCACTGCCACAGTCATACTCTGGACCTAGTTTTGTCCCATGGAATAAATGTTGTAGATCTTAATGTTTTTCCACAAAATCCTGGACTATCGGACCACCATTTTATTACGTTTGCAATCGCAACAAATAATCTGCTCAGACCCCAACCAAGGAGCATCAAAAGTCGTGCTATAAATTCTCAGACAACACAAAAATTCATTGATGCCCTTCCAGACCCCTTCTGCCTACCCAAGGACGTCAGAGGACAAAAATCAGTTAACCACTTAACTGAGGAACTAAATTTAACCTTGCACAATACCCTAGATGCAGTTGCACCCCTAAAAACGAAAAACATTTGTCATAAGAAACTAGCTCCCTGGTATACAGAAAATACCCGAGCTTTGAAGCAAGCTTCCAGGAAATTGGAACGGAAATGGCGCCACACCAAACTGGAAGTCTTCCGACTAGCTTGGAAAGACAGTACCGTGCAGTACCGAAGAGCCCTCACTGCTGCTCGATCATCCTACTTTTCCAAATTAATCGAGGAAAATAAGAACAATCCAAAATTTCTTTTTGATACTGTTGCAAAGCTAACTAAAAAGCAGCATTCCCTAAGAGAGGATGGTTTTCACTTCAGCAGTGATAAATTCATGAACTTCTTTGAGGAAAAGATCATGACCATTAGAAAGCAAATTACGGACTCCTCTTTGAATCTGCGTATTCCTCCAGGGCTTAGCTGTCCTGGATCTGCACAGCTCTGCGAGGGCCTGGGATCGGGAGAGACACTTAAGTGTTTTAGTACTATATCTCTTGACACAATGATGAAAATAATCATGGCCTCTAAACCTTCAAGCTGCATACTGGATCCTATTCCTACTAAACTGCTGAAGGAGCTGCTTCCTGTGCTTGGCCCTCCTATGTTGAACATAATAAACAGCTCTCTATCCACCGGATGTGTACCAAACTCACTAAAAGTGGCAGTGATAAAGCCTCTCTTGAAAAAGCCAAACCTTGACCCGGAAAATATAAAAAACTATCGGCCAATATCGAATCTTCCATTCCTCTCAAAAATTTTAGAAAAAGCTGTTGCGCAGCAACTCACTGCTTTTCTGAAGACAAACAATGTATACGAAATGCTTCAGTCTGGTTTTAGACCCCATCATAGCACTGAGACTGCACTTGTGAAGGTGGTAAATGACCTTTTAATGGCGTCAGACCGAGGCTCTGCATCTGTCCTCGTGCTACTAGACCTTAGTGCTGCCTTTGACACCATCGATCACCACATTCTTTTGGAGAGACTGGAAACCCAAATTGGTCTACACGGACAAGTTCTGGCCTGGTTTAGATCCTACCTGTCGGAAAGATATCAGTTTGTCTCTGTGAATGGTCTGTCCTCCGACAAATCAACTGTACATTTCGGTGTTCCTCAAGGTTCCGTTTTAGGACCACTATTGTTTTCACTATATATTTTACCTCTTGGGGATGTTATTCGAAAACATAATGTTAACTTTCACTGCTATGCGGATGACACACAGCTGTACATTTCAATGAAGCATGGTGAAGCCCCAAAATTGCCCTCGCTAGAAGCCTGTGTTTCAGACATAAGGAAGTGGATGGCTGAAAACTTTTTACTTTTAAACTCGGACAAAACAGAGATGCTTGTTCTAGGTCCCAAGAAACAAAGAGATCTTCTGTTAAATCTGACAATTCATCTTGATGGTTGTAAAGTCGTCTCAAATAAAACTGTGAAGGACCTAGGCGTTACTCTTGACCCTGATCTCTCTTTTGACGAACATATCAAGACTGTTTCAAGGACAGCTTTTTTCCATCTACGTAACATTGCAAAAATCAGAAATTTTCTGTCCAAAAATGATGCAGAAAAATTAATCCATGCATTTGTTACTTCTAGATTAGACTACTGCAATGCTCTATTTTCCGGCTACCCGGATAAAGCACTAAATAAACTTCAGTTAGTGCTAAATACGGCTGCTAGAATCCTGACTAGAACCAAGAAATTTGATCATATTACTCCAGTGCTAGCTTCCCTACACTGGCTTCCTGTTAAGGCAAGGGCTGATTTCAAGGTTTTACTGTTAACCTATAAAGCGTTACATGGGCTTGCTCCTACCTATCTTTCCGAGTTGGTCCTGCCGTACATACCAATACGTACGCTACGGTCACAAGACGCAGGCCTCCTAATTGTCCCTAGAATTTCTAAGCAAACAGCGGGAGGCAGGGCTTTCTCCTATAGATCTCCATTTTTATGGAACAGTCTGCCTACCCATGTGAGAGACGCAGACTCGGTCTCAACCTTTAAGTCTTTACTGAAGACTTATCTCTTCAGTAGGTCATATGATTGAGTGTAGTCTGGCCCAGGAGTGTGAAGGTGAACGGAAAGGCTGGAGCAACGAACAGCCCTTGCTGTCTCTGCCAGGCCGGTTCCCCTCTCCACTGGGGTTCTCTGCCTCTAACCCTGTTGCAGGGGCTGAGTCACTGGCCTGCTGGTGCTCTTTCATGCCGTCCCTGGGAGGGGTGCGTCACTTGAGTGGGTTGAGTTACTGACGTGATCTTCCTGTCTGGGTTGGCGCCCCCCCCCCCCCTTGGTTTGTGCTGTGGTGGAGACCTCTGTGGGCTATACTCGGCCTTGTCTCAGGATTGTAAGTTGGTGGTTGGGGATATCCCTCTAGTGGTGCGGGGGCTGTGCTTTGGCGGAGTGGGTGGGGTTATATCCTTCCTGTTTGGCCCTGTCCGGGGGTTTCTTCGGATGGGGCCACAGTGTCTCCGGACCGCTCCTGTCTCAGCCTCCAGTATTTATGCTGCAGTAGTTTATGTGTCGGGGGGCTGGGGTTAGTTGGTTATACCTGGAGTACTTCTCCTGTCTTATCCAGTGTCCTGTGTGAATTTAAGTATGCTCTCTCTAATTCTCTCGTTCTCTCTTTCTCTCTGAGAACCTGAGCCCTAGGACCATACGTCAGGACTACCGGGCATGATGACACCCTGCTGCCCCCAGTCCGCCTGGCCTTGCTGCTATTCCAGTTTCAACTGTTCTGCCTGCGGCTACGAAACCCCTACCTGTCCCAGACCTGCTGTTTTCAACTCTAAATGATCGGCTATGAAAAGCCAACTGAGAGACCTGAGCCCTAGGACCATACGTCGGGACTACCGGCCGTGGTGACTCCTTGCTATCCCCAGTCCGCCTGGCCTTGCTGCTATTCCAGTTTAAACTGTTCTGCCTGCGGTTATGGAACCCCTACCTGTCCCAGACCTGCTGTTTTAAACTCTAATGATCGGCTATGAAAAGCCAACTGAGATTTATTCCTGATTATTATTTGACCATGCTTGTCACTTATGAACATTTTTGAACATCTTGGCATGGTTCTGTTATAATCTCCACCCGGCACAGCCAGAAGAGGACTGGCCACCCCTCATAGCCTGGTTCCTCTCTAGGTTTCTTCCTAGGTTTTGCCTTTCTAGGGAGTTTTTCCTAGCCACCGTGCTTCTACACCTGCATTACTAGCTGTTTGGGGTTTTAGGCTGGGTTTCTGTACAGCACTTCGAGATATTAGCTGATGTAAGAAGGGCTATATAAAATAAAATTGATTGAATTGATGGTGCCAGGATAACAACCTCTCCCTCAACGTGATCAAGACAAAGGAGATGATTGTGGACTACAGGACAAAAAAGAGGACTGAGCACGCCCCCATTCTCATCGACAGGGCTGTAGTGGAACAGGTTGAGAGCTTCAAGTTCCTTGGTGTCCACATCACCAACAAACTATCATGGTCCAAACACACCAAGACAGTCATGAAGAGGTCACAACAAAGCCTATTCCCCCTCAGGAGACTGAAAAGATTTGGCATGGGTCCTCAGATCCTCAAAAAGGTCTACAGCTGCACCATCGAGAGCATCCTGACTGGTTGCATCACCGCCTGGTATGGCAACTGCTCGGCCTCCGACCGCAAGGCACTACAGAGGGTATTGCGTACTGCCCAGTACATCACTGGGGCCGAGGTTCCTGCCATCCAGGACCGCTATACCAGGCAGTGTCAGAGGAAGGCCCTAAAAATTGTCAAAGACTCCAGCCACATGTACATATTACCTTGACTAACCGGTTCCCCCGCACATTGACTCTCTACCGGTACCCGCTGTATATAGGCTCCCTACTTTTAATTTATTTTACTGCTGCTCTTTATTTATTTTTATTTTTTTACTTAAAACTGCATTGTTGGTTAAGGGCTTGTAAGTAAGCATTTCACTAAGGTCTACACATGTTTTATTCGGCGCATGTGGTAAATAACATTTGATTTGATTTATTTCCTCTTTTTTTTTTTTTTGCACAAATGTCTTAAAACCAGTTTTTGTTTCATCATTATGGGGTATTGTGTTTAGATTGAGGCAAAAAAAACAATTTAATCAATTTTAGAATAAGGCTGTAATGTAACAAAATGTGGAAAAACTCAAGGGGTCTAAATACTTTCCGCGTACACTGTGTACGTTACCTTAATGTCAAATATGTTTTCCACATGCACAGATTACAATTGTAAACTTCTCCTCCTACAGCTCAGTGAATGGTACGGGGTGTGCTCCCAGTTATAACGGGGTGGACAGTGAGGGTCCCTCCACCTCCTCCGCCCACAGCGACTCCAGCCCCGGCCCCACCCCTGTTGTCAACGGCGATGCAGCATCCTCCCTGACCCACCAGACGGCCAGCCCCAAGCCCACACCCAACCCCGCCCCCACCGACAGTGATGTAGCCAATAGGACTGGTGAGAAAACAGCTCATTTGAATATTGAAGTTGGGATTGTACAGTTAATTATTTTTCTACCTATGGTTTAGGTTTACTCACCCACATGTCAGGCTGAGAAAAACAGGTGTTGTCACTAAGGTCACTGTTGTTGTAGTAAGACTATAAAAAAGCATGCTTAATAGAGATTCTCCATTGAAAGTGCTTTTTAGTCTAAGACTAGGCTTAACCTATGTAAAGGAAACTGTCCCTTATTGATTTTGATAGATATCCTTCAAATTCTCAAAAAATCCAAACATAACTATATGGGTCGTTCCACAAAATGAGTTCCTTTTGGGTAGTGTAACTTGGTGAAAATAAACTTTATTTCACAGAATTGTAACATTGTCATTAACTTAATAAAAAACATGTTATCCCATCTCAAGAGGTTAAAGAAAAAATTGCTATAGTTAGTACCTATTAAGTGCCAAATAAAGTAGGCCGTGGCTGCAGATCTTAGTTTTTTGGGAAGCTTCTGCGGATCATGTTCTGCGCATGTGTACAGTCGTGGTCAAAAGTTTTGAGAATGACACAAGTATTGGTCTTCACAAAGTTTGCTGCTTCAGTGTTATGATATATTTTTGTCAGATGTTACTATGGTATACTGAAGTATAATTACAAGCATTCCATAAGTGTCAAAGGCTTTTATTGACAATTACATTTAGTTTATGCAAAGACTCAATATTTGCAGTGTTGACCCTTCTTTTTCAAGACCTCTGCAATCCGCCCTGGCATGCTGTCAATTAACTTCTGGGCCACATCCTGACTGATGGCAGCCCATTCTTGCATAATCAATGCTTGGAGTTTGGCAGAATTTGTGGGTTTTTGTTTGTCCACCTGCCTCTTGAGGATCGACCACAAGTTCTCAATGGGATTAAGGTCTGGGGAGTTTCCTGACCATGGACCCAAAATGTCGATGTTTTGTTCCCTGAGCCACTTAGTTATCACTTTTGCCTTATGGCAAGGTGGTCCATCATGCTGGAAAAGGCATTGGTCCTCACCAAACTGTTCTTGGATGGTTGGGAGAAGTTGCTCTCGGAGAATGTGTTGGTACCATTCTTTATTCATAGCTGTGTTCTTAGGCAAAATTGTGAGTGAGCCCACTCCCTTGGCTGAGAAGCAACCCCACACATGAATGGTCTCAGGATGCTTTACTGTTGGCATGACACAGGACTGATGGTAGCGCTCACCTTGTCTTCTCTGGACAAGGTGTTTTCCGGATGCCCCAAACAATCGGAAAGGGGATTCATCAGAGAAAATGACTTTACCCCAGTCCTCAGCAGTCCAATCGATGTACCTCCGACGGACTAAAGATCCCGAAATGGTCAGATCAGCAGCCACTCCAAATAAAGTAACAGGGTTGACGATTTCATCTTAAATCAATAAAATCCCCTTGTGACAGGAGGAATTGAAGCTTGCTGTGTGCAACAAGGAGGGGCAATTGAATGCAAGCTTCACAAAAAATAGAAATGTTTCTAGCCTATGGGTAACAGGGTTGATTTGCATACCGCCCCAATAGATCCACAGACGATTTAATTGCCATCTCCATCGCACTGCACACTGCCCTATCCCATCTGGACAAGAGGAATACCTATGTAAGAATGCTGTTCATTGACTAAAGCTCAGCCTACAACACCATAGTACCCTCCAAGCTCATCATTAAGCTCGGGCCCTGGGTCTGAACCCCGCCCTGTGCAACTAAGTCCTGGACTTGCTGACGGGCCTCCCCCAGGTGGTGAAGGTAGGAAACAACACCACCACTACGCTGATCCTCAACACAGGGGCCCCACAAGGGTGCACGCTCAGCCCCCTCCTGTACGTCCTGTTCACCCATGACTGCGTGGCCATGCACGCCTCCAACTCAATCATCAAGTTTGCAGATGGCGCAACAGTAGTAGGCTTGATTACCAACAATGACGAGAGCCTACAGGGAGGAGGTGAGGTCCCTGGTGGAGTAGTGCCAGGAAAATGTCTTCATCAACATAACGAAGGCGCTGATCATGGACTTCAGGAGACAGCAGAGCAAGCACGCCCCCATCCACATCGACAGGACCGCAGTGGAGAAGGTGAAAAGCTCGGCATACACGTCAATGACAATCTGAAATGGTCTACCAACACAGACAGTGTGGTGAAGAAGGCTCAACAGCGCCTCTTCAACCTCAGGGCTGAATACATTTTGCTTGGCCCCCAAGACCCTCTCAAACTTTTACAGATGCGCAATTGAGAGCATCCTGTCGGGCTGTATCACCGCCTGGTACGGCAACTGCACCACCCGCAACCGCAGGGCTCTCCAGAGGGTGATGCGGTCTGCCCAACGCATCATCGGGGTCACACTGCCTGCCCTCCAGGACACCTACAGCACCCGATGTCACAGGAAGGCCAAAAAGATCATCAAGGACATCAACCACCTGAGCCACGGCCTGTTCACCCCGATATCATTCATAAGGCGGGATCAGTACAGGTGCATCAAAGCTGGGACCGAGAGACTGAAAAACAGCTTTTCTCAAGGCCGTCAGACTGTTAAATAGCCATCACTAGCCGGCTACCACCCGGTTACTCAACCCTGCACCTTACAGGCTGCTGCCCTATGTACATAGACATGGAATCACTGGTCGCTTTAATAATGGAACACTAGTCACTTTAATAATGTTTACATACTGTTTTACTAATTTCATATGTACAGTGGCTTGTGAAAGTATTCACCCCCCTTGGCATTTTTCCTATTTTGTTGCCTTACAACCTGGAATTAAAATGGATTTTTTGGGGGTTTGTATAATTTGATTTACACAACATGCCTACCACTTTCAAGATGCAAAAAAAACAGAAAACTTGAGCATGCTTAACTCTATATTTTTTTATAACCCAACCCTGATCTGTACTTCTCCACAACTTTGTTCCTGACCTGTTTGGAGAGCTCCTTGGTCTTCATGGTGCCGCTTGCTTGGTGGTGCCCGTTGCTTAGTGGTGTTGCAGACTCTTGGGCCTTTCAGAACAGGTGTATATATACTGAGATCATGTGACAGATCATGTGACAGTTAGATTGCACACATGTGGACTTTATTTAACTAATTATGTGACTTCTGAAGGTAATTGGTTGCACCACATCTTATTTAGGGTCTTCATAGAAAAGGGGGTGAATACATATGCACGCACCACTTTTCCATTATTTATTTTTCAGAATAAATGTGGACTATTTTGTGTATGTCCATTACATGAAATCCCAATAAAATCCATTTAAATTACAGGTTGTAATGCAACAAAATAGGAAAAACGCCAAGGGGGATGAATACTTTTGCAAGGCACTGTATATACTGTATTCTACTGTATTCTAGTCAGTGCCACTCTGACATTGCTTGTCCTAATATTTATATATTTCTTAATTCGATTCTTTTACTTTTAGATGTGTGTGTATTGTTGCGAATTGTTAGATACTACTGCACTGTTGGTGCTAGGAACACAAGCATTTTGCCAAACCCGCAATAACGTGCTAAATATGTGTATGTGACCAATAAAATGTGATTTGATTTGACGTTATGCTCGACCGCACATTTTTACTCAGCAAAAGAGCAGAAATTTGCCAAAAAGAGGAGAACCATCTCACCTGCTTTTACACAATGATTTAACACAACGTTTCTCTAGGAAAAAATATTGAAAAAGGAAAAGTTTCACCATATTAAAGCGAGAGTTCACGTAACAGGGTTGACCTTAAAATGAGGGACTATTTTTTTAACCTTAAAATGAATCACTAAAAATCACATGAAATAAATATTAATCTCCAGAAAGCAACAAAATAAGGCTTTACAATGATGGTGAAAACTTAACATCTTCCTAGAAGTCATAGTGTGCACAGTGGGACATGCCAAAATGCAGAATTTTGGCACTTTAGCAAGTCTTTATTCATATTAAATGTCCTGATGTTTGCAGTTTTTTGTAGCTGAGCTGCTGCAGAGTTAATTTCCCTGCTGTTTTATTATAGCCTGGTCATGGTTGAGTTGATCCAAGGGAACAGAACGGATTCATTTTCATTTCAATCCCTCTCTGCTGCTGTCCTGTCAGCACCTCTGTCTTTAAGAAAGCCCTTAGGAGAGATCAGCCAGACACCGAGGAGAGCATTGAGCAAGCAACACTAGTTAGGCAAGACACAGTGGAGAGGGGGAATATGGTTAGCTAGGCTCTCAGAATGGTTGGAGTAAGGTTAGAACCATAGTAAGGTAGGTAATTGGAATCATTGTTTAACTCCCTAGAGTCGATGTCCACGCCCCGCTGTCCATCAGTTTAAGCTAGCGATATGTTTTTTTTGCATGGGCTGCATCTCAATCACCGCTTCCGCCAATGTCGCCCTTCCGCATGCATCTGCAGTGAAAGGTGGCAGAGCTAGAGCGGTGTTTGTCAGTCTGTAGCGTCCGAACGGTTTGGCCTACAAACTACACTACTTCATGAGCTGAAGTAAAAGATCCCAGAAATGTTCCCATAAGCACAAAAAGCTTATTTCTATCCAATTTTGTGCACATCCCTGTTAGAGAGAATTTCTCCTTTGCCAAGATAATCCATCCACCTGACAGGTGTGGCATATCAAGAAGCTGATTAAAACAGCATGATCATTACACTGGTGCACCTTGTGCCGTTGACAATAAAAGGCCACTCAAATGTGCAGTTTTGTCACACAACACAATGCCACAGATGTCTCAAGTTTTGTGGGAGCGTGCAATTGGCATGCTGACTGCAGGAATGTCGACCAGAGTTGTTGCCGGTGAATTTAATGTTAATTTCGCTACCATAAGCCACCTTCAATGTCGTTTTAGAGAATTTGGCAGTACGTCCAACCGGCCTCACAACCGCAGACCACGTGTATGGCATCGTGTGGGTGAACGGTTTGCTGATGTCAATGTGAACCGAGTGCCCCATGGTGGCGGTGGGGTTATGGTATGGGCAGGCATAGGCCACGGACAACAAACCCAATTTGCATTTTATCGATGGCAATTTGAATGCACAAAAATACCGTGACTAGATCCTGAGGCCCATTTTGTTTAAGGTATCTGTGTCCAACAGATGCGTATCTGTATTCAAAGTCGTGAAATCCATAGATTAGGGTCTAATGAAGAATAATAATAATAATAATAATAATAATAATAATATGCCATTTAGCAGGCGCTTTTATCCAAAGCGACTTACAGTCATGCGTGCATACATTTTTGTGTATGGGTGGTCCCGGGGATCGAACCCACTACCTTGGCGTTACAAGCGCCGTGCTCTACCAGCTGAGCTACAGAGGACCACTGAATGTATTTCAATTGACTGATTTCCTCATATGAACTGTAACTCAATGAAATTGTAGCATGTTGCATTTATATTTTTGTTCAGTATAGATCTTCTTGAGTTACAGTTTTGTGTAGAAGTAGCCTACAGTGTTGTTTCTTCTTCGTTGTGCTCTACGACCCCCACAATCGTCATGGGACTCGTCTGAAGTCTGTACAGCCGATCTGCCAACTTCTGTCTGTAGTGTCCAAACTGTTTTGGCTACACACTAATAAGTCTCTCACGAACACGTACATGTCGGTTGTTTTGCTCTAGGACGCCCACAAGCCTCACAAGACTAGTCTGAAGGGAGCCCAAAGTATATGGAAGTATATATGGAAATAGTTTAGTGCCTAAAATAAGGGGTTAAATACATGTAAAAAATTAAAATAGTTTCCAGATCTTTCTTATATCTCTCAGAAATAGGACAGACACTTCAGAACAAACTACATTTAGTCCCAAAAAATCTATCTGTTTTTCCATGTATGAAGCTGTTATTCAATGCGTTTCTATGGGCTAATAGCCGTAAGGCCAAATTCAATGTTTCATCAAATATTATTTTGTAAGTATTTTTTTGATACCTTAAGAAACACTGTTGTCAAATTGTCATACTTTCCCCTTTCTCTTGCTCTTTTTCACACTCCTTTTCAATTGTGTCCTTTCCCTCTGTACTTCTAGTTAAAAGTGAGTCCTCTGCTGCTGCTCCTGCCCCCTCCACATCCACAGATGAGACCCTGCCCCCTGCAGATGGCCCTGAGGACTGCAGCGAAGCCACCACCACCTCTGCTTCCACCACTGAACCTGTCCCAGCCACCGACCCAGGCTCCACTTCCACCCCTGGTCCCTCTCCCCCTCAACCCACCACAGAGGCTCCCTCCACTGAGCATGACAGTGCTGCTGCTCCCCCCTTCTCCTCCTCAGCCCCAGCCTCAGGCCAGGCAGCCCCAGCCGCCTCCACCCCCACTGCGGAGGCAGCAGGGGGCTCCAGTGGGGCAGAAGCAGACGACGCCAAGCCCAGACAACAGGCCCCCAACACTGGCACTTCAGACCCCCTGCCCCCTGGGTAAGTGACGTCTCACTGGACTTTTAACTGTGTGTTTCTGCTGTGGCTGTATCTGTGTCAGATGTGTTCAATATCTGTGTTTCTGTGTTGTAATCCTGTGTTGTGACCCTGTGTATTCCTCTGCAGGTGGGAGCAGAGGAAGGATCCCCATGGAAGAACCTACTATGTGGATCACAACACCAAAACCACAACATGGGAGAGACCACAGCCCCTCCCGCCGGGGTCAGTAAGATGACTATTTGCACTGTGTTGACTTTAACACAATGTCAGCATGTTACCAGGATCTGCTCTTTGCCATCTCTGTTATTGTCGATCCCTTAGAGTAGGACTTATTGGTTTTCTCTCTCGCTCTCCCTCTCTCTCCCTTTCCGCTCTTTCTTTCTCCCTCTATTTGTCTTTCTCCATCCGTAAAAAGTCGCTGCTAAATGGCATATAATAATACATATATTCTCTCTCTCTATCTCTCTCTCTCTCTCTTTCTCTCTCTCTCTCGCTCTGTCTCTGTCTCTGTCTCTCTCTCACACACACAGTTGGGAAAGGCGTGTGGATGACAGGGGCAGGATCTACTATGTGGACCACAACACCAGAACCACCACGTGGCAGAGGCCCACCATGGAGTCAGTGCGTAATTTTGAGGCATGGCAGTCCCAGCGCAGCCAGCTCCAGGGGGCTATGCACCAGTTCAACCAGAGATACCTCTACTCGGTAGGGACCTCCTCTTTCTCCTGCCCCGAACAACCAATCCTTGGCTATGTCAGAGAATGTGGCTGATAGGAAATATTACAGTGCCTTCAGAAAGTATTCACACCCCTTTACTTTTTCCACATTTTGTTGTGTTACAAAGTGGGATTAAATGTCAGTGGAAGAACAATTCTAACATTTGTAAAAAAATAAAAATAAAACACTAATAGATCATGATTTAGATAAGTATTCAAACCCCTGAGTCAATATGTTAGAATCACCTTTGGCAGCGGTTACAGCTATGAGTCTTTCTGGGTAAGTCTTTAAGAGCTTTGCACACCTGGATTGTACAATATTTGCACATTATTATTAAAAAAATTCTTCAAGCTCTGTCAAGTTGGTTGTTGGCCATTGCTAGACAGCCATTTTCAAGTCTTGCCATAGATTTTAAATCCGAATTTAAGTCAACTGTAACTAGGCCACTCAGGAACATTCAATGTTGTCTTGGTAAGCAACTTCCGTGTACACTGAGTGTACAAAACATTAGGAACACGTCTTGTACACTCAGTGGCCCATGTTGACTCCAATGCTTCTCACAGTTATGTCAAGTTGGCTGGATGTCCTTTGGGTGGTGGACCATTCTTAATACACACGGGAAACTGTTGTGTGAAAAACCCAGCAGCGTTGCAGTTCTTGACATACTCAAACCAGTGCGCCTGGCACCTACTACCATACCCTGTTCAATGGCACTTAAATATTTTGTCTTGTCCATTCACCCTCGGGATGGCACACGTACACAATCCATGTCTGAATTGTCACTGATTGAAGTGGATTTAACAAGTGACATCAATAAGGGATAATAGCTTTTACCTAGATTCACCTGGTCTGTCTGTCATGAAAAATGTTATGTACACTCAGTGTATATTTGGCCTTGTGTTTTAGGTTATTGTCTCAGTGTCTGTTGAAAAGCAAACTGAACCAGGTTTTCCTCTAGGATTTTGCCTGTGCTTAGCTTTATTCAATGTATTCTTATCATCATAACTCCCTAGTCCTTGCAGATGACAAGCATACCCATAACATGATGCAGCCACAACCATGCTTGAAAATATGAAGAGTGATACTCAGTGATGTGTTGTTGGATTTGCCCCAAACATAATGCTTTGTATTCAGGATATGAAGTTAATTTCTTTGCCACAGTTTTTGCTGTTTTACTTTAGTGCCGTATTGCAAACAGGATGCATGTTTTGGAATATTTGTATTCTGTACAGGGGTTCCTTCTTTTCACTCTGTCAATTAGGTTAGCATTGTGGAGTAACTACAATGTTGTTGATCCATCCTCAGTTTTTTCCTATTACAGCCATTCAACTCTGTAACTGTTTTAAAGTCACCATTGGCCTCATGTTGAAATCCCTGAGTGGTTTCCTTCCTCTCCGGCAACTGAGGTGGGAAGGACGCCTGTATCTTTGTAGTGACTGGGTGTATTGATACACCATCCAAAGTGTAATTAGTTACTTCACCATGCTCAAAGGGATATTCAATGTCTGCTTATATATTTTTTACCCATCTACCAATAGGTGCCCTTCTTTGCGAGGCATTGGAAAACCTCCCTGGTCTTTGTGTTTGAATCTGTGTTTGAAATTCACTGCTCGACTGAGGGACCATACATCTAGATAATTGTATGTGTGGGGGTACAGAGATGAGGTAGTCATTCAAAAATCATGTTAAACACGAGTATTGCACACAGTGAGTCCATGCAACTTATATGACTTGTTAAGAACATTTCTACTCCTGAACATATTTAGGCTTGGCGTAACAAAAGGGTTGAAAACTTATTGACTCAAGACATTTTAGCTTTTCATTACTTAATTTGTAAAGATTTTTAAAAAAAACATAATTCCACTTTGACATTATGGGGTATTGCGTGTAGGCCAGTGATAAATCTCAATTTAATCCATTTTAAATTCAGACTGGAACACAACAAAATGTGGAAAAAGTCAAAAGATGTGAATACTTTCTTAATGTACTGTATATTAGCTACATTAAAGATAGCTTTTTATTTTGAGAGGAGGAAAGACAATTCTCAGTTCTATGCAACAGATACAGTTTTCTGTTTTGTGAGGAGCAAATAGTCATGTCAGTTCTGTGTAACATATTGCATATTCATATTGACCTTCTGGCCCATCTAATAAACCCTGGGTCCCCGCCAACAGCTAAACGCTAATCTGCCAATCAAATTATAGAATCTGTTTGACAGTTTATTCTCAGAATGATCATCAACCAATTACTTCACAGCATAAACAAACCGGATAGGCCTCTGGTCTGAAGCTACGGAAGAACTCCTGGCTTTTATGTAAAACAAATCTAGTAGATTTCACTTTTTGTATTAATATCAAAGTGTTCAATTTATCAGTGAGGCCAGCCTTTTTAATTAAAAATAAATCAAATAAATATTATAATTTATGAATGTTTGTAAAGGCACAGACATGAGTGAATCTTAATCTTACCAATAGACATGACTGTCTGTAGTCCCACCCCTAGTGCTCACATCACTCACAGTGTTAGTGATCACTCAGGCCTGGTCGCTATAGCCACCACTGACACCTTTGATGTAGTGCATTGAGAAGGGTTTCACTGGGCTCCCCTAACCCTTTGAACTATCGTGTAATCTCATCTGCTCTGACGATGATTAGCACACTACACTGACTGACTACCATCTGATGTAGTCAGCATTTTGCTGATGGCAGGCTAGCGAGCTGCTTAGTCACTCAGTCACTCAGCTATATATGCATTTACTCACTTTAGTTGGAATATCATCTCATTTGGACTATTTTCCCTTTGTTTCTTCTCTTCCCTATCGGTACTGTATGGACGTGTACATGATCTCCATTCCACGCTTCCTCCAGGCTTCCATGATGTCGGCAGAAAACGACCCTCTGGGCCCGCTACCTCCTGGTTGGGGTAAGTTCAGTTCTGAAGTTGTGCTGATGTTGTTCTGACTTTGTTCTCAAGTCAGGACCCACTGTGTCCACTATTTGATCTTTAGTGAGGTTATGTGAGGTTGTTCCGTAATTGGCTCACTGTCTATCACCTTTTGGAATTCATGATGGTTTATCTTGGCTTGGTTTGTGGCCAGATGTACAAGATTGATACTAAAATGATTTTGTGTATTTTTTCATGCATATTCTGACTCTTTCTGTCATACTAATCCTTTTTGAACATTCACCTCTTGTCCTCTATTTGCAGTCTTGTCTGTTGTTGTTGTTGTTCCTCTTCTCCCGCTGTCTCTCTCTCGCTCTCTCCTGACCTGCATGTTGCTGTGTGAGCTATACCGTTCTCTCTAACTCATCTCTTCCCTCAATCACCACTCACGTTAATTCACTGGGTCTTGTTTGACCTTCTCTCCTGTGTTCCCCATAGAGCGACGTGTGGACTCCAACGACCGGGTGTACTTTGTCAACCACAGCACCAAGACAACACAGTGGGAAGATCCCCGCACACAAGGGTGAGCCCAGCTAGCTCTGTGGCAATGCCATGTCCTGCCAAATTGATCTGATAGTATCTAACAAAAACACATTTAGTAGTCTCTCTCCTTTCTTTAATATTCTCTGCCTCTTTCTCTGCCTCTCTCTCTCTTTCTCTGCCTCTCTCTCTTTCTCTGCCTCTCTTTCTCTGCCTCTCTCTCTCTCTCTCTCTCTCTCTCTCTCTCTCTCTCTCTCTCTCTCTCTCTCTCTCTCTCTCTCTCTCTCTCTCTCTCTCTCTCTCTCTCTCTCTCTCTCTGCCTCTCTCTCTTTCTCTGCCTGCCTCTCTCTCTTTCTCTGCCTGCCTCTCTCTCTTTCTCTGCCTCTCTCTCTCTCTGCCTCTCTCTCTCTCTTTCTCTGCCTCTCTCTCTTTCTCTGCCCCTCTCTCTCTCTTTCTCTGCCCCCCTCTCTCTCTCTTTCTCTGCCCTCTCTCTCTCTCTCTCTCTCTCTCTCTCTCTCTCTCTCTCTCTCTCTCTCTCTCTCTCTCTCTCTCTCTCTCTCTGCCTCTGCCTCTGCCTCTGCCTCTGCCTCTGCCTCTCTCTGCCTCTCTGCCTCCAGGCTACAGAATGAGGACCCTCTTCCTCAGGGTTGGGAGATCCGGTACACGCGGGAGGGCGTCCGCTACTTCGTAGATCACAACACCCGGACCACCACCTTCAGTGATCCGCGCACAGGGAAGTCCTCTGTGTAAGTAGTGGACTGAACTCTTGTTTGTTTTTGGCTGTACGTATCACAGACTGGGCCTTTTTATATCACAGACTGGGCCTTTTTAAGTTATGTTTTAGCAGCAGCTGCTCTTAAACAGTCATTAGTTAAAGTGTCTTGTGAGGCAATGAGCAGCAAACCTCTGCTTGTAATTATTGTTTTATTTACGTACTCAAGAAAACCACCAACATCTCTGAATCGTTTAAGATCTATTTGATCTAAATCTTTTGGATATTTCTCTGGTTCATTATGGCTTCATCAAACAATGCTTCTGTCACATGATGAGGATTAGTTACATCATGTTACTGTACCCCTTGACCCTGACCTCTAACCTCTGCCACTCCCTCCTCAGCACCAAAGGCCCACAGATAGCGTACGAGCGCAGCTTCAGGTGGAAACTAGCACACTTCCGCTACCTTTGTCAGGTAATATTACTCTCCCTATGTTTTCTTCTTCTGGTTGGACCGTTTTAGTTTGGATGAAGGGATGGTTGTTTTGCACATTCCAGTCACTTTTGATTTCACAGCCACTTTTTCTTTCTTTCTCCAGTCCAACGCACTCCCCAGCCATGTTAAGATCACCGTGTCTAGGCAGACGTTGTTCGAAGACTCTTTCCAACAAGTAAGAGTTGGCCTCCCTCTGTATGTAACTGGTTGTAAGAGCATAATATACAGGACACACACAAACAGCAACACGTAAACACACACCCAGTTCCTTATGGCATGTCACATTGTTCCTCACTGACTGTATATCATTTGTGCAACTCAAAGTAAGGCAATTGTATTATTACATGTGATAAGTTGCAGTATGATGATGTTTGTGTTTTTTTGTGACGTAGTTTGTGTTCTGTGTGATCTGTTAACTTTTTTGTATGGACTGTTACCCCTGCCTGCAAACCACATTTCACTCTGAATAAAATGTTTTGACAGTGACCAGTTCTCTATAGGCTAATGCTAGTATTTGTGTTTCCAGATTATGGCCCTGAAACCTTATGACTTGAGGAGGAGACTGTACGTCATCTTCAGAGGAGAAGAGGGACTGGACTACGGTGGCCTAGCCAGGTCCGTCACAACCACACACATCGCATTTGCACACAATGATAGTCACCCTTTAGTCTTTTAGGCAATTTCTGCAACCATATGCTTGTCAGTAAGATTATTCCCTACCTGTTGTTGTTGAAAGAAACATGCATAGTAAAATGACATGTTCCAGATCTTTTTGTCATTGCCAGTCTTCACCTCTGACCTACCTCGCTCTCTCGTCGTCCCCACAGAGAGTGGTTCTTCCTGTTATCCCACGAGGTGCTCAACCCCATGTACTGCCTCTTTGAGTACGCTGGCAAGAGTAACTACTGTCTGCAGATAAACCCAGCCTCCACCATCAACCCTGACCACCTATCCTACTTCTGCTTTATAGGACGATTCATAGCCATGGTACAGCACACACAATGTTCTCTCACTCGCTCTTTGAGATCATGTGCATAGTCTTGCATACACAAACACTCCTTCGGCAGAATCATGTGAACATTCCTGGTCTCTCTCTCTTGTCCACAGGCGCTCTTCCACGGGAAATTCATTGACACAGGCTTCTCTCTGCCATTCTATAAACGCATGTTGAACAAGAAGCTCATCATCAAAGATCTGGAGTCCATCGACCCGGAGTTCTACAACTCTCTGATCTGGATCAGGTAGGCAGACCTACTGCTCTCTTGACCCATCCTAGCCAGGAACCACAAGGTTGTGGGTTCCATTCCCACAGGGATAAAATCATCTGCTAAGTGGCATATTCTTTCCATGACATAGACTGAACAGGTGAAAGCTATGATCCCTTATTGATGTCACTTGTTAAATCCACTTAAATCAGTGTAGATGAAGGGGAGGAGACAGGTTAAAGAAGGATTTTTAAGCCTTGAGACAATTGAGACATGGATTGTGTATGTGTGCCTTTCAGAGGGTGAATGGGCAAGACAAAAATATGTAAGTGCCTTTGAACAGGGTATGGTAGTAGGGGCCTGGCACACCGGTTTGAGTGTGTCAAGAACTGCAACGCTGCTGGGTTTTTCATGCTCAACAGTTTCCAGTGTGTATCAAGAATGGTCCATCACCCAAAGGACATCCAGCCATCTTGACACAACTGTGGGAAGCATTTGAGTCAACGTGGGCCAGCATCCCTGTGGAACGCTTTTGACACCTTGTAGTCCATGCCCCGACGAATTGAGGCTGTTCTGAGGGCAAAAGGGTTGCAACTCAATATTAGGAAGGTGATTACCCATTTTAACCATTGACTACCAAACCCTTAAGCAATTTTCTCCTGTGTAGGAATAACAACATAGTGTGGTCTGGATATGTACTTCTGACCTTAGCGGGTCAGAAGAAACGGGAAAAAACAACCGGTTTTCAGGGATACAGTATCAACTAGCTTATTTTCTTCCTGAAAACCGGATGTGGGGACCCCGCTCAGTCGTTTTATTTTACGCCTGCTACTACGTTAGGTTAGTCCAGAGCGCTCTCCTCATCTCCAGGGATAACAACATGGACACATGTGGTCTAGAGCTGTATTTCTCTGTTAACGTTGGACCTAAGCTTAGCCCTGATTCTGTGGTCCTTTAGGGATAATAACATCCTGCAGTGTGGTCTAGAGATATAATATCTATAACATAATGGTGCTTGTCCTTCATAACAGGGATAACAACATCGAGGAGTGTAGTTTAGAGATGTACTTCTCTGTGGACATGGAGATCCTGGGGAAGATCACGTCACATGACCTGAAGCCTGACGGCAGCGACCTCCTGGTGACGGAGGAGAACAAGGAGGAGTACATCGGGTAAGGAAGGAGGCGCCGAGTGATGGACCATCACAGAGCAGCTTGTTCACAGAGACATCCAATGATATCCGATGAGCAATTGTGAACATGTATTTTAGCATCATGATAACATGGTGATAATAGTGCCTCTTCTTAGTGATGTACATCCTCATTTTGCTATTCTTACTGCTGTATTATAATGGCTTTTTCTGCTTAAAGGTACTTGCAAGAGAGATTCTCCATTGAACAAGCTTTTGAATCCAGGACTGGGCTAAAAAACTGGCCCGATAACAACTAGCTAAATGTTTTAGTCATCTTTGCATTCCTTACATTGATAATACCTGAGGCTGCTTATGATTATAAAGATGAGACCCTAACTGTCACTACATCCTGTTTCCTACAGGTTGATGGCAGAGTGGCGGTTCTCCCGCGGCGTGGAGGGACAGACCAAAGCCTTCCTGGACGGCTTCAACGAGGTGGTGCCTCTGCAGTGGCTCCAGTACTTTGATGAGAAGGAGCTGGAGGTGATGCTGTGTGGCATGCAGGAGGTAGACCTACAGGATTGGCAGAGAAACACTGTGTATCGCCACTACACCAGGAACAGTAAGCAGATCATCTGGTTCTGGCAGGTAGGTACATCAGCGCCCCAAAGGTCGTGGGTTCAATCTCTGCGACTGCCTTTCCTTTCAGTTTCAAGTTTTAATGTCACATGCATAAGTACAGTGAAATGCCTTTCTTGCAAGCTCTAAACCCAACAATGCAGTAATCAATAACAATGTAATACTACAAATAACAAAATAAGAACACGAGAAAGTAAGCATACTATATACAGGGTCAGTCCGTTCCAATACCATATTTACAATGTGCAGGGACACTGGAGTGATAGAGGTAGATATGTATTGCGGTAAGGTGACTAGGCATCAGGAGTAGCAGCAGTGTATATGATGATTGTATTGTGTGTAGAGTCAGTATAAATGTATGTGCATGTTATGTGTGTGTGTGAGCAAATTATGGATTGTGTGTGTGCGCTGGAGTGTCATTGTGCGTGAGTGTGTAGGGCCCTGTGAGTGTGTGTATAGAGAAAGTCTAAAAATAAAATACAAGGGCCAAATCGCATAGTTCATGTAGCCATTTAGTTAGCTATTTAGCAGTTTTATGGCTTGGGGATAGAAGCTGTTCAGGAGCCTGTTGGTGTAAGACTTGATGCACCAGTACCGCTTGCTGTGCGAAAGCAGACAGAACAGTCTAGGCTTGGGTGGCTGGAGTCTTTAACCATTTCCTTTCACACCGCCTGATATAGAGGTACTGAATGTCAGGGAGCTCGGCCCCAGTGATGTACTGGGCTGTCCGCACCACTCAATCGAGGGTGGTGCTGTTGCCATACCAAGCAGTGATGCAGCCAGTGAAGATGCTCTCAATGGTGCAGCTGTAGAACTTTTTGCCAAACTTTTTCAACCTCCTGAAGGGGAAAAGGCGCTGTCGCACCTTCTTCACAATTGTGTGCATGTGTGTGGACCATTTTAAGTCCTTAGTGATTTGGACACCACCTGCCCTGTATTCCTCTATGTTTCTGTACAGGTGGGGTACAGGTATATGTTGGCAAGGATGTGTTAATGTTGTATGTTGTCGCAGTGTTAATCTGCTGTCTCCACCTCCCTCTGTGTGTGGACAGCTGGTGAAGGAGGTGGACAACGAGGTGCGTCTGAGACTCATGCAATTTGTTACGGGGACCTGCAGACTGCCTCTAGGGGGCTTCGCTGAGCTCATGGGTTAGTGGCACACACACACACACACACACACACACACGACTAACCTCCACGTCTACTGATCTGGGGTTGAACAATTAGTCAGGATGTATCTATGCGCCGTTCTGGCTCGGAGAAGGCTTACTTGTCCTAGACTTAATTACCCTCTTCTGTGGAAAACGTAGGTCGTACTGGGGGAAGGGTTATTTAGTTGGCAAGTATTTGCAAGTATTTATTTTGTTCACCTCATATCTCTGTCTCTGTAGGTAGTAACGGGCCCCAGAAGTTCTGCATTGAGAAGGTCGGAAAAGACACTTGGCTCCCTCGGAGTCACACTTGGTGAGTGGTCCGCTTCCACGGCAACATCCTGCTTGTCAATCAAGTCAATGAATCATGATGTTTCAATGTCAAATAACAATGTGTTGGGTGTAAATCATGTCATATTTTAATACAATTACTTTCTTGTTTCATCTCCGTATTCAATGACTGTTTCTTGTTTCACCTCCGTACTCAATGACTGTTTCTTCTTTCGCTTTCAAACTCAATTACTGTATTTTTGCTTATTTTCTTTAGCTTTAACAGGCTGGACTTACCCCCGTACAAAAGCTTTGAACAGCTGAAGGAGAAGCTGCTCTTTGCCATCGAGGAAACGGAAGGATTTGGCCAAGAGTAGAGAAAGTCTCTCTCTCTACCACAGTGTATCCAGCCATGTAAAACAACAAAAAATGAAACATTGCACAGATAACTACCAATGTACATAAGCTATTTTGTCATTTTTAAAACCAAATCTTGATTCACAACCTCATTTTAGCAATCCCCCTTATATTATACCCCATAAAATATGCAAGCATTTCAGCTTTTCCTCCGCTTTTAAAAAACGAAAAATCTATGTATGATTTTTAAAATGTTTTTTCCCCTTTTTGGCTGGTTTTTAAAAGGAGACTGAAAACGTAGAGAGGATTTTTATAGTTGAACCATAACTTACGGCTCTAGTTTTATAGAGCTTTTAAGGGTGATTGTAGTGTTTGGTCCAGTGCCTGGGTTTTTTGGACCTGTAGTTGTGATTGTGCTGCGCTTGCATGGCTGCCTCCAGAAAAGAGGAAGACTGCCTCCAACCCCAACTGCACATCCACTCCTATCAACTGAAGCCAGCTCCCCATCAGTATTGTTGTCATTGAATAAAAACCAGAATTCAGTAGCCCTGACTCGAGCCCCCTCCTCCAACTCAGCACCAAGATAAGAGATGGTGTATGGTGACCATCTGGAGTAATGGTCCAATGCAGCTGTTTTTTTCTCTATATCACATAATTTCTCGGTAACAATTAAGTACCTTACTGTGATTGTTTTAAATTAAAATGGTAAAAAGTAAACTAATAGCTGCTTAGCAAAGAGCAATTTTGCAAGGAAGAATTTAGCTAGGACTGTCTGGGCGTGGTTTGAGATGGGAGGGGAAAACTGTAAATTAGCTGTTGTTGGCAGAGAGGTTTGGAACTTATTGGTCTATTAACTAATTTACAGCATGGTGATGTCATCATGGAATGCCAAAACCCTCCCACCAAAACAGGCAGAAATTCCAGGCGGTCCTTTCAAACAGCTCTTACGCTAAAAGGGCATTATAATTTTCACAGTATTATTCCAACTTCATAGTGTGGATATATATATATATATATATATAACAGGAAAATCACGTTTTTGAATGCACTGGGCCTTTAAAGTCTGGATGAGAGGATGGTACCTTCACATGAGATTATGCAGTCTTGTTGTACCTTGGATTATGTGTAAATTTGGAGCTGTCGACTAAAAGGAAACAATGACTTTTTTTCTGGGCTCGAGTCAAGAACCGACAGCCTTCACTGTCAAGATCTGTGAGAACCTGACTCAAGGAGGATGATCATCAGTTTGTACTCCATGATGATGTGTAGCCTACAAAGGTTTGTTGCTTCGGAAGAGGATATGGATCAAATCAGTGGTTCCATTTTATGAATGGGTTAATGGGACCCATTTTTATTTTTATGCAGTTGCCTGATAGAATGGTACTTGCATAGAGATCCTATAATGTTGAATTCTAGGACCTATATGGGTGCTTGTTACTGGCTGTTTGTGTACACCAGCTCTGAGAGAGACATCTGTTGTGACTGAGTGGTGTTGACTGGTGGCAGCAGTGGTTTGGGGTTGGGGGCTTCTAGGTCTCTGCTGTAGTGGCAGGTTTATAACTGGCACTCAAAGCTTTGCTCTCAAGCCATGGCACTGCACCTTGCTACTCCTCTTCTTCTTACATCATTTACCTGCCTATTTAATTTATTAAGTAATGTTCTTTTTTCTTGTCTTTTGAGAGAGAGAGATTAATAAGCCTTCGTCTCAAATGCTGTATGTTCACCCGAAGCAAAGCAGTTGCTACTCATGGAGAGAAATAAACGCGAAATGAAAATAACACATTTAGTTATGGATGTATCTATCTCCCGTGTTTGGTGCACTAACTCCCTTTCTGGGATAGTAAATTGATGAGTTACTTGACTTTTCCTGCTAAAAATGTTTCTGTATGTCACATGCATACAACAGAAATGTCAGTGCCAGAAGTGCTTCCTAGTGCTAGTTGCTACCCACTAATTGAATGCTCATGTCTTGGAGTTAATCCATTCAACAAAAGATGTACAAAATTGCAGTAAAATGACAAAATGTTTCTTTGCCATGAAATGAATGAAAATCAGCGAGTGACCTTTTTCTTACTCTTAGACTTAGTAACTAAGTAACTGAGCAGCCTTCTGAATGGACAATGATTGTTAGTGTTACGCAGTGTATATCCCCCCTTGAAACCCTACAAGGTCATTTGCATTGTCTCTGTGCAAGGATACATAGGTGTCCCAACTCCCTTGAGCTATTGTGTAGTATTGTGCCATCACCGGTCAAATAGAATAACCTGTGATAACCTTCTACAGTGTAAACCCCCTAAACCCCACCCCATGTCAGTCCACATTCTCCTATAGGTAGTAAACCCCCTAAACCCCACCCCATGTCAGTCCACATTCTCCTATAGGTAGTAAACCCCCTAAACCCCACCCCATGTCAGTCCACATTCTCCTATAGGTAGTAAACCCCCTAAGCCCCACCCCATGTCAGTCCACATTCTCCTATAGGTAGTAAACCCCCTAAACCCCACCCCATGTCAGTCCACATTCTCCTATAGGTAGTAAACCCCCTAAACCCCACCCCATGTCAGTCCACATTCTCCTATGGGTAGCAACCCCCCTAAACCCCACCCCAGTCCAAGTTCTATTAGTAAGTCAGCAAAGCATGACCTGCCATGCCAACCTTGATGATGCTTTAGGCTGTCCTTTTCTTACGTTGCTGATTAGTTATTTTCTAGTACATTTTTCTCTCTTGAAATGTGAAATCTCTACTAACACCTCTGGTGCTTCTTTTGTTTTGATTGTCTGGTGAGGGAGGGACAAGCCCTAGCCCATCAGCTATGACAAAGCAGTCTGTTGAATTCTGTTCTGACCACTGCAGTGCAAACCAGAATTTAGATTAAAGTTAGGGGTTCATGGTGAAGTTATGTCATGATGTATATAACATCTATTCACTTCCTATTGGTGAGAAAAGTAGAGATGACAAGGAGCATTTGTGTAACTACCCTTGTATGAATGACAGAAGAAGAAAATCAACCCACCACATAATGACAACATGCTTCCTTTTGAACAAATCAATAATCAAAGAAATCAATTGTATATGAAAATTAACTCAATGTAAAAAAGACAAAGTCAAGTACTTAATAATTATTCTTCAGAGCCTCACCAACATCGAGAGACCGGCTCTGTGACGCCTCATTCATATCAGACATGAACTGTAACATATATACGTAGATGCACACTGTAAAACACCTAATACTACATTGTACAGAGCGCTCCCTACCAGAGACTATAGAAAATTCATTTTTGATCTGCTTTTACCCATGTTAATGAATGAATAGAAGATGGATTTATGAGTTAAAGAAATAAAGAAATAAACCCCTGTCCCTCATGCTTTTCTGTTTTGAGAGACGTGGGGGTGTCGGAGGCCTTCTGCTCAGGATTCACAAAAACCTGTCATCGATTTTTATTATGTTCTTAAAAACATTTATTTTTTTTGGTTGGATCTTGCCTGTGGAAAGAACCATATTTAATAAATATCTGACCATCTTTACAACTGGGTTTGAATTCATTAAAATAATTGTGAGTGAAACCGCATAGATTAAGGCCATGGTTGGGACTGAATACCATTTCAACTCAACTGCCATTTCAACAATGAATTGACCACAACTGACTGTATAATGTTAATATTTGCGTGGAACACATTGGATCCCATTCATTGACCGCATATTGGGATTTTAAATTCAGACACCCATTCTACTTTCTATTTACAAAGACAATAAGATGCCTGCCTGAATGTTACAATGCCAAGCTATCACTACAGACTTGATAAGCATATTAAATTAAAATAGCATTAATTTCAAGTTAAATCACAGCATCTGTAAATCACTATACACAGGTTAGTAGAAAGGCATGTATCATTTCCAGTTAAGGCCGTACATTATAGCCTATATGTACAAAGATATACATATAGTAGATAGACATAGATTACACCTATTATCAACACAATGCCCTCTTGTCCCTGTGTGACTAGGTCATATTATGCCCCGAGCTTCTTCAGAAGGTCAAGGGCTTCTTTATGGACCTATGGAGAACAGGAAATAAACAAATGAGCTCCTATCCAATCAGAGTGTACCTGTGATAATGGTGCGTTCACGTGCTGTGGGAGTTATCGGAAGTTCGGAGTTCCGACCTGGGAAGTTTCACTTGAACAACCCTCCAAGTCGTAATTAAAAGTGGGAAACTCAGAAAATGTTGCTGAGTTGTGACGTTTCACCACTGACCTTTCAACTTTTCAACCAAAAGACAACAAATTCGTTTTTGACTATTACAAACTTGTCAATGTGGATAATGTAGCTAGTTTGACCATATTGTCAATGTAAATTAATTCTGGCTAACTTGATTATTAGCAAACTTAGCAGCTTATCAAGCTAGCTAAAATATTATTGGTTGAATAATTTTTCTGACTTCAAAAGCACTTGAACATAATATCAGACTTGCGAATTCCTTATTGGGAAGTTTCCCACTTCCGACGAGCACGTGAATGTCCTCTAAATTACAGGTAACCGTTATAGGGCCGGTTTCTGAACACAGGTTAAGCATAGTCCTGGACTAAAACACACATTCAATGGAGAATCTCCAGGACCAGGTTAAATATGTGTCCAGGAAACCGGCCCACACAGTATTACATTTTACCTCCTTGTCTTCCTCTGTGTGAGGGGGGTAGTCCCGTGCCTTTCTCAGCCAGAGCACAGCATTCCCCTGGTCCTTCACTGCCATGTAGGACTTTCCCAGCATAAGCAGATTCTTACTGTAGAAGTTGGGGTCCACTATGGAAAGATGATCAAACGATGGATAAACGTTGCCTTGTATTGCATAACATGTGGCTTTAGAAACACAGACAGAACAATGAGTCAGATATTTCACAGTATGTATAAGTGTGAAGCATCCGGTTGGCGTTTCCACTCACTATCAAATATGGTGATGAGAGGAAGCCCAGTAGCCGGCAGTGGGAAAATAGATTTTTGCAGACATTATGCTAATTTTCTCATTGATTAAACATTTGATTTCAATACAATTTTCTGTTACCAAACTAAAATCTGTTACGAACTGAGTGGAATAAGTTTGGTAGATTTTACCCTTTGCCAAAGTTTTAAAAATTGTGTTGATTAGAAGGAGTGCAAGGGCGAATTGGGTTATTGCACACGTCACAGAGTAGGTGTTCCCTAACGGAAATATCCAAATACATGCTAGAATGTGCCAATAGGATCTCACTAGCTCATGCTTTGCTCTGCCCACCTCCTTGCTTGTTCTGCCTACTATGACTCATTTGTTCCTATTGGAAACAACAGGTTGTGGTCTATCTTTGCATTGTATTGTGTTAGAATATTGCATTTAGCACAACAAACCTTCTTCAGCTTTCAGGAAGAACGCCAAAGCCTGAAGTGAAACAAAAAGTATAGTCAAACATGATGCCTTACATTTTACAGTCAAATATATTGTACTGTTCATCTACAAAGAACTGTGGGTAAAAAAAAAAGTATGACATCACACATCTGTCCCAAATGGCACCCTATCACCTATATAGTGCACTTCTTTTGACTAGTACCCATATGTCCTGGTCAAAAGTAGTGTATACAGTGAGCTCCAAAAGTATTGAGACAGTCCAATGTTCCCTCTAGCACGCAGCTCACCTCAGACTGCCGCGAAGAAGAAATATGAGCCAGCACAGAGAAGCACGAGATTGAATTTCACTCAACTTTCTACAGTTAGTTGACAGGCATGACTCAGGCCCGTATTCTACACAGACCGGTGCCATAACCAATCAGAGCTGCAGTAGGCCTATATGCAAATAGCCATTGCCATATATGGATCTGTGCCATTCACTTTGAACTGGACTGTGTTTAGGCTACAGTATGAGTGGTCGTGAGTAGATGCGCTTGTTTTGAGATCAAAGTGAGAGCTGCATGTAGCCACGTGCACATTTGTTCATATTCTTTGCTAGTTAGTGAGTTATTAGCCCAGTTATAGCTCATTTCTAGTCAACAATGGGGGAGTGGTTGCTACCAACAAGCGCATAAAATCTGTGCATTTCTAGATCTTTGAAAAGCGAGTCAGGCTTTATGTCTTAAAGGGGAAGTGTTGTATTTTGAGATGTCTTGAATAAACTTAGTAGCCAACAGGCAGAGCGTAGCATAATTTGTCTGATTCTCTGTAATAATGGTATGGGAATAATAATGCATTTTATTTTGTAAAGTGGTTTCTTGCATCAAACACAACATTTTCAGTCACCTCCTTGTCTGAAGGACAAGTGGATAAACAGGTCAATGTCAAGCTGTGCATTTTTTTTCTTCTTCAAAAGTCTAATAGAATGTAGGCATTGAACACCACATTGGCTGTTTCTGTAGGCTGAACGATATAACAGTTATTTCCATGTTAAAATGTTATGGGATGCTTTTTTCTCCGTAGTTTTTTATGGTAGGCCTACATTATGATCAAATAGCCACAGTCACCTATTTGGCCACTGTTAAAACTGTAACTTAAAGCAGGTACAGCGTCAGTGTTCACAGTAAACGCGCGCCGGAAGTTGCACAGAATTTTCACAACGTTCAAGTTTGCGCTCATTGACGTCGACACATTTTCAGAAATGACGTGTCACTGTCCCAATACTTTCGGAGCTCACTGTATATAGGGGATAGGGTGCCACTTAGGAGGTAACACACCTCTTCGTATGTGGCAGTGGGAGGAGAGGCGAAGATCATGGCTGCCACTTTACGTTGATACCACGCCAACTCAGCAAAGGCAAAACACCTAAAAGAGAAAAACGGCTTTGTCAGTACCCCTTAGGTATTTTGATATTGTTTTAGACAGGACACATGTAATTCAAGATTGGAAGATAGACAGAAGGTACAACACAGGGGTACAGAAGGTACAACACAGGGGAACAGAAGGTACAACACAGGGGTACAGAAGGTACAACACAGGGGTACAGAAGGTACAACACAGGGGTACAGAAGGTACAACACAGGGGAACAGAAGGTACAACACAGGGGAACAGAAGGTACAACACAGGGGTACAGAAGGTACAACACAGGGGTACAGAAGGTACAACACAGGGGTACAGAAGGTACAACACAGGGGGACAGAAGGTACAACACAGGGGAACAGAAGGTACAACACAGGGGTACAACACAGACAGCCGACCAAGCTGGGCCTCAAACCCCTGGTGCCCTGGTGGCATGTGTGGTCTGGAGCTTAGACCGCTACCCCAGACTCTGGCACAACATGCTGGATATCTTTAGACACGGACCAAAAACTTGCCTAAGAAATAACAGTTCTATTTTATGTACATAATTTCTATACTAAATAACCTACACTGAGTATACCAAAATATGGTCCTCTGTAGCTCAATTGGTAGAGCATGGCGCTTGTAACGCCAGGGTAGTGGGTTCGATCCCCGGGACCACCCATACGTAAACATTTATGCACACATGACTGTGTCACTTTGGATAAAAGCGTCTGCTAAATGGCATATTATATTATTATATATGAGGAACACCTTCCTAATATAGACCCCCTTTTGCCCTCAGAACAGCTTCAATTCATCGGGGCATGGACTCTACAAGGTGTCGAAAGCGTTCCCCAGGGATGCTGGCCAATGTTGACTCCAATGCTTCCCACAGTTGTGTCAAGTTGGCTGGTTGTCCTTTGGGTGGTGGACCATTCTTGATACACACGGGAAACTGTTGAGCATGGAAAAAAACTATTCTTGACACAAACCGGTGCGCCTGGCACCTACTACCATACCCCATTCAAAGGCACTTACATTTTTTGTCTTGCCCATTCACCCTCTAAATGGCACACATACACAATCCATGTCTCAATTGTCTCAAGGCTTAGAAATCCTTCTTTAACCTGTCTCCTCCCCTTCATCTACACTGATTTTGAAGTGGATTTAACAAGTGACATCAATAAGGGATCATAGCTTTCACCTGGATTCACCTGGTCAGTCTATGTCATAGAAAGAGCAATGAGTTCTTAATGTTTTGTATAATCAGTGTATAACTCACCAATAACCCAAGATATGGATGGATGTGGCATCTTTTGGATTTAGCTCGATGGCCCTCTGGAAGATGCATTTTATTTTAGAATGCTGCCAATATTTAAATTAATAATCATATGATATGACATACTGTAAATTATTTAAAAAAACACTTACCTGCAAATGTTCTTTAATGATGTAAGAATTTCCTATTTTTACTTTGACCCCCTCGTAATCGCCTATGTCACTGAGGCACACTGCATACCACTAACCAAGAGAGAGACGGGGGGTAGAAGAATTAGAATATCCACATAAATATTGTGGGGGCCGACCAGGAAGCCAAAACCATGACCAAGATGGACGTCCATATCCTCACATGTTTTTGATTAGCTTACACAACTTAAAAACGGTCTTAAGTATTTTATAGATCTACAAGTGTTTTCCATTATCAGATCAGAACACAGAATTCTAGGCCTCAGAAACAGACAATCCAACCTTGCACTTGGTTAACTGCTGAATATCTCTCTCTCTACCAGGAAACATGACAAAGTAGCAAATGTTTCACTGTTCAATGGAAAGTTGTATCAGTCTCCTATCAACCATCTGTACTGATGCATATATATGTAATTCAGAATGACTAATCTTGAGACTCAGAAGAATAATTAGATCTTTAGCCAGCAGCCCGTTGAGACATTTAGCCATGATTTTTTCACTGTGCTATTGGCCTTGGCTTTTTCTTTTGCCTCTGATGCTATTAGGGTTTGCATTTCACATGACAAACTTTCACCAAAGCTCTGTATTAGAATGTTTACCTCGACCGGACTTGTAGCAACTTGTCCACTTGGTCTATAGCAGCAAACCAGGCATTAACGGATTAATCTTATTACCGTAGCCTCAAAATTATGCAGGCAAATTAACCTGATCAAAACCATGATTTAGCTTAGTTTCACAGCAGTAATAGTGTATTGTAGTATGTTCTCTTCAGAGATTCAATGAGAAGAAACCATAGCCTTTATTACTTTGTGTGCTGCGAAGCAGGCCTCATTTTTCTCCAGGGCCTTCTTGGCGTATTCAAACGCCTCAAAGGTCAGCCTCTTCTTCTCGTCAGCAGCAATGTGAGCGAGGAGGGAGAGGTCACGAGACGCCCGCGCCAGCCTCCACAGGAACTCAGCATCATCACTGGACACACACACACACAAATATTTTATTTCCAAAAATGTAATTACTGAATGGTCAGCAGAATCTAGTGGGACAGAAACAAAAAGTTTTTAGAAGTATTTAACAGTATTTGGAGGGCATTCAGTGTTGTTGTCTTACTTCTTAAGTCACCTGACCTCGATTGCTGAGTTCCTGAATGGTACTGTAGCTTTGTCCTGGCTTTTTACTCCTTAGTTCAATGACCCCAAACTGATATCCAAACAGTGAGACAACCTGACTGGCACAATCGTGCTGGATCCCAGCCAAACCCAATCAATACATACTACCATTCTGTTTTTGCAATGGTCACTGTCTGTCTGTCTTATACACATGCAATGGACAACACATGCCTTGACATGTAAACGACATACAGTAGGCCTACCTGTCCTTATACTGTAGCAGAAGCTGGTAGAGTTTCTCTGTCTCCCCACAGCTATACAGGTAATCTGCTTGTTCCACAACCTCTTCAGCTAGAATGCAAAATAGAGGTGCCATTGGATAGAGAAACTGGATAGGAAAAAGCCCAAAATCATACATTTGCATGTTTAATCGGGATATGAAAACTCATAATTGTAATGTCTGATTCAATAGTTCTCCCTTTCAGATCATTTTGATATTGCATTTAATTAAAACCCTTCTGAATTAGTCATTTTCAGGTGGTGTGTACCTTTTTCCAGAGCATGGACCACAGTTGCACTCTGCACCCTCCTGTAGGCTTCCAGGCCTAGATAAGATAGTGCTGGTAAGGTGAGCAGAAATGCAGTTCTTCCACCCTGCACCAGAGAGTGGGACAGACCGAGGTAGTTGAATTGAAGTCATAAAACACTTGTCAGTGTCAGTTACAACCTGATAAAACCAGATATGACTAAAGACTGCTTCACAAGACCTTATATATACACATTTACATTTTAGTCATTTAGCAGACGCTCTTATCCAGAGCGACTTACAGTTAGTATATATTCCACCAGTTACCTCTCTGGCTAGTCTATATTAGACCCCCCTCCTCCCTTTTACTTGTGAGGAATCCACTTGTTGGTGTGCCTGAGACGTTTTGTTTTTCAAATTCTCAAATTGGCTCAGGTCCCTCTGACCGAAGTACTCGAGACAACAAATGCAGAGGGACAATTCTGAGGGAGAATCTCAATTGCATACTCCTCGCGTCATCTCTTATCTTCAAGTAATATCAAATGAACACAACGATAATGATGATAACTAAATGTAAATATTGTCAAATGTAATTTATATTGTCATGTTTATTCTGTATCATGTGCACCCTATTGTCCTTTCAATAGTGATACTGAACAAATGTTAATGTGGAGAGACAATCACATCACATAAGAATACCCTACCTACCGTACTTTATAACCCTACTGACCTTTCACCTATATCCATTCAGATCAGGGTAGTTTATCTAGTTACTGTATGTTTTACATAGTCAGATATTTTCAACAAATAGCCTACCACTCTGGTTCTATTCTACCAGGTCGCATGTAACACTTTCACATAAGCAACTTAGGAGAAACTGGGCCGATGAAGGGTGTCAAAAGTAAATGGAGGTTTATTTACGTTAATACTTGAGGTATTGTTCCTGAAAGTAGTCAAGTATTGTCGATGATATCCTCGGATCTTGACGGCTTTACAAGCAGGTGCCGATAGCACAGTCCGGGCAGCAAATCGCATGAAAGTTGCTCCTGCCATCATTCTCCCTAATCAAGTCAAGAGCTGAACGATCACTTCGAAGTCTGAGCCGCACACCCAAGGCTTTGAAAGGTAGAACTCTACACAAACGTGGGTCATTCAAGATCGCAATAAGCTAAAACGTTTCGAAACAACACGAACTTCAAAGCAGGTTGTTGTAAATCTGTTTATGATTGATCGGGCATTTTTACACAATTTAACTTGTATTTCCCACTGTATTTTCTCTGGTATCAACTGTTCAACGTCGAAACCATTGCATTGGTGGGTATGATGTTCAAAACTGTTTTTTCTGGATGATTATCTTAAATGCGTCTTTGCAAAATACGTCCTCGGTTTATGGTGTCGACTAGAAACAAAAAGCTACTTCACAGGTTCCGTAGTCAGAACTGAAATCAACAGAATATATAATTATATGCATACCAGTTGCATCACCGTTGCAAACCTTAGCAAAACGTTTTGCAACGGAAACGGCTTTGCGACAAAAAAAAACAAGGGTTCTAATTGGACAGGTTCAGTGTTCCCTGCGCGTTTCGACATTGCGCAAGGTGCGTATCTGGAACCCACCCAAGGCGGGGTGTGGGCCGATTTAACACGGAGCAGTTGTGGAACAGCGCTTGATCCGAGCAGGACCCATATTACTTCAGAGGGACTCTGTATTGTAAAGTAAACACATTGAGGTAGGTAACTAGCTAATAAATAATGCTGTGCTTGGCTTTTCTATGTTTAGCCATTGCTGACTGGGATGTGAAATTGTTTGATGCTTTGTGTTTCAGGAGCTAAGAGAAACAGCTAGCTAGCTAGAGAAATAGCTAGCTAGCTAACCAGCCAGTTGTCACGTCAAACCAAAACCAGGATAGAAAGACAGCCATTACATTACTGTATGCGGTGTATGTCTAACATTGTATAGCTAATACCAATATCTAGCTAGTTATGTTATTAAATTAGCTAGCTAACAAGTAGCCGAACTTTGCTAGCCACCCACCATCTACAGTATGATTAATTTATGCTGCGTTCATAACCAAGTGGGAAGGTGGTAATTATAATTTGTGAAGTCGTAAGCAGTGGCTGCTCCTGAAAAAATTCTCAGGGGGGGCAATTTTTCTGATGATTTAGGTGACCTACACACATTTTAAAAAAGATATGTCCAGCAACAACATGAAGACAGGGGCAGCATATAAGTCAATCCTGATATACACATTACTTGCTTCAAAAAGGCCTCATGGTTGAATTGGAAATATGTGCACCTGAGCATAATTCACAACAAGCAAGCAGGAGCTTTTGGTAGAGGCTACTGAAAACATTGATGCAAGTTATTGGTAATAAGAAATTTTTATAGACTTCCATATTCTGCCCTCTTGTATAGATTTGTGAAAATGAACAGTGATAGACATTTAGCCTGAAAACAGAATTTGAAAATAATTTATAGAAAAGGTAAACACAGCTATCTGTATGGCTTTGTAAAAATGAACAACCATATTCTGGCCAATTGTATAGATTTGTAAATATGAACAACCATATTCTGGCCAATTGTATAGATTTGTAAAAATGAACATGAACAGATTTTTTTTTTTTTTACTTTAAAAAAAATGAAAAATAACTATTTTAAACAACATCAACTGTGAACTGATTTGGGCGTGTGTGTGTTAAAGAGACAGACAGGGAGGGACAAAGAGAGAGAGAGGCTACATTACTTGTACTGAAACTGTTCTAGCTTGCTGCATGATCAAATTCAGCTGATGCGCATAGCAATGCACGTAATGGGCATTCTTGAAATGCTTACGCACCTTTTGCTGCACACCAGCCTTCTCTCCCCTCACACTGGCTCCATCGTAAGCTTGCACAATGAGTTTGACTTTCTCGTCGTCTGCAAAAAGACCGTTCAGTCTCTCCAAAAGCACACTGGCGATTGAGACTGAGGTTGATTCCGAGATGGGAAGGAACTCAAAAAAGCGCTCCTGCACTTTGTGGTTGCTATCTATGTACCTCAGCACAAGCACCAGCTGTGTCTGTGTAGAAACGTCCGTGGTCTCGTCAGCTTGGATAGCTACGAAGTTCGCCGACTTCACCTCCTCCACAATATGTTCCCTCATGACCGCTAGCATACACTCCAGTAGCTCGTTTTGAATGGTCTTTGATGTGCCCTTGAAAACTTTAGCATTTTTAAGATGGTCATCAAACACCTCATCTAATTGTGCCACAAAGTTGACAAGTCCAAGAAAAATACCAGGGTTGGTGGCGCCCTCAGTTTCATCTTTGCCTCGCAAAGCTAGCCATCTTGACAGTTGTACGTGAATTGATTGACGCTGCTACCCGCTCTTTTCTTAGTTATGTTCATGGTTACTTATGTTACGTATGACGAAAGCGCGTAAGTGCAAGCCCTCCCGGAACCCATAGAGATTGTATTGAAAGCTCTGATATTTGAAAAAAAAAATATTTTACATGATAGTCTATGAGAGACTCCTGGGCGATTTTCAACCTGACTGAAATCACCCCAAAAGGGGCGGGGCCATTTGAAGCACGACTTTAGCCTGATTGGACATTTAGTGGCAGATCAGACGTCTAGATTAGAACACTGAAAACTACTGTTGCCGTGATATAATTGATTAGAAAAAAAATCCCTTCCTTTTCCCATTTGGCAGTGCGTCGCCCATATCGCCCTAATGAACACACCGCCCCTGGTCGTAAGTACTAGTTAGACGCGTTCACGTACTTTGAAGTCGTTGAGAAACGCCAATTAGCTAATGGCCATCAAGCTGGGTCAACCATAAACTAAAAGTACAGCTATCATGCTTGTACAATTGTGTTAAAAAACCATACTAATATATATATTTTTAATGATGTTTTGTTACATTTAACTCCCCAAAATGCTGTAATCGAGGTCATTTCCCTAGTAGGTGATGTCAGAGGTCAGCATGTGGGAGAAGTTGGAGCTCAGGGATGATAGACTATTTTCCTTCTACACAGAACAAAACTATAAACTCAACATGTAAAGTGTTGGTCCCATGTTTCATGAGCTGAAATAAAAAATCCCAGAAATGTTCCATACACACAAAAAGCTTTATCTCAAATGTTGTGCACAAATTTGTTTACATCCCTGTTAGTGAGCATTTCTCCTTCACCAAGATAATCCATCCACCTGACAGGTGTGGTATATTAAGAAGTTGATTAAATGGCATGATCATTACACAGGTGCACCTTGTGCTGGGGACAATAAAAGGCCACTTTACAATGTGCAGTTTTGTCAAACAACACAATGCCACAGGTTTTGAGGGAGTGTGCAATTGGCATGGGGGAGTATTTCTGTCTGTAATAAAGCCATTTTGTGGGGAAAAACTCATTCTGATTGGCTGGGCCTGGCTCCCCAGTTCATTAGGCCCTAATCTATGGATTTCACATGACTGGGCAGAGGTGCAGCCATGGGTGGGCCTTGGAGGGCATTGGCCCACCCACTTGGCAGCCAGGCCCACCCATGGCTGCACCCCTGCCCAGTCATGTGACATTAGGGCCTAATGAACTTATTTAAATTAACTGATTTCCTTATATGAACTGTAATTTAGTAAAATCATTGAAATTGTTGCATGTTGTGTTTATATTTTTGTTCAGTATAGTAATTACGAGTTGAAGGGGCGATCAAGTGGATTTTTTCCCTGTTCTATATGGTAAATACCACCTTCCCACTTGGTTATGAAGGCAGCATTAACTCATCCGCAGGCTATTGCTGCATTTGGGTGGAAGTGTCTGGGCAGGGCGGACTGGATTAATTCGCCTAGTGAACCTGTCAATTTTTTTGTTGTTGCTCAAAATGATCATTATCTGGCTAATAATGGGGGCCTCAAGAAACAAAATGGGCCAGTGTGGAGGCTCGAGGTAAAAAATGGTCCGGTGTGTTAGAAATGCCATGGCTGATATCTGGTCCCAGTCCGCCCCTGCGTCTAGGAATGAGATTATGATTAAAGGTGCAATATGCAGAAATCGCTCCTGAAAGGCCGCTCAGCAAGGAAGAAGCCACTGCTCCAAAACCGCCACAAAAAAGCCAGACTACGGTTTGCAACTGCACATGGGGACAAAGATAGTACTCTTTGGAGAAATGTCCTCTGGTCTGATGAAACAAAAATAGAACTGTTTGGCCATAATGACCATCGTTATGTTTGGAGGAAAAAGGGGGTCGCTTGCAAGCCGAAGAACACCATCCCAACCGTGAAGCACGGGGGTGGCAGCATCATGCTGTGGGGGGGTTTTGCTGCAGGAGGGACTGGTGCACTTCACAAAATAGATGGCATTATGAGGAGGAAAATTATGTGGATATATTGAAGCAACATCTCAAGACATCAGTCAGGAAGTGAAAGCTTGGTCGCAAATGGGACTCCCAAATGGACAATGACCCCAAGCATACTTCCAAAGTTGTGGCAAAATGGCTTAAGGACAACAAAGTCAAGGTATTGGAGTGGCCATCACAAAGCCCTGACCTCAATCCTATAGAAAATGTGTGGGCAGAACTGAAAAAGCGTGTGCGAGCAAGGAGGCCTACAAACCTGACTGTTACACCTGCTCTGTCAGGAGGAATGGGCCAAGATTCACCCAACTTATTGTGGGAAGCTTGTGGAAGGCTACCCGAAACGTTTGACCCAAGTTAAACAATTTAAAGGCAATAAGAAATAAAAGCTGAAATAATTCATTCACTCTACTATTATTCTGACATTTCACATTCTTTAAAATAAAGTGGTGATCCTAACTGACCTAAGACAGGGAATTTTTACTAGGATTAAATGTCAGGAATTGTGAAAAACTGAGTTTAAATGTATTTGGCTAAGGTGTATGTAAACTTCTGACTTGAACTGTATTTGGATGCTTGTATTTACAGTAGCTCACAGAAAATGTTTAATTTTGCCTAGGGACATCATCTGTCTCTTCACAGCTAATGTGTGTGTCTGTTCATCTGTCTGTGTTACAGGTGGGTCCAATGGCGACACAGTGTGTGACAAAGGTGGAGCTGACTGTCTCCTGTGAGAATCTTCTGGACAAGGACATTGGCTCCAAGTCTGACCCTCTGTGTATTCTTCTCATGAACACTGCTGGGTCACAGTGGTACGAGGTCAGTCACAGATTCTTGTTTGCCCAAGAAACACTGTGACATTGTTAAATGTTAACCCAACAAGGCTAAAAATTGATTTCTCCCCAAAGCCATCATCATGCATAATTGATTAACTTGAATCATCAGTATTCCGCTTCGCTGTTTGGAAAAGCATCTCAGCATTGTAGAATGGCTAAAGCGAGCATTACCTGTTTCCAGGAAGAATCTGAAATGTTGGGCCAATTCAGTATCACCTGATGTTGTTAATTAGTTTCATGAGGGTGTGAGAATGTTTATGATTTGATTACTAACAGGCTGAAATGTTGTGTTTGTAGGTGGGCCGCACAGAGAAGGTACAGAATTGCCTTGCCCCAAAGTTTGCCAAGAAGTTCATCATCGATTACTACTTTGAAATAGTGCAAAAGCTGAAGTTTGGAATTTACGACATCGACAATAAAACTGTTGACCTAAGCGATGATGATTTCCTGGGGGAGCTGGAGTGTACCTTGGGCCAGGTGAGATCTTTTTCTTTCCCCTCCTCACTTAAGTGATAATGCCCGAGAAGCCAGTGTTTGGAGGATATATTGGTACGGGTGTTGTTAGGCCAAACACCAGCTTCGAGGGCATCACTTTTATACAACGGGTTACCAACATATTCAAATAATGATTAACATATTTTAGTTCAACTTTTTTTATTTTGATTAATTTCTTCATACTATTTCATCCTTCCACGAGATATAGTCCTGACAGAAATCTAGGGTTGCTACCCAAGCTGGCTGGTCGTTTGTTCTGTCGGTTCAGTTGCCAGAGACGTGACCCAGTCGTTAAGTCTTTTTGTTCTGTATCTATGGACCCGACCCAGTCGTTCGTTCTAAATGTTCCATTGCCATACTGGCTGGCAACATTCTTATCCCTTGCTTGCTAGCTAGCCAACTACGGCTAACTTACAGTCACGTCAAACAGTGCAGCCAGAATAACAGCAAAGTAGCTGCATTTGCATTTGTTTAAGCTGTTTTCTAGAGACATTTATTTGTATATGTCCATAGAAATAATGCTGATTCATGATTTTGACTGTTTGAGAAAAGCTGCCTGTCTTGTCTCGTCCCGACTCCTACACCATCATTACTATGGGACAGCTGTTTCAAATGTCAGAGAGACAGACCACAAGTTTTATACAAATCTCAGCTATTGAAAATCAATTGCTAGTCTAAAAGAAATGGGAGATTATGTCTAGATGCTTTTTACAGTGGAGATCAAGTTTATAAATTGTCTGGCTGGGCTGATGAGACAGTGGTTTGCGCAGTGAGTTGGAACAGGGTAAATAGGCATTTCAACATCATAGTTTTAGCCGGTGGTTACTTGTGGAATAGACACCGGCTGGATTGCGGTTTTAACCAATCATCATGCAGGATTAGACCCTCCGTTGCAGTAGTCTGTTTTGGTGAATCCGGTCAGTGTCTCACTGCCACTCATGTAGAGAGTTAGCATCGTGCACAGTGCATACAACCCCTATATAGACGTGCAGTGGCTGTGCTATCTGTGACTTGACACCAAAGGTTTCTTTTGACTGTTTGTTCAGGCTATGTTCTGTATGGACTTTGTCTGTCTCACGTGCATCTGTGTCATCTGTGTCAATTTAGGCAATAAGGCCCGAGGCAGTGTGGTATTCACCCCCCCCCCTACGAATGTTTACTAATTAATAAAAATATAATAACTAAAATATAGTTGTTGCATAAGTATTCACCCCCTTTTTTTTAGGCAAGCCTAAATTAGTTCAGGAGTAAAATGTGGCTTAACAAACCACAAGTTACATGGACTCTGTGTGAAATAATAGAGGTTTACATGATTTTTGAATGACTACCCCTTCATCTGTTCCCCATACATACAACAAATAGTCCCTCAGTCAAGTATTTCAAGTACAGATTCAACTACAACAGCTACAAGCGTTCATTGGCTGTGATGGGGGAAAACTGAGGATGGATCAACAACATTGTATTGATTCCACAATAATGACCGAAAATCTACAGAATAAAACATATTTAAAAACATGCATCCTGTATGACACAAGGCACTAGACTAATACTGCAAAATAAACTTTAGCCTATTTTTTTTATTTCACCTTTATTTAACCAGGTAAGCCAGTTGAGAACAAGTTCTCATTTACAACTGCGACCTTGCCAAGATAAGGCAAAGCAGTGCGATTAAAAACAACAACACAGTTACATATGGGGTAAACAAAACGTACAGTCAATAACACAATAGACACAGTGTGTCCAAATGTAGTAAGTTATGGAGGTAAGGCAATAAATAGGCCATAGGGCAAAATAATTACAATGTAGTATAAACACTGGAGTGATAGATGTGCAGAAGATGATGTGCAAATAGAGATACTGGGGTGCAAATGAGCAGAATAAATAACAATATGGGGATGAGGTAGTTGGGTGTGCTAATTACAGATGGGCTGTGTACAGGTGCAGTTATCAGTAAGCTGCTCTGACAACTGATGCTTAAAGTTAGCGAGGGAGATAAGTCTCCAGCTTCAGAGATTTTTGCAGTTCGTTCCAGTCATTGGCAGCAGAGAACTGGAAGGAATGGCGGCCAAAGGAGGTGTTGGCTTTGGGGATGACCAGTGAGATATACCTGCTGGAGCGCATACTACGGGTGGATGTTGCTATGGTGACCAATGAGCTAAGATAAGGCGGGGAATTGCCTAGCAGTGATTTATAGATGACCTGGAGCCAGTGGGTTTGGCGACGAATATGTAGTGAGGGCCAGCCAACGAGAGCGTACAGGTCACAATGGTGGGTAGTATATGGGGCTTTGATGACAAAACGGATGGCACTGTGATAGACTACATCCAATTTGCTGAGTAGAGTGTTGGAGGCTATTTTGTAAATTACATCGCCGAAGTCAAGGATCGGTAGGATAGTCCGTTTTACGAGGGCGTGTTTGGCAGCATGAGTGAAGGAGGCTTTGTTGCGAAATAGGAAGCCGATTCTAGATTTAACAGACACCTAGGTATTTGTAGTTGTCCACATATTCTAAGTCAGACCCGCCGAGAGTAGTGATTCTATTCGGGCAGGCGGGAGCAAGCAGCGTTCGATTGAAGAGCATGCATTTAGTTTTACTAATGTTTAAGAGCAGTTGGAGGCTACTGAATGAGTGTTGAATGGCATTGAAGCTCGTTTGGAGGTTTGTTAACACAGTGTCCAATGAAGGGCCAGATGTATACAAAATGGTGTCGTCTGCGTAGAGGTGGATCTGAGAGTCACCAGCAGCAAGAGCGACATCAATGATATACACAGAGAATAGAGTCGGCCCGAGAATTGAACCCTGTGGCACCCCCATAGAGACTGCCAGAGGTCCAGACAACAGGCCCTCCGATTTGACACATTGAACTCTATCTGAGAAGTAGTTGTTGAACCAGGCGAGGCAGTCATTTGAGAAACCAAGGGTATTTAGTCTGCCAATAAGAATGCGGTGATTGACAGAGTCGAAAGCCTTAGCCAGGTTGATGAAGACGGCTGCACAGTACTGTCTATTATCAATCGCGGTTATAATATCGTTTAGGACTTTGAGCGTGGCTGAGGTGCACCCATGACCAGCTCGGAAACCAGATTGCATAGCGGAGAAGGTACGGTGGGATTCGAAATCGTCGGTGATCTGTTTGTTAACTTGGCTTTCAAATACTTTCGAAAGGCAGGGAAGGATGGATATATGTCTGTAACAGTTTGGATCTAGAGTGTCACCCCCTTTGAAGAGGACGGATGACTGCGGCAGCTTTTCAATCTCTACGAAAGAGAGGTTGAACAGGCTAGTAGTAGGGGTTGCGACAATTTCGGCGGCTAATTTTAGATAAGAAAGGGTCCAGGTTGTCTAGCCCAGATGATTTGTAGGGGTCCAGATTTTGCAGCTCTTTCAGAACATCAGCTGTTTGAATTTGGGTGAAGGAGAAGCGGGGGGGCATGGGCAAGTTGCAGCAGAGGGTGCAGAGCTGGTGGCTGGGGTAGGGGTAGTCAGGTGGAAAGCATGGCCAGCCGTAGCAAAATGCTTGTTGAAATTCTCGATTATCGTAGATTTATCGGTGGTGACAGTGTTTCCTAGCCTCAGTGCAGTGGGCAGCTGGGAGGACTTTACAGGACTTTACAGTGTCCCAAAACTTTTTGGAGTTAGTGCTACAGGATGCACATATCTTGTTTGAAAAAGCTAGCCTTTGCTTTCCTAACTGATTGTATATTCTCTACTTTACAGGCAGAGAACAGGCTACAGGGGAAGTTAGATCAAAATTAGATCAAGCTGAATCAATGTCTGCAAGATCACATAATGATCACAGTATTCTACATAACAGAACCGAATATAATAGTATAACGTTACTTTAAGACAAAAACACCACCACCAGTTTTTTTTCTTGTGTGGCCAAAACTCAACAGCGTGCGCCACTAGGTAAAATGCTCTAAAATCTGCTCACTGTACAGTCGTGGTCAAAAGTTTTGAGAATGACACAAGTATTGGTCTTCACAAAGTTTGCTGCTTCAGTGTTTTTAGATATTTTTGTCAATGTTCCTATGGTATACTGAAGTATAATTACAAGCATTCCATAAGTGTCAAAGGCTTTTATTGACAATTACATTAAGTTTATGCAAAGAGTCAATATTTGCAGTGTTGACCCTTCTTTTTCAAGACCTCTGCAATCCGCCCTGGCATGCTGTCAATTAACTTCTGGGCCACATCCTGACTGATGGCAGCCAATTCTTGCGTAATCAAAGTTCTCAATGGGATTAAGGTCTGGGGAGTTTCCTGGCCATGGACCCAAAATGTCGATGTTTTGTTCCACGAGCCACTTAGTTATCACTTTTGCCTAATGGCAAGGTGCTCCATCATGCTGGAAAAGGCATTCTTCATCACCAAACTGTTCTTGGATGGTTGGAAGAAGTTGCACTCGGAGGATGTGTTTGTACCATTCTTTACTCGCTGTGTTCTTAGGCAAAATTGTGAGTGAGCCCACTCCCTTGGCTGAGAAGCAACCCCACACATGAATGGTCTCAGGATGCTTTACTGCCCCAAACAATCGGAAAGGGGATTCATCAGAGAAAATGACTACCCCAGTCCTCAGCAGTCCAATCCCTGTACCTTTTGCAGAATATCAGTCTGTCCCTGACGCTTTTCCTGGAGAGAAGTGGCTTCTTTGCTGCCCTTCTTGACACCAGGCCATCCTCCAAAAAGTATTAGCCTCACTGTGTGTGCAGATGCACTCACACCTGCCTGCTGCCGTTCCTGAGCAAGCTCTGCACTAGTGGTGCCCCGATCCCGCAGCTGAATCAACGTTAGGAGACGATCCTGGCGCTTGCTGGACTTTCTTGGGCGCCCTGAAGCCTTCTTCACAACAATTGAACCTCTCTCCTTGAAGTTGTTGATGATCCGATAAATGGTTGATTTAGGTGCAATCTTACTAGCAGCAATATCCTTGCCTGTGAAGCCCTTTTTGTGCAAAGCAATGATGACGGCACGTTTCCTTGCAGGTAACCATGGTTAACAGAGGAAGAACAATGAATTCAAGCACCACCCTCCTTTTTAAAGCTTCCAGTCTGTTATTCTAACTCAATCAGCATGACAGAGTGATCTCCAGCCTTGTCCTCATCAACACTCTCTCTCACCTGTGTTAACGAGAGAATCACTGACGTGATGTCAGCTGGTCCTTTTGTGGCAGGGCTGAAATGCAGTGGAAATGTTTTTGGGGGATTTAAATTCATTTTCATGGAAACGAGGGACTTTGCAATTAATCTGATCACTCTTCATGACATTCTGGAGTATATGCAAATTGCCATCATCAAAACTGAGGCAGCAGATTTTGTGAAAATTAGTATTTGTGTCATTCTCAAAACTTTTGACCACGACTGAACATCATTCAAAACAACACTGAAGGCTACTACGACAACACTGTAACTCAAGATCTAAGTGCATATCCCCATGATACTGATCAAATGGTTGATTTACAATGGGTAAAACTTGAAGAATTATCATTTGCGATTGAATGCAGTGGTGATTTTGTCTTACAGTAACGTTATACTATGCTATTATATAGTCGGTTCTGTTATGTAGAATACTGTGATCATTATGTGAGATCTTACAGACATTGATTCAGCTTGATCTAACTTTATTAAACGAGCAGCATTCGCCTGAATAGCCTGTTCTCTGCGCGTAAAGTATAGAATACACATTTGCAGAATCTTCGGAAGCTCTGGATCCACAGCCATGGCCTAAAAAGAAACTGGATGGAGCTAAGCACAGGCAAAATCCAAGACACATACCTGCTTCAGTCTGCTTTACACAAGACACTGGGAGAGGAATTCCCCTTTCAGCCAGTCAATAACCTACAACACAATGCCAAATCTACTTTGGAGTTGCTTACCAAGAAGACAGTGAATCTTCGTGAGTGGCCGAGTTACAGTTTTGACTTAAATATGCTTGAAAATATATGGCAATACTTGAAAATTGCTGTCCAGCCATGATCCCCAACACCTTGACAGAGCTTGAAGAATTTTGAAAAGAATAATGGGCAAATATTGTACAATCCAGGTGTGCAAAGCTCTTAAGAGACTTAACCAAGAATGCTTATCTAATCAAGATATAATTGTTTTATTTTTCATAAATTCCACTTTGACAGAGTATTTTCTGTACATCGCTGACAAAAAATGACGCATCCATTTTAAAACCTCTTAGATGTAAGGTCCCCTGGTTAGGGGACCTGCATGATTCTGGTACCGGTTCTGACTGACATTTTCGCTTAAATCGATTTGTGGACACCATAGATCGAAATGGCTTGCATTGAGCGATGGCCCTGGTTCCCATGGTCACAGTAGTATTTTTTCAGAGCCTGTGAAGTAGGATGTGAAATCTGAAACCACTTGAAGCTGGGATGTTCCTCCTACCATTTCAGCCACTGACACATTTTTTGTCATTTAGCAGACGCTCTCATCCAGAGCGACTTACAGTTAGTGAGTGCATACATTTTCATACTGGCCCCCCGTTGGAAACGAACCCACAACCCTGGCGTTGCAAGCGCCATGCTCTACCAACTGAGCTACAGGGGACTACACATGCCTGCAATCGTTACATCGTAGCGCAGCAGGAGAGAGTGGTTTCGTCACGGTAGTATTCAGAGATCGATTTATAGCCATTAATCTAAAATAATTAATAGATTTTAAACAAACACTTTCTGTTTGTCATAGACGAACAATATTAATATAAGATGAAAGGTGAGTTCCTAGTGAGTTCAGGAAGCCAATCTAGAGCTCTGTGAGACGTTCAGTGTTGGGGGCAAACATTTTGATCATGAGCGACCTTTAGAAAATATGCAAATGTTTTCTCTAACACTAAACATACACACATGTATTTTACAGTTATAAGGAAGGTGAAATCTTATAGTTAGTCATTTTATAATTTGATTATGCTATATTTAGAAAGCACATGTCATTTCAAGCCTTTATTCATACAGTTTTGTTGAATAGGAAATGCATCATATAAAATATTTCATATTTTCTAATTTGTACTGTGTACTTGAGCTTGTGTCCTCAAAAGTGACTACACCTCAGCAATCTATAACTGTTTTTACCAGAAAGGTGAGATTTTAACATTTTCTTTGAGTATGCAGCATTACTAGTTATTGTTTATGGTCCTCTCATGATAAATAATTACTTTTAGGGATTACGTAGATTACATTTTCGATTTATATTTTGTTACATTTAACTGGTTATTCCCACTTTGTAACAATAAAATGTGAAGAAATCTAAGGAGAGTGAATACTTATGATAGGCACTGTACACGATGTAAAGCGGAGTGCCTGGATACAGCCTTCAGCCGTGGTATATTGGCCACAAACCCAACATAAATAGAACCGTAAACAAGTATTTCTGCATCATACCTGTGGTATATTGTCTGATATACACACAGCTGATTGCCGTTTCAGCCAATCAGCATCCAGGATCCAAACTACCTGGTTTGTAATCCATTTTATAAACCGGGTACCAGTTTATAATAGCAATAAGGCAGCTCAGGGGTTTGTGGTATATGGCCAATATACCATGGCTAAGTGCTGTATCCAGGCACTCCATTTCGCGTTGTGCATAAGAACAGCCCTTAGTCGTAGTATATTGGCCAATGTACCACACCCCCTCGGGCCTTATTGCTTAAGTAGCCATTTACATTATAAGTGTTTCTTATGTGTCAAATTATATTTTCCAGGTGGTGTCTAGTAGAAAGCATACTAGACCACTTGTGTTGAAGAACAACAGGCCTGCAGGAAAAGGGACCATTACAGTGAGTCACTTACAGAGATGTTTGTTGTTTTTCATCTGTTATGTTTGTTGTTGTCTGTTTTTTTACTTATTAATTTTCTTTGTAGATAAGTGCTGAAGAAATAAAAGACAACAGGGTGGTGAATTTTGAGGCTGAAGCAAGGAAACTGGACAACAAGGTATCGATACAATATTGAAGAATGTGCTCCAAACACGGGTCATCCCATGAGCAACGTATCTCTTGAAGTGATACTTGCTGCTCTGTAAAGCCAACAATTGAGAGAAATGAAGCACACAATAGTTAGCCTAGTTGCTTTTGTCTGTGTGACTGTTTGACTTATAATGTTTTGACTGTTTTTTTTTATGGCTGTTTCCAGGATTTCTTTGGGAAGTCGGATCCTTACCTGGAGTTCTACAAGCAGACAGAGACTGGATGGCAGCTGGCTCATAGAACAGAGGTAAAGTGCAACATAGACATATTTCTATGGAGTACAACACACTCTCATACGGCCCATTTCAACTGAGACTTTTTAATTGGTTTTACAACTATATATACAACTTCCATCCAGTTATGCATCAAATACTGTACTCCTGGTCTTATTTTGCATTTTGTGAATGTTAAAGAGGAAGTTTTTAATTGTTTGTGTGAAATGTGCATGCAATACCCATAGACTATGTAATATCCTGTTGCACACTAGAGATGGGCACGGTTAATCGAATATCCGGATATCCTAACAGACATTAGGACAATTAGGCCTATTTTAACAATGAAAACGTTTTGTCTAAATTAAATTGTCCATGTGACATTGTTACACACAAGGATATGACATTTGAAATGCATAATTTAATAAAACAACAAATGTAAGAAGGTAGTGTTTATGTATGCTGCATTGAGCTACTGCTTCAGACATCATGGCTTTGACAGTACATTTGTTTACAGTTGCGCACTGTAAATGTAGCCTACAGTTCTGAGGACGCACAGTTGTTTTATTTTCAAGCTAATTATGTTTTACATGAAAAGGCATTTTACTATCATAGCGCATTTAGCCCTCCAACGGTATGCTATTTTCCCCTCTTCAGGGATTAGCCTTCATGCGCTCCAACGGAGGGTCCACAAGACCTGACACAGATCAAAGCAGAACACTCAACAGAAAACCTTTTTTAAACAATCACTTCTTTGATGGCTAACATCAGGCTTCTTTCGCAGTTGCTGTTAGCCGAGGCTACCGTTAGCCAAAAACTACCGAGCTAGCACCCTGAAAACAACTACGCACTGTCTGCTGTTGTGGCATTTTGCCTCATTCTGATTGGTCAAGAGTAGAGCATTTTATTTTTTTTGACTTCATGATATTATTCTATTAGTGAAATAACTTCAAATGACCATCACTATTGTGCACTGTTCCCTGACTCACACTGGAGTCAGTGCATAACATTTGCATTGTTTAGTCATGCGTGCATACATTTTTTGTGTGGTCCTCTGTAGCTCAGCTGGTAGAGCACGGCGCTTGTAACGTCAAGGTAGTGGGTTCGATCCCCGGGACCACCCATACACAAAAAATGTATGCACGCATGACTGTAAGTCGCTTTAGATAAATGCGTCTGCTAAATGGCTAATTAATTAATTAATTAAATTATCCTTTTGTCTAGAAACTCATTACTCTCCTCCTATTCTTGGCCCAGATGCCTAAAATGTGATTGAACCAAATGCAATGTAGCTAATGAGTGTCTGCTCGTGTACTGTGTCCAGACACTGGTGTTGTGGTACAGAGTGTGGTTAGTGGTAATGCGATTCAGATAATGGTTACTACAGTCATGGTCAAAAGTTTTGAGAATGACACAAGTATTGGTCTGCACAAAGTTTGCTGCTTCAGTGTTTTTAGATATTTTTGTCAGATGTTCCTATGGTATACTGAAGTATAATTACAAGCATTCCATAAGTGTCAAAGGCTTTTATTGACAATTACATTAAGTTTATGCAAAGAGTCAATATTTGCAGTGTTGACCCTTCTTTTTCAAGACCTCTGCAATCAGCCCTGGCATGTTGTCAATTAACTTCTGGGCCACATCCTGACTGATGGCAGCCCATTCTTGCATAATCAATGCTTGGAGTTTGTCAGAATTTGTGGGTTTTTGTTTGTCCACCCGCCTCTTGAGGATTGACCACACGTTCTCAATGGGATTAAGGTCTGGGAAGTTTCCTGGGCATGGACCCAAAATGTCGATGTTTTGTTCCCCGAGCCACTTAGTTATCACTTTTGCCTTATGGCAAGGTGCTCCATCATGCTGGAAAAGGCATTGTTCGTCACCAAACTGTTCTTGGATGGTTGGGAGAAATTGCTCTCGGAAGATGTGTTGGTACCATTCTTTATTCATGGCTGTGTTCTTAGGCAAAATTGTGAGTGAGCCCACTCCCTTGGCTGAGAAGCAACCCCACACATGAATGGTCTCAGGATGCTTTACTGTTGGCATGACACAGGACTGATTGTAGCGCTCACCTTGTCTTCTCCGGACAAGGTGTTTTCCGGATGCCCCAAACAACAATCGGAAAGAGAAAATGACTTTACCCCTTGAAGTTCTTGATGATTCGATAAATGGTTGATTTAGGTGCAATCTTACTAGCAGCAATATCCTTGCCTGTGAAGCCCTTTTTGTGCAAAGCAATGATGACGGCACGTGTTTCCTTGCAGGTAACCATGGTTAACAGAGGAAGAACAATGATTTCAAGCACCACCCTCCTTTTTAAAGCTTCCAGTCTGTTATTCTAACTCAATCAGCATGACAGAGTGATCTCCAGCCTTGTCCTCGTCAACACTCTCACCTGTGTTAACGAGAGAATCACTGACATGATGTCAGCTGGTCCTTTTGTGGCAGGGCTGAAATGCAGTGGAAATGTTTTTTGGGGATTAAGTTCATTTTCATGGCAAAGAGGGACTTTGCAATTAATTGCAATTCATCTGATCACTCTTCATAACATTCTGGAGTATATGCAAATTGCCATTCTCAAACCTTTTGATCACGACTGTATATTTGTCCCTGTGCCCTGCATAAGGTGGTGAAGAACAACCTGAACCCAACATGGAAACCCTTCAGAATCCCCCTGCAGTCTCTGTGTGGAGCAGACATGGACAAACCTATAAAGGTATGCAGACACACAACCACACGTGTTCCAGTACTAACCACCTTACACATCAGCAACTCTCTCACTGCACAGACACTGAAATATTCCAGATATTTTGTATTTGATTTGGAGAATGTTTTGCTGTAACACCCTTCCTGGAATTGTGTGTGGTTTGCATGATAATAACACAGGTAATAACCTTAAGATACGTCACCTCCACAATTATTGGCACCCTTGATAAAAAGATGAGCAAAAAATATTGTATAAATAATACAAATACTGAGCTATATTGTAGAGAAGAGATTTTGTTTAACAAGTTTTTTTTCTTTCTATAAAAGATAGTTGCAAGGATAACGGCACTGAACCTTTTTCTGTAATGTTTTATGAGATTGGAGAACACATTGGGAGGGATCTTAAACCATTCATCCATTATAAAATCTTTCTTGATTTTGGATATTCTTTGGTCTGCGCTTATGGACTGCCCTCTTCAATTCAAACCACAGGTTTTCAATTGGGTTCAAGTCCGGAGACTGAGATGACCATAACAAAATGTAGATTTTTATGTGTGCTCGGGGTCATTGTCTTGCTGGACAATCCACTTGCGACAATTTTCTGCCTCCTGGCAGAGGCAACCAGGTTTTTGGCTAAAATGTCTTGGTACTTGGTAGAGTTCATGATGCCGTTGACCATAACATCAAAGATCCAACACCATATTTTACTGTAGGTAGGAGGTTCTTATCTGCATATGCATCCTTCTTTCGAAGTCAAACCCACCACTGGTTTGCGTGGCCAAAGACCTGTATTTTTGACTCATCTGACCATAGCACCTGGTTCCAATCTAACTGCCAATGCCATGTAGCAAACTCCAGGCATTTACATTTGTTGGTTGCTCTCAAAAAATTATTTTTTTCTGGCAACCCTTCCAAAGAGCCTATTGGCATGAAGGTGGCGTCTAATTGTACATTTGGAGACTTGGTGACCCAAGATGTGACCAAGTTCTGTAATTCTCTGACTTTGGCCCTTGGATATTCATTTACCTCCTGAACCATCTTCCTCACTAAGCTTGGGGACAAGATATACATGCATCTTTTTCCAGCAAGTTTACCACTGTTCCAGGTATGAGATATATTTCAATTTTTATAAAGAAAAATATTTTACCCATTGTTTGGTTTACAGTGCCTTCAGAAAGTATTCTCACCCCTTTACTTTTTCCACATTTTGTTGTTACAGCCTGTATTTAAAAAGGATTAAATTGAGATTTTGTGTCACTGATCTAAACACAATACCCCATAATGTCAAAGTGGAATTTTGTTTCTAGACAGCTAAAATGTCTCGAGTAAATAAGAATTCAACCCCTTTGTTATTGCAAGCCTAAATAAGTTCAGGAGTAAAAATGTGCTAAGTCACATAATAAGTTGCATGGACTCATTCTGTGTTCAGTAATAGTGGTTAACATGATTTTTGAATGACTACCCCATCTCTGTACCCCACATATACAATTATCTGTAAGTTCCCTCTATCGAGTGGTGAATTTCAAGCACAGATTCAACCACAAGCATGGTGGTGGCTGCATCATGTTATAGGTATGCTTATCATCGGCAAAGACTAGCTAATGCAGGGGGGTCAAACTCATTCCATTGAGGGCCTAGTGTCTGCTGATTTTTGGGTTTTCCTTTCAATTAAGACCTAGACAACCAGTTGAAGGGAGTTCCTTACTAATTAGTGATCTAAATTCATCAATCAAGTACAAGGGAGGAGCGAAAACCCGCAGACACTCGGCCCTCCGTGGAATGACTAGGAAGGTTTTTTAGGATAAAAATAAATGGAATAGAACTAAGCACAGGCAGTTTGACTTAAATTTGCTTGACTTGAAAATGGCTGTCTAGCAATAATCAACAATCAACTTGACAGAGCTTGAATAATAAAAAATAAAAAAAGAATAATTGGCAGATATTGTACAATCCATGTGTGCAAAGCTCTTAGACTTACCCAAAAAGACTCCGCTGTAATCGCCGCCAAAGGTGCTTTTTGGGGGGCATACAATATAGCTCAGTATTTGTATTTATTTTATATAGTCTTTTTTGCTCATCTTAATCAAGGGTGCCAATAATGTTGGAGGTGACCGTACTTGTTAACGGTTTTAAACAGAGCGGGGAAAAAATAACTGCATTAACTCTCAGGTTTTTATAATAGATTTTAAATGGTTATCTTTCTCTACTATTAGCTAAGTGGACTACTACTGTACATAGTCTGTACAGCATTAGAGGGCATTGATTGATGTTGACAATTGGTGATTTTTCAGCTGTAAATACACCTAATGCAGTCTTTTAAGGAACAACTGATACCCACACTGGAGGACATGTGAGTTACCCTCGGACCTGGGTTCAAATTGTACTTTTTTGAGGGTTGTGATTGAGCCTGCCTGTGCCTACACTTTAAGGACTCTTTCATTGGTTTCAATGTCACAAACAAGCTCAATCAAGCACAAACAAAGTATTTATATGGAAACAAATCTTATTTAAACCCAGGTCAGTTACAGTCATCAGCACGGTGTGTGTGTCCAACTCCAACCTCATGTGTCTTCAGTAGAAGGGTGAAGTGACTAGCCAGTTGTCAGTAGTGGAACACTGGAATGGGTGGGAAACACTTACCCTGTAGCAGGCTGTATCCATCCTGTACTGATAGCCACGGATCCAGCACTTCCATAGACATCCATATTGTCTTTGTTGGACACATGGCGGAAATTGATGATGAAGCTTCCTCTGTCATCGTGGCATCATCTTGTTGTGCAGTAGTGTTAGTTAACTTAGTGTTAGTTAACTTAGTGTGTGTGAACTTTGCTCTGAGTTTGGTTTGCTGTCTTGGTTTGGTGTTTTCCATTGCATGATCTTCTTGTTCACCCTCTGTCTGATTCTTAGTGAATATGATGTGAACGATGTTTGTTTGGGGTTTGAAACAGTTTGTGTGTTCATGTTACACACATCTTTTGAGGAGTCATCTTGTGTCTTGTTGCTAACCTGTTGATAACTCAGACTATGCTCGTCCTAAGGTGGAGTGCTACGACTATGACAATGATGGATCTCATGACCTCATTGGAATCTTTGAAACCACCATGACACGTCTGCAAGAGGCATCGCGTACCTCACCGGTGAGATGGAGTGCAAGGGTTACTCTGCATGTGTCTGTCTGTGTGGTGCTTCTCATCCTTGCTCCTCTGACCCTCCCCAGGCTGAGTTTGAATGTATCAACAGTAAAAAGCAACAGAAGAAGAAGGGATACAAAAACTCTGGTGTGGTGAGTGTGAAGCTGTGTCAGGTGGTGAAGGAGTATACCTTCCTGGACTACATCATGGGCGGTTGCCAGATCAACTTCACTGTGAGTAAAGATTTCTCTCTAAATGACCTCTAGCACAGAAATGTACCTTTCATGCTGAGTTTTCTGTATTGTACGTCACACTTGTTTGTTTTATTATTCATTGAATTTCAATTTGTATCCTATGCCTGCCAGCTAAAATGTATTCTCGGGGTTGAAGAAAGTTCATTGAATTGAACTGCCACCACAACAAGCCTCGTCTCTGTCTCCCTCTCCCTCTGTAGGTGGGTATTGACTTCACAGGGTCAAACGGTGACCCCAAGTCTCCCCAGTCTCTCCACTACATCAGTCCACAGGGGGTCAATGAATACCTGTCTGCCATCTGGTCCGTTGGCATGGTGATCCAAGACTATGACAGGTAATCTGACCTGTACTACTCCCTATATACTACATTATGTATGGTGCGGTGACTGGGAAACTCATATGCTGAATTATTTATTTTCCCCATGTAAATTCAATGGTGCTGTATGTTTTTGCTTGTACTGCCTGCCCCTGGAACTGTTGGATGCAAAAATACTGGTCTTACCATTTATCCGGCTTTGCATTCTGTTAACCTTAGGCAATAGTTGTATGTGTGAATGTTAATGATTAGGAGGAGTGTGTGTGGATATTCATGTTTAAAGATGGAATGTGCTGATGCATTTAAAGTTAGCAAGTAAGCTGTTTAGTTAGACTGAGGTGGTTTCCATAGACAAGGTGTCATGATATGACCATGCCTCTTAGTTTCCATTGTGGTTGTATCATTGTTTTGAATGATGGGGAAGTATCTGACTGAAATGTTCCCTGCAGTGACAAAATGTTCCCTGCCTTTGGCTTTGGAGCACAGATCCCACCCACCTGGCAGGTAAATATGGATTTTCATATAGTGAACATCTTAATATCTCGTGGACAGACGCATGTAACAGGATAAAAATGCAAGAAAAGCCCTATCAGAATGCTAATAAAATTAGCACAAACTAATAGTGAAATCACATAGGCGCTGTTAGCTAAACGCTAATGAGCGAAAACTAACAAACTAATTGCAATGACATGCAAATCCATAAAGTTATACAAGCATAGCTAGTTGCTACCGAATGTCATTTTTGGTGAGTGTGGACATTTACAAGCGAAAGTGAATGAGAGAAATTTTGCAAATGAACAAAGTTGTGACGCATGCTTTTCTGAAGGAAGAGCAGCACGTGTACACGGAGAAGAATGAAGGATATAAAAACGCTTGTAGGAAGCACAGGGAAAAAATCACATCCAGAGCTCTTTGACTTCTGGCAGAAAGCCATTCTACGATATCTGATGGCAAACATTTAGTAGTGAATTGCATACAAGTGTAACTTCATCACCTCATGTGCGCTGCACAACAGATATTCGCTGCAAGATATATATAATGCTATGGACTCGCCAGCTCCCGCTTTCTCCCGTTGTGATATTTACAAACACGTAACTGGCTCAACTGTTCTAGGGAACTACGGTAAGCTTCATAATGTGACCAGTGAAATGAAGATCGCAATCTGCTTTATCTCCTAACGTATTGCACAAGTTGACTGCAGTTATTAACTTAAAAAGTATCTACAAATATTCAAATGTATTGAAAAACTTCAAAGGAATTGTTTTGACGGTATTGAAAAACCATCCCGTGGCTTTTTCCAAATACCCCGGTATATGGCATATACGGTATACTGCCCAACCCTACCATGTAACTAAGAAATTCGCTGGAAAGAAACCTGAAAATTATTTGTTTTGTTGAACAGGCATGACTGGTTCGAGAATTATCCGTCGTAAAACGACAGTGGCGAAGGATATCATTGCAACTTAACGCAGATCCAAGTTCAGTTTTGAGATCCAATGGTGTCATTAGCGTAGGGTTAGCTGGACGTTTCTGACTGGTCTTGGAACTGTGACAACTGGCAGCCTCTCCCCGCTTGACTCAGTGGGATATTTAGTGATTTTGCCAACACAGCCAGATATGTTCACAATCTTGTACCCTTAACCATTTTTAAACTGACTATCGTATTTGTTGATTAAATCAGACGTTTTATTAATGCAATGAGTAATCTAGGAATGTCACAAGTTAATTGACACAAGAAAAATAGCAATTCTACAGAGCGCAATGACTACAATGAATGGCTAAATTACTTCCGGACACAAAGGGTCCGCGGAGCTCCACTTTCTCACCACTATTAGGCAAGGTTTTAGTTCTGGGTATCTGAGATGGTGAACATCGCAGTCCTGCTTTAAATGACGTTCAGCTTATAAAGGCTTCAAAAAGCCATTATGCCTTCATAAGCACTACATAAATGTGTTACAAAGCATCTATAACCGTATGTCATGCTTTATAAAGGGTTCATAAATGTGGCATAACTGACATAATCAATGTCAAATGTGACATAACCCACTATGTCGAATATGATATAAACACGTTCTTTATAAAGGATGACATGTTGTGCTGAAGGATGGCATACGCTCTAAAGTGATGTCATGTCACATTACACCTAATCTCGTTCCCAGACACTTCCGCCCAAATGCCCGGAAGGTCTGGTGGACCAACGCATCAAACTTGGCCTTCATTAGTTAGTGTTAGGTTTAAAATAAAATATTAAGAAAAATAGTGGAAATAGGCAGGGATTAACAATAATTATGACTTTTTGACTGCGTTAAATAGTGATGGTGACAATACTTTACTCAGTAAGGTCACTCCTATAGAATTATAAAGCCAACTTTGAATGGTTGATATCCCAGGCTTATATATGCTGTGTGTGTAATAGTCTGGAGACGACGTTACACCAAGAAACACTTACCTTGATGAAAGCCCCCAACCTAAAGAAATTTAAAGTGTCTTTCTTCTGGAACCAAGTTACATGTTCCTCAGTACACAAACACGCACACAACAAAAACAAGCCATACTGTGCGGTGCTGGGCCCAGTCAAGTCTTTGACACATTCACCCACTTCCCCGCTGAACGATCAGCCACAAAATGTTGCCACCATTGTAACAGGTTGTAATCAAGCCCTGGTCTCCACCATGGGAACAGAAGAGGAATACCTGATGCGGTAGTCTCAGGGTGGACTACGCCAAATCATCTTGGTTCTGACACACACACACACACACACACACACACGCAAGCTTTGCCCTACAGTAACCTGTGGATCATGAGAGAACCTTCATAAATCAGCAGAATGTTAACAACCTATTTATTGACACTTTATGTAGTGTCCCGTAATATTTAGTTTGAAGTGAGACGCCTTCGGTCATTCATAACACATCCATAAAGACTATCGCATGACGCTGTACTTAATTTAAATCAAATCAAATTTTATTGGCCACATGCGCCGAATACAACAGGTGCAGACATTACAGTGAAATGCTTACTTACAGCCCTTAACCAACAGTGCATTTATTTTAAATAAAAAAGTAAAATAAAACAACAACAAAAAAGTGTTGAGAAAAAAGAGCAGAAGTAAAATAACAGTAGGGAGGCTATATATACAGGGGGGTACCGGTGCAGAGTCAATGTGCGGGGGCACCGGCTAGTTGAGGTAGTTGAAGTAATATATACATGTGGGTAGAGTTAAAGTGACTATGCATAAATAATTAACAGAGTAGCAGCAGCGTAAAAAGATGGGTTGGGGGGGGCAGTGCAAATAGTCCGGGTAGCCATGATTAGCTGTTCAGGAGTCTTATGGCTTGGGGGTAGAAGCTGTTGAGAAGTATTTTTGACCTAGACTTGGCACTCCGGTACCGCTTGCCGTGCGGTAGCAGAGAGAACAGTCTATGACTAGGGTGGCTGGAGTCTTTGACAATTTTGAGGGCCTTCCTCTGACACCGCCTGGTATAGAGGTCCTGGATGGCAGGAAGCTTGGCCCCAGTGATGTACTGGGCCGTACGCACTACCCTCTGTAGTTCCTTGCGGTCGGAGGCCAAGCAGTTGCCATACCAGGCGGTGATGCAACCAGTCAGGATGCTCTCGATGGTGCAGCTGTAGAATTTTTTGAGGATCTGTGGACCCATGCCAAATCATTTCAGTCTCCTGAGGGGGAATAGGCTTTGTCGTGCCTTCTTCACGACTGTCTTGGTGTGTTTGGACCATGATAGTTAGTTGGTGATGTGGACACCAAGGAACTTGAAGCTCTCAACCTGTTCCACTACAGCCCCGTCAATGAGAATGGGGGCGTGCTCAGTCCTTTTTTTTCTTCCTGTAGTCCACAATCATCTCCTTTGTCTTGGTCACGTTGAGGGAGAGGTTGTTATCCTGGCACCACACGGCCAGGTCTCTGACCTCCTCCCTATAGGCTGTCTCATCATTGTCGGTGATCAGGCCTACCACTGTTGTGTCGTCGGCAAACTTAATGATGGTGTTGGAGTCGTGCCTGGCCATGCAGTCATGGGTGAACAGGGAGTACAGGAGGGGACTGAGCACGCACCCCTGAGGGGCCCCCGTGTTGAGGATCAGTGTGGCAGATGTGTTGTTACCTACCCTTACCACCTGGGGGCGGCCCGTCAGGAAGTCCAGGATCCAGTTGCAGAGGGAGGTGTTTAGTCCCAGGATCCTTAGCTTAGTGATGAGCTTTGAGGGCACTATGGTGTTGAATGCTGAGCTGTAGTCAATGAATAGCATTTTCACATAGGTGTTCCTCTTGTCCAGGTGGGAAAGGGCAGTGTGGAGCGCAATAGAGATTGCATCATCTGTGGATCTGTTGGAGCGGTATGCAAATTGGAGTGGGTCTAGGGTTTCTGGGATTATGCTGTTGATGTGAGCCATGACCAGCCTTTCAAAGCACTTCATGGCTACAGACGTCAGTGCTACGGGTCGGTAGTCATTTAGGCAGGTTATCTTAGTGTCCTTGGGCACGGGGACTATGGTGGTCTGCTTGAAACATGTTGGTATTACAGACTCAGTCAGGGACATGTTGAAAATGTCAGTGAAGACACTTGCAAGTTGATCAGCACGTGCTCGGGGTACATGTCCTGGTAATCCGTCTGGCCCTGCGGCCTTGTGAATGTTGACCTGCTTAAAAGTCTTACTCACATCGGCTACGGAGAGCGTGAACACATAGTCATCCGGAACAGCTGGTGCTCTCATGCATGCTTCAGTGTTGCTTGCCTCGAAGCGAGCATAGAAGTGGTTTAGCTCATCTGGTAGGCTTGTGTCACTGGGAAGCTCGCGGCTGTGCTTCCCTTTGTAGTCTGTAATAGTTTTCAAGCCCTGCCACATCCCACGAGCGTCAGAGCCGGTGTAGTAATATTCAATCTTAGTCATGTATTGACTCTTTGCCTGTTTGATGGTTCGTCAGAGGGCATAGCAGGATTTCTTATAAGCGTCCGGGTTAGAGTCCCGCTCCTTGAAAGCGGCAGCTCTACCCTTTAGCTCAGTGCGGATGTTTCCTGTAATCCATGGCTTCTGGTTGGGGTATGTACGTACGGTCACTGTGGGGACGACATCATCGATGCACTTATTGATGAAGCCAGTGACTGATGTGGTGTACTCCTCAATGCTATCTGAAGAATCCCGGTACATGTTCCAGTCTGTGCTAGCAAAACAGTCCTGTAGCTTAGCATCTGCGTCATCTGACCACTTTTTTATTAACCGAATCACTGGTGCTTCCTGCTTTAGTTTTTGCTTATAAGCAGGAATCAGGAGGATAGAGTTATGGTCAGATTTGCCAAATGGAGGGCGAGGGAGAGCTTTGTATGCGTCTCTGTGTGTGGAGTAAAGGTGGTCTAGAGTTTTTTTTTCCTCTGGTTGCACATTTAACTTGCTGGTAGAAATGAGGTAAAACGGATTTAAGTTTCCCTGCATTAAAGTCCCCGGCCACTAGGAGCGCTGCCTCTGGATGAGCATTTTCCTGTTGACTTATGGCCTTATACAGCTCATTCAGTGCAATCTTAATGACAGCATTGGTTTGTGGTGGTAAATAGACAGCTATGAAAAGTATAGATGAAAACTCTCTTGGTAAATAGTGTGGTCTACAGCTTATAAGATACTCTACCTCAGGCTAGTAAAACCTTGAGACTTCCTTAGTATTTGATTTTGTGCACCAGCTGTTGTTTACAAATATACACAGACCGCCACCCCTTGTCTTACCGGAGTCAGCCGTTCTATCCTGCCGATGTAGCGTATAGCCCGCTAGCTGTATGTTATCCATGTCGTCGTTCAGCCACGACTCGGTGAAACATAAGATATTACAGTTTTTAATGTCCCGTTGGTAGGATAACTGTAATCTTAGGTCATCCAATTTATTTTCCAATGATTGAAGATTGGCTAATAGGATTGATGGGAGCGGCAGTTTACTCGCTCGCCGTCGGATCCTTACAAGGCATCCCAACCTACGTCCACGATATCTCCGTCTCTTCCTCATGCGAATGACGGGGATTTGGGCCTTGTCGGGTGTCTGTAGGATATCCTTCGCGGCCGCCTCGTTGAAGAAAAATTATTCGTCCAATACGAGGTGAGTAATCGCTGTCCTGATATCCAGAAGCTCTTTTTGGTTATAAGAGACGATGGCAGAAACATTATGTACAAAATAAATTACAAATAACGCGGAAAAACACACATAATAGTACAATTGGTTAGAGGGCTGTAAAACGGCAGCCATCTTCTCCGGCGCCATTTCGGAAAAAGTCAGACCCATTTGGTAATTTTATAACATAAATGCCTTGTAACATATGACGCTGTACTTACTATAAGTGACCGACTGGCTCGATTCGGTCTGATGTAGCAACATTTTAAATTATGTTTTTTTGCATTGGATAAAAGTAGAGACTCAGAGCTAGAAAATGGTATATCATACACTACAGTTGAGGAACAATGGGAAAGTAATTCTGCTTTGAAAGTTGATAAACTTGTAAACCCACTTTTGAGAAAATGGCCGTTGAATGTTTTGGTACACCTACTGGAGAGCTCTTCTTTGTCTACACACATTCAGCATCGTTCACACCCTCTTAAGCCAGCCCCACCCATCTCTTTAAGATTTCAAGACAAAAGGCTGGTTTATACTACGTCTATCGACATGTCTGTAGACAGTTGTCGCAGTGACATCATGAACATTCTATTGTCGTTATGAAAAAGTATAAACACAAAAACGACATGCTGCATGACATCAGCAGCCTGGTGGTCCAAAATAGCATAGTGTATTTTAACATCAATAAACCCATCCGTTTAAAAATGAATTTAGTATATGTCAATCTAGCAAACTAGGCAACTAAAAGCACCCTTTGAAACAATGTTTTGGTTCGATTCTAGCTTATTAGTTAGCTAGCTAACATTAAGTTTGCTGGCTAGCCAGTTCAAATAATGACCATATCATAGCTGACAATGTCTTAACTTTACCTAATTTGTGTTCATTGTTCCAGAAAATAAACTCACAACAAGATCATTATTTACAAGTTAATGTCGAGCTAATTACAGAAAATAGCTTACGGTTGTGAGTGTGATGAAATAAAAGCAGGGCATTCTACCGGAGAATTTTAGAACTTGGACACTGTCTCGTTGGCCTAACGTTATATCCTAATTCGACTTTGGTGCAGGTCATGTTGTTCTTCACATTACTGTCTCTGGTAAACACACACTATATCAACTAAAATCAAAGTTTATTTGTCACATGCACAGGATACAGAAGGTGTAAACGGTACAGTGAAATGTTTACTTGCATAGTGGAGTGTCTTGTTTAATCCCAACTCATAACGTTACTACCATGCATGAATCTGCAGGTAGCTAAAGCTATCCAACTAGGTTCAGTGTTAGCTAGCTAGCTAACGTTAGGCTATAACTAGCGACACAAATGGCTTTCTGACAAAATTAAAAATTCTTACCTGTATACCGGATAATAATTGTCTACACATTAACAATGATTCATATTTGTTCATATTTAAGTGACATTTGCATTAAATGTGGGTTTTAACCCATGTTTCAAGGTCAAATAAATGCCCCCAATGCGAATCACTGGATATGTAATACATATTGGCTTAGAGCAAGAACTATTCTCGGTGCAGCAGTAAAAGTATTGTAGGGAATACTCAGTAGGGTCTGTAGAATGTATATATGGTGTCATTTCATGGGGCTCTGAATGATACGGAGTGTTGCTGGCCTTTTACTCCGCCCATTCCATTGGTGGCCGAATCACATCATATGTGGGCTTACTGCACTACAGAAAACCTGCTAACCAAACAACAGTGCAGGGCATGCTCACTGAATTAAAGGGCAACTACACTCAATCAACATTTTTCCCAGACCTCAAAAGTCATCCCCTGATGTGGTTTAAGCATTGCTGTGAACACAGAACATGTAATTTTGTGGGTTTTCTATTAAAGAAGTGTGAAAAAACGGGTAAACCAGAAAAAAATGGGGAAATCTGAAACCTGGAAAAATTTAATCAACAAAATCATGCTGTGCATGACTGCACTTTAGAGTGCGTGTCATACTGCAGCACAGCATTTTGAGGAAAGTTGTGGTCGGGTCCAATATTGACTATGCACCCAAGAGGGAAAGAGGTTGGGCCATCCTAGAAATGTTTTAATGAAATATAATATATCAAATTAGCAGACACTTATCCAAAGCGACTTTTATATATATATATATATATATATATATATATATATATATATATATATATATATATATATATATATATATATATATATATATATATATATATATATATATATATATATATATATATATATATATATATATATATATATATATATATATATATATAAATATATATAAATATAAATGGCCTTTATTAAGCGGTGCTTATGCCACCTTTTTATAAAGCATAGGTTTGTCATATATACATAGTGGGTTATGTCACATTTGACATAGTTGGATATGTCACACAGTTATGCCACATTTATGAACCCTTTATAAAGCATGACATATGGTTATAGATGTAACACATTTATGTAGTGTTTATGGAGCCTTTAAGCTGCACGTCATTTCAAGCGGGACCCATTTGGGTCTACAAGTATTATTTCTAGCAGAAATTCTAATTTGAATTTTCTGGATGTATTGTGTTTTACAGGTTTCTCATGAGTTCCCTCTCAGTTTCAACCCTGCAAATCCATTCTGTGCAGGTATGTGTGCAGACAGTTTTTGAAGGAAACCGTTATAACATGGTAATTAATATATATGGTTTGGGAGTTTTTCACAGTTTGTGTGTGCGTCTACAGGCATCGAGGGTATAGTGGAGGCCTACAGAGTGTGTCTTCCCCAGGTGAAGCTCTACGGTCCCACTAACTTCTCTCCCATCATCAACCATGTAGCCCGCTCCGCTCTGCAGGCTACCCAGCAGAAAACTGCCTCTGTGAGTAGCTATGCTACATACTGTACTGCCTCTGTGAGTAGCTATGCTACATACTGTACTGCCTCTGTGAGTAGCTATGCTACATACTGTACTGCCTCTGTGAGTAGCTATGCTACATACTGTACTGCCTCTGTGAGTAGCTATGCTACATACTGTACTGGCTCTGTGAGTAGCTATGCTACATACTGTACTGCCTCTGTGAGTAGCTATGCTACATACTGTACTGGCTCTGTATGTACTGTAAGGTTTTCCAGCACACAGCTTTGACCTACTACGGTAGCTATGTTGGTCTACTGTACTTCAAACAACATGTAGGCAGATTGCTTCGGATTCCATCCTCAAATAGCCTAATTTATACTCCTCATCCGCTTCTCCTCCCTCCTCCTCCAAGCAATACTTTGTCCTCCTGATCATAACGGACGGTGTGATCACGGATCTGGACCAGACACGCTCTGCCATCGTTAACGCCTCCCGTCTGCCCATGTCCATTATCATCATCGGTGTGGGCGGGGCCGACTTCACCGCCATGGAGTTCCTGGACGGTGACGACGGGCGGCTCAGGGCGCCAACGGGAGAGACGGCTGCGCGGGACATCGTCCAGTTCGTCCCCTTCAGACAGTTCCAGAACGTGAGTAGATAGTCATGCTGCTCTGCTCTCTGGAAAGGCTTCGATGATAGTATCCATATGTTTCTACAACATTGTTTATAGGATGACTGAGGTGTTGATACCATAGAAAAGGATGTCCGCAATTATGGCATCATTGACTTGAATGGGAAGCCTGTTCTACTCATTCTAGGTCTGTGATTGTAGTCTGGTGTAATCTGTCTCCTGTGTACTGACTAACTGCCTGATTTAACTAAGGATGCCACCCAGCATGGGTTTAACCACCTCAAATGATCAAAAGCATCTCCTTTCCTATCATCATAGATCCTCAATTGCTTATATCTGCATCACTTCAACCATCCCCCCAATCCTTAGAGCTTCTCCCACCCAGCATTGTTACTGTACCCTCTCATCTTGTTTCAGGCACCCAGGGAAGCTCTTGCTCAAAGCGTACTGGCAGAGTTGCCTGGACAAGTGGTGTCCTACTTCAGTATACACAAACTGAAGCCTCCCCATGACCCTGAGTCCCAGCCCTCAGCCCCGTCAGCCTCAGCCTTATGAGTCCCAGCCTCAGCCCAGTACTTCGTAGAAATGTAGGGATACATACCCCAAACGCTTCAGCTACTCCCCATTGGCTTCTTCAACCCAACCCCTGCCTGTGTGCTTCCTTGCATGGTACGCCTGTCCTAGCTAGTAACTAGCTTAGAATAATCGTAGTGCATGGCTGCTTGCAGGGCCCACCCAGTCCTATTGTTGTCATTTGTGATAGAAATCGACTTAACGGTTTATTTTGTATGAAAATAAAAATACAAGTTCATGGTCTTGAGGGACTTGAATGAATGAAAGTAGTCCCATTCAATGCATTGTTCTGCTCACCCCTGTATTGTCAGCCTGGTATTTAAGCGTTATCCCTTCCTCTGCATTTTCCTTCGTTATTGTCTCTTAACTTTCTCCATTATCCTCTCTTTTCTCTCCAGTCTCCTAAAGAGGCTCTGGCCCAGTCTGTGTTGGCTGAAGTCCCTGGTCAGGTGGTCACCTACTTCAACATGAACAAGCTGAGTCCTCCCAACACTGACGCTCCCCCTGCCTCCGTCCCTACACCAGCAGCTACCGCAGACAGGCCCACCCTCACCTCCTAGTGCCCAGGAGAGGAACCAACAACCAACCCCAGTACCCAGCACTCCAACCTATCCCCACCTCACAGAAGACAAAGTACACTGTCAGGATGAGTAGACAGTCGCTCATCTCAGTAGCTACCATAAGCACTCTCTGCTATCTATCATTGTGTCAAAGGGATCATGACCGGTTAACAAATCTCTAGCCATTACTAACTAGCATGCGTCAGGTTGAATTGAGCAGGGTGGAAGTTTTGTAGGGGGAACTTCTCCAAGTTAAAACAAAACACTGCATGTGTACTTACAGCAACCAACCACACATTGGTCCAGTCTGGCTTGTTCCCAATCTCCGTCAATAGGCCAAGCCCACAGCATGTGTACATATACTCATATGCACAGTGCCTAGTGAAAGTCTACACATCCTCTTGCACAGTTGTCACATTTTGCTGCCTTAAAACTAAATCTAAAAAGGGATTACATTTGTATTTTTTGCTACGATATGGATTACGATTCTACATGTTGCTCACTATATGTCTGCTGAAGAGAAGGCATTAAAAAAAAGTTTTTTTTTGATCAGTCATGGAAAGAAAAGTGTTAGCTTGTTCTCCATCTTCTTTTTAAATAGTAAGCTATTTGATGAAAAATACAAGAGTTTTGGCGCAGGTACAGCCAATTTAACGCTAGCTGGCCAAAAAAAAGGTATTATATTTTTTTCCAAAATCAATACTTGTCAAAGTATCGATTATAATATTGTCCAAAATAATATTGCGACATGAAACTGTATCAATTGTTGCCCCATCACTACTTTAATTGCCGCCAAAGGTGCTTCCACCAAGTATTAACTCTGGGGTGTAAAGACATACACAATCAAGACATCTTTTGTTTATTTTTTAAAATTAATTTAGACAATTTTCTTTACTTTCAATTTCAAAATGTGGAGCAGGCTGTGTAGATCAGTATGAAATCACTTTAAAATATGTCATTTTAAGGTAGCAAAATGTGACAACTGTAGAAGGGGCGTGTAGACTCACTAGGCACTATATCTTTTTTTAAGTAGCCTAATGCTTCTTAGTTGCTCCTATTTTATACTGTTTGGCATTTTATTTTTGCCTTTTTGTCATTTTTAGCAGACACTCTTATCCAGAGCAATTTACAGGAGCAATTATGGTTAAGTGCCTTGCTCAAGGGCACATCGACAGATTTTTCACCTAGTCAGCTTGGGATTCAAACCAGTAACCTTAGTTACTGGCCCAACGCTCTTAACTGCTAGGCTACCTGCCGCCCTATTTCAGTATAAACCTTGCTTCGTCAGATGTTTTGTTATAAATTTATAGATTTTTTTATAGTTGTAGTTTGGCACATTTTTATATATTCCTGTATACTACTAAGTTTAATTCTCAGTATAGATTCTTAGTTATCAAGCTGTGAGTAGCACTATATCTACAGTAATTGTCCAGTCCTCAAATTAATGGTTTGGATATACATTTTGTTTATTCAAACAGGCTAAATTCATGCTTCTTTTTAAGGAATGGTATTTAAACTGACGGTTTAGCAAATTGGATATTGTGTTGTGAATGCAGCTTTTATGAGTGAATGGCATTCATAGTGTATTAATCGTTCCACTCCAGAATAATGATGATTACTTGATGTTTGTGTATTGAGTTGCTATAGAGCACTCTTGTTTTTCTTCCTCTTGTGCCAATTATGCTTGAAGAGCCACTTTATGGACTAGCTAGCAGAGTTCCTAATCCATTTGAGCATAAATACAAATAATTGAATTCAATTATGACCATATTAATTATATAAATGTCAGCTTTAGCTTAGAGTATATATTGTTTTACATTTCTGTTATATAGGTAATATTGATAAACAATTTACTTGATTTAACCTCTCCTTCCCCATTGATAATTGATCAGGTTTAATATGACCTAAACTGGAAGTACAACTTCAACTGGATTAGTTATTTTGTCATTCATAATTGTGTACAGTTTATGGGTTCATAAAAATGGAGGGCCATATATTATAGATATTACTATAGTAAGTAACACAATCAAATTGTTCTTTCTGCTCTTCCATGTTATGTCAATGTCCTGTATTATTTTATAAACTGGGTGGTTCAAGCCCTGAATGCTGATTGGCTAAAAGCAGTGGTATATCAGACCGTCCGTATACCATGGGTATGACAAAAAAAGTACTTTTTATTGTTCTAATTAGTTTGGTAACCAGTTGCGTCATGCATAAGAACAGCCCTTAGCTGTGGTATATTGGCTATATACCACACCCCCCGGGCCTTATTGCTTAAGTATGTGTGCCTTGGCCATTTATAGCTGTTTTTCCCCCAAAGGAATCAAGCATATTCTTAATATTGTATGATGATCAGAAGTAAACATTATTGCTTATCTACCACAATGTTTGTCTCATCCTTCTTATGGGGAAAAAAACTGTTTGCTTCTTCAGCTTGTTTTTTTATGTTATATTGATTCCATAGGATGCTAAGGCTGTGTTTACACAGGCAGCCCAATTCTGGTCATTTCTTTCCATAAATTGGTCTTTTGACCAATCAGATCTAAAAAATATCTGATGTGATTGGTCAAAAGACCAATTAGTGGTAAAAAATATTATAATTGGGCTCCTTAACTGAAAAATGAAATGAAAAAGATAGCAAGACACTGCTGTTGTAGTAAATATTTTAATAGTTTTATGTAAAATTAAGTACTATTTACAGTGTACAAAGTTTAACATACCGGTATTCTCCATCATATTGGCTAGCAGCACAGAGATCAGAACCCCTCACTGACTAATCAAAGCATAATCAATTGTCAACAACGCACTCAAAATGTGTTTCTGGGTTCCAAGATCAATCGAAACATAATAAATAAACAAAATTATAATAAGCTGCTAAACATTTTTGCTACGGTGTGCACTAATGAATACACCCCGGTGCAGTAGAGGAATATAAACAAAGATGGCGGATCCCAGTAATGGATCAGATGTCTCACCCTCTCCTCTTTTACTTCCCCTGCTGCTCCTTCACTTGTGCAGCCTGGAAAGAAAGAAGAAAACATTAACCTCAGTCATATATATTTCTACTGTACAGTCGTGGTCAAAAGTTTTGAGAATGACACAAGTATTGGTCTTCACAAAGTTTGCTGCTACAGTGTTTTTAGATATTTTTGTCAGATGTTACTATGGTATACTGAAGTATAATTACAAGCATTCCATAAGTGTCAAAGGCTTTTATTGACAATTACAATAAGTTTATGCAAAGAGTCAATATTTGCAGTGTTGACCCTTCTTTTTCAAGACCTCTGCAATCCGCCCTGGCATGCTGTCAATTAACTTCTGGGCCACATCCTGACTGATGGCAGCCCATTCTTGCATAATCAATGCTTGGAGTTTGTCAGAATTTGTGGGTTTTTGTTTGTCCACCCGCCTCTTGAGGATTGACCACAAGTTCTCAATGGGATTAAGGTCTGGGGAGTTTCCTGGCCATGGACCCAAAATGTCGATGTTTTGTTCCCCGAGCCACTTAGTTATCACTTTTGCCTTAAGGCAAGGTGCTCCATCATGCTGGAAAAGGCATTGGTCGTCACCAAACTGTTCTTGGATGGTTGGAAGAAATTGCTCTCGGAAGATGTGTTGGTACCATTCTTTATTCATGGCTGTGTTCTTAGGCAAAATTGTGAGTGAGCCCACTCCCTTGGCTGAGAAGCGAGCCCACTCCCTTGGCTGAGAAGCAACCCCACACATGAATGGTCTCAGGATGCTTTACTGTTGGCATGACAAAGGACTGATGGTAGCGTTCACCTTGTCTTCTCCGGATAAGCTTTTTTCCGGATGCCCCAAACAATCGGAAAGGGGATTCATCAGAGAAAATGACTTTACCCCAGTCCTCAGCAGTCCAATCCCTGTACCTTTTGCAGAATATCAGTCTGTCCCTGATGTTTTTCCTGGAGAGAAGTGGCTTCCTCGCTGCCCTTCTTGACACCAGGCCATCCTCCAAAAGTCTTTGCCTCACTGTGTGTGCAGATGCACTCACACCTGCCTGCTGCCATTCCTGAGCAAGCTCTGCACTGGTGGTGCCCCGATCCCGCAGCTGAATCAACTTTAGGAGACGGTCCTGGCGCTTGCTGGACTTTCTTGGGCGCCCTGAAGCCTTCTTCACAACAATTGAACCTTTCTCCTTGAAGTTCTTGATGATCCGATAAATGGTTGATTTAGGTGCAATCTTACTAGCAGCAATATCCTTCCCTGTGAAGCCCTTTTTGTGCAAAGCAATGATGACGGCACGTGTTTCCTTGCAGGTAACCATGGTTAACAGAGGAAGAACAATGATTTCAAGCACCACCCTCCTTTTAAAGCTTCCAGTCTGTTATTCTAACTCAATCAGCATGACAGAGTGATCTCCAGCCTTGTCCTCGTCAACACTCTCACCTGTGTTAACGAGAGAATCAGTGACATGATGTCAGCTGGTCCTTTTGTGGCAGGGCTGAAATGCAGTGGAAATGTTTTTGTGGGATTAAGTTCATTTTCATGGCAAAGAGGGACATCGCAATTCATCTGATCACTCTTCATAACATTTGGAGTATATGCAAATTGACATCATAAAAACTGAGGCAGCAGATTGTGAAAATTTATATTTGTGTCATTCTCAAAACTTTTGACCGCGACTGTAGGTAGCCTTTATCCTTATAAATCAAATACTGTGTGAGATCTAAAGGTTTATAACCTAAGCCAGATAGAATCTACAGTGCCGTGAAAAAGTATTTGTCCCCTTTCTGATTTTCTCTATTTTTGCACTGGATGTTATCAGATCTTCAACCAAAACCTTATATTAAAGGGAACCAGAGTTTACAAATAACAAGAAACTGGATACCTATTTTATTTCATTAACAAAGTTAGGCTTCACCCAATTCCCCTGTGTAAAAAAGTAATTGCCCCCTTACACTCAAAAACTGGTTGTGCCACCTTTTGCTGCAATCACTGCAACCAAATGCTTCCTGTAGTTGTTGATCAGTCTATCACATTGCTGTGGAGGAGTTTTGGCCCACTGTTGCATGCAGAACAGCTTTAACTCAGCGACATTTGTGGGGTTTCAAGTATGAACTGCTCGTTTCAAGTCCTGCCACAACATCTCAATTGGGATTAGGTCTGGACTTCGACTTTAAAATGTTTGTTTTTAGCCATTTTCATGTAAACTTGATTGTGTGTTTTGGATCATTGTCTTGCTGCATGACGCAGCTGCGCTTCAGCTCAAAGACTGATGGGGCCCATTATGCCTGGTGAAAACCAAACACTGCATTCCACAGTAAGAACCTTATACCAACAGTCAAGCATGGTGGTGGTGGTGTGATGGTTTGGGGATGCTTTGCTGCCTCAGGACCTGGACAACTTGCCTTAAAAGAAGGAACCATGAATTCTGCTCTGTATCAGAGAATTCTACAGGAGAATGTCAGGCCATCAGTCTGTGAGCTGAAGATTAAGCGCAGCTGGGTCATGCAGCAAGACAATTATCCAAAACACACAATCAATTCTACATGAAAATGGCAAAAAATAAATAAAATAATTGACGTTTTGGAATGCCCTAGTCAAAGTCCAGACCTAATCCCAATTGAGATGTTGTGGCAGGACTTGAAACGAGCAGTTCATGCTTGAAAACCCACATGTCGCTGAGTTAAAGCAATTCTACATGGAAGAGTGGATCAGAATTCCTCCACAACTACGTGACAGACTGATCAACAACTGCAGGAAGCGTATGGTTGGAGTCATTGCAGCTAAAGGTGGCACAACTAGTTAGTGTAAGGGGGCAATTACTTTTTCACACAGGGGCATTGGGTGTTGCATAACTTTGTTTATGAAATAAGTATGTCATTGTTGAGTTTATTTGTTCACTCAGGTTCCCTTTATCTAATATTATGTTATAGTTGAAGATCTGATAACATTCGGTATCAAAAATATGCAAAAGTAGAAGAGATATAGCTTGTTGTCAGTGGGTTTTATAGGTCTACCATGTGTAATGCGGGTGCTCTGTCGTACTATGTAATGTAGGAGTGTGTAATAATAATGTAAAGGGTACTGTAGCTGAAATATACCTTCAGTTTCTCCAAGAAGCCTCCTTTGCCAAAGCCTCCGAAGACGCGTGCCAATTTAGGAGTGGGGGGTTTGGGTCCGAACAGCGCCAGTCCTTTCTTCTTTTCAACCTCAGCCTTAGCACCAGCTGGACCCTTCGCCTTCATCAGTTTCCTTTCAGAGTCACAACAGTCAACGATCTCAAAGAGACACACAACGATCACAATCTTGTAGAGCGGTTGATCAAAAACACACAGAACTTGATTTCATTCTGACATGTCTAACTATACATTCTTAGTATAGGTCTCATACCTTAGCTAGCTCACACAAAGAGCTTACCTTCCTTTCTTGGCCAGCACTCTCTGGGAATTTGGGTAGTGGACCAAGATGTCAACCAGGTCTTTCTTATCCAGGACAAAAAGGTTGACGAAGCCGTGAGCTTTTACGTTAGCCGTCCTTCTGTTCCCGCCGTCTTTGGCAGACTGTAGCAGACTGAGGAAGAGCACCGACTCAGAACTCTGATTGAAGATCCTCGACCAACACTCACACTTAGAAGTTAATCTGTAATAGTAACCCTCTGGGCACAGACATCAGTTCTACATCTGGTTTTGATTTACATTTGTTTGAGTTGTCAACTAATGTGAATTCGATGAAGAAAACATATATAATGTCATTGGATTTAAGTTAAAAGTTGGGTGACAAAAATATGAAATTCCCTTACATTGACTTTTCAAATCTAATCAGTTTTCCACGTTGATTCAAAGTCAATCACATAGATTTGGGGGGTTGAAATGATGTGGAAACAACTTTGATTCAACCAGATTTTGCCCAGTGGGAATCTCTTCTACTGGAGTTTAATATTATTACATTGGAATATTGTAGTGTAATGATATAATGATAATACCTGATTTCTCCAAACACACAGCCGGCCTTTAGCGTCACAAACACAATGGAGTTATCTGGTCCACCAACCACCTGCACCTCTCCACCCTTTATGATGTACATCTCTTTACCAATGTCACCCTATAGAAGACAACGATCAAACAGAACAGAGATTGGAAAATGTAGTTTAAAAACACAGGGTGGTGTTGAGGATGTTCTGAAATTACATAGACTTTTATCCTCATTTCATTGGACCTTAAAAGGGTGAAGCCCCTCCCTCATGGAAGAAAGCATCATAACTGTCATACCAAAAGAGGGTAAAGACAAAGAACATATCAGTAATTATAGGCCAATCTCGATTTTGAATTATGACTATAAACTATACACCTCGATTATTACCAAGGGCCTTGAAAGCTTTATGCCGGATCTAATTGAGTTGGACTAAACTGGGTTTATTAGAGGACGTCAAACCCAAGATAACATCAGAAGATCTCTACATATCATCAATCAGATTAAGGAAAACAATTCAGAAGCACTATTAGTCCGTTTAGATGCAGAAAAGGCATTCGCTAGCGTTAATTTGACATATGTTTTAAAGCGATTTGGCTTTAAAAAGGACGCAATCCAATGTTTTAAAACATTTATCATTAAAGTGAAAGTAATTTTACAACGCGGCACACGTCAGGGATGTTGCGCCTCACCTGAGTTATTTGCCTTGTATATTGAGCCCCTTGCCCAAGCGATAAAGCCAAATTATGAATTACAAGGTATTAGCATCAGAGGAAAAGAGCATAAAATTGCCTTGTATGCTGATGATGTGCTAGTTTACATGACTGACCCCAACACTTGCTTCTCAAAACGAATGAACATTCTGGAAGAATATGGTTATTATTCAGGATACAAACTTATTTTACCCTTTAATTCTACCCCATTGGTTTCAACTGGAATTCCAAAAAGGTTACATATCTAGGGGTAAACCTGAACAAAGGATATTTCAAAGCTATACACAGTGTACAAAACATTTACCCCCCCCCCACCACCTTAAAAATCCTTCCTCCCCTTCATCTACACTGATTGAAATGGATTTAACAAGTGACATCAATAAGGCATCATAGCGTTCAACTGGTCAGTCTGTAATGGAAGGAGTAGGTGTTCATAATATTTTCTACACTCAGTATATATAACTAATTATAAACCAATTATCCTAAATATTCATAAACATATACAGTAGAAAGATGGTCCCTTCTCCTTTTAGATTTCAGCTCTATAATAGAGACAGTTAAATGAATATTCTCCCCAGATTGGTTTACCTATTCCAGTCTCTACCAGTTGCGGTACCCCTGAAACAATTCAATCTGTGGGACAAGTTAATATCACGGTTCATTTGGAGGAAACCAAGGATTTAGATATTCGACTCTTCAGCTCCCTAAAGACAAAGGGGGATGGCACTACCTAATCTTAGGGAATATTACTTAGCTGCACAATTTAGGCCAACAGTGTGTTGGTGTGACTCGCAATACAGTGCTATATGGAAAGATATTGAGGCTGCCGTTCAAGGTCGCCCAATCCAGTATGTACAGTTGAAGTCGGAAGTTTACATACACTTAGGTTGGAGTCATTAAAACTCGTTTTTCAACCACTCCTCAAATTTCTTGTTAACAAACTATAGTTTTGGCAAGTCGGTTAGGACATCTACTTTGTGCATGACACAAGTAATTTTTCCAACAATTGTTTACAGACAGATTATTTCACTTAAAATTCACTGTATCACAATTCCAGTGGGTCAGAAGTTGACTGCCTTTAAACAGCTTGGAAAATTCCAGAAAATGTCATGGCTTTAGAAGCTTCTGATAGGCTAATTGACATAATTTGAGTCAATTGGATGTGTACCTGTTGATGTATTTCAAGGCCTACCTTCAAACTCAGTGCCTCTTTGCTTGACATCATGGGAAAATCAAAAGAAGTCAGCCAAGACCTCAGAAAATAAATTGTAGTCTGGTTCATCCTTGGGAGCAATTTCCAAATGCCTGAAGGTACCACGTTCATCTGTACAAACAATAGTACGAAAGTATAAACACCATGGGACCACGCAGCCGTCATACCGCTCAGGAAGGAGACGCGTTCTGTCTCCTAGAGATGAACGTACTTTGGTGCGAAAAGTGCAAATCAATCCCAGAACAACAGCAATGGACCTTGTGAAGATGCTGGAGGAAACAGGTACAAAAGTATCTATATCCACAGTAAAACGAGTCCTATATCGACATGACCTGAAAGGCCGCTCAGCAAGGAAGAAGCCACTGCTCCAAAACCGCCATCAAAAAGCCAGACTACGGTTTGCAACTGCACATTGGGACAAAGATCGTACTTTTTGGAGACATGTCCTCTGGTCTGATGAAACAAAAATAGAACTGTTTGGCCATAATGACCATCGTTATGTTTGGAGGAAAAAGGGGGTAGTTGCAAGCCGAAGAACACCATCCCAACCGTGAAGCATGGGGGTGGCAGCATCATGCTGTGGGGGTGCTTTGCTGCAGGAGGGACTGGTGCACATCACAAAATAGATAGCATCATGAGGAGGAAAATTTTGGATATATTGAAGCAACATCTCAAGACATCAGTCAGGAAGTTAAAGCTTGGTCACAAATGGGCCTTCCAAATGGACAATGAGCCCAAGCATACTTCCAAAGTTGTGGCAAAATGGCTTAAGGACAACAAAGTCAAGGTATTGGAGTGGCCATCACAAAGCCCTGACCTCAATCCTATAGAACATTTGTGGGCAGAACTGAAAAAGCGTGTGCGAGCAAAGAGGCCTACAAACCTGACTCAGTTACACCTGCTCTGTCAGGAGGAATGGGCCAAAATTCACCCAACTTATTGTGGGAAGCTTGTGGAAGGCTACCCGAAACGTTAGACGCAAGTTAAACAATTTAAAGGCAATGCTACCAAATACTAATTGAGTGTATGTAAACTTCTGACCCACTGGGAATGTGATGAAAGAAATAAAAGCTGAAATAAATCATTCTCTCTCCTATTATTCTGACATTTCACATTCTTAAAATAACTGACCTAAGACAGGGAATTTTTACTAGGATTAAATGTCAGAAATTGTGAAAAACTGAGTTTAAATGTATTTGGCTAAAGTGTATGTAAACTTCCGACTTCAACTGTAGCTGGGGATAAAGACACATTTGGGACATTAACAGGAATACTTAACCCTATATCATCATTTCCACTAGACCTCTGGTTTCGGATGGTGAAACAACACAAGCTGAAAAAGGAAATCAGAATGTTGAAATGGTTTGCGTTTAATCCAAAATTTAAACCAGGTATCTATGATTAAAAAAATAAGGAATGGACTGAGAGAGGCATGACAGCACTTTGTACCATTGTAGAGGATGGAGAACTCTTAGGTTTTCAGAATTTAAAGGAGAAATATGGCATGGAAAACCAAGATTTCTTCAGATACTTACAGTTAAGGGACTATTTTGAAAAATAGATAAATGTATTCTTCAATACCAAACCAAATATGACTAACCAAATATGACTAACCATGTGATTCGAAATGCATATAATCAGGCAATGTCCAAGACGATCTCTTTACTCTGTCATGGCCAGATAGCCTCTAGAAAAGACTCAACTCTTTATATTAAAGCAAAATGGGAAAAGGAACTGAATATAGACATCTCAGAGGAAGACTGGGACAATATATGCAGTACTCAACATACTTCTACAAACTCAAGAACATGGAGAGTTTTATTGGAAAAATATGACCCATTTTTTTTATCACTCCTAGAATCAAAGGTCAACAGCTAGGTATACAACAGCCATGCTGGCGGCTGTGTGACCATGTAGATGCCACCCACACCCATGTTTTTGGGGAATGTCAGAAGATGTCAATGTTTTGGGATAATGTATGTTCGGTGTTAAAAGATGTCCTAGGATATGAAGTCCCTAGAACTGTAATGTACCTTGGTAATGTTCCAGAGAATGTGATGGGCAGTGACAGATACCAGCTAAAAGTAGAAAAGCCATTACCAGAAACTGGTATAAAATAGAAGCCCCAACATTTTAAGAATGGAAAAGTATAATCCAATAAATATTTAATATGGAAAGCTTGACATATGCTTTAAGACTCCAAAAACCTGTATTCGAAAGTAACTGGGACAAATGGATATCATTCACAAACCAGGAAGACTTGATTAACTAATCTTGTTAACAATACAACATCACAACTCTGTATACTTACTTTATATATTATTCTGTACCTATTGGATGGCAACTTCTGTTTGCTTTTATTTATTCTTTAGTTTCATTGTTTCTGTTGCTTTTTACTGTTTTTGCTGTATTGTTTTGAAAAAGACTAAAGTCAGTGGAGGCTGCTGAGGGAGGACGGCTCATAATAATGGCTGCAACGGAGCGAATGGAATGACATCAAACACAAGGAAACCATGTGTTTGATGTATTTGATACCATTCCACCTATTCCGCTCCAGCCATTACCACGAGCCCATCCTCCCCAATTAAGGTGCCACCAACCTCCTGTGATCCAAGTGTATATAAAGAAATTACATATTGACTATATTATGCAACAGTGACCGTCCCATACACTCACTTTCTTCACCACAAAGTCTCCAGGTAGATATATAATAGACTTGAGCCTCAGCAACATGTCCACCAACATCTGCTTATCACAGCCCTAGGGGACAAAGACATAGAGAAAACAGTCAGATAACATTTAGGCAACATTCAGAGGGTGATGCAGGTGTGCTGTTAGTTGCCTGTTAGCACAAGGAGTCATAATGACATCATGTTAATTTCAACCTATATTTACCTGAAAAAGAGCAATTTTATCGAAGGTGGCAAAGTTTACGTCCACACCAATGGCTGTTCTCATTACAAGAGGCATCTGCTCCAGCAGTACAGACTCGTCTGGAGAGGAAAGGAGAGGGGGGAGGGGGGAGGGGAAAGAGGGGGAGAGGGGGGAGGGGAAAGAGGGGGAGATAGAGAGGGAAGTAAGAGGAAGAAAAATTGTGGGGGGAAAATTGTTTCAAGACATTACTACAGAGCAAATGTACACCATGTTAATTGCCGATTTGCCATAAAATGACATTAACATTATTTACAGCAGGATTATGGCAGCATGGAGTCAAGATTAATTTATTCACCACTTATTTATTGCTTACCCAGCATGCCCTGGGCGTCCCAGGTGTAGTTGTACCAGGTGCGTACTCTGTTCTGCACCAAGTCGGGGATGTCGAAGGTGTTCATGTATTCCACACAGCCATCCATGGAGGCCCGGAAATATGTCTGGCCCTGCGTGGCAGCCCCGATAACATCTCTCATCTTTACCAGAAGAACAAAGAAAATACTTTCAATCCAGGACCACTCACAACAAACCAATGTTGGGGCCAATTCCATTTCAATCTAGTCAATTCCAATTACATTTGAGTCCATTTCCTCATTTAAAAGAAATGAGGAAAATTAGATTTGGAATGTCACTTCCTGAATTGAAATGGAATTTACCGCAATCATAATTGTTACCAGAGGATGGCTGCCTCTTGCCTGGAGTGCATTCTGCATGTCTTTAGTGATACTGTACCTGTCCAATCAAACTGGAGAACACGAAGACACCAGTGAAGAAGTTGGTCATCTGGAAACAGATCTCAAACACAGAGCCTGGCTCAGGAAGACCCCCGATGTTGATCAGACTACGAACAGCGAAGTAATAACAACGCAGGTACCTGTAGGAAGGATACAGGGGTTTGGAAGAAGACGGTTACTCACACCCCTAATCCACAGTGAAGGCAATGGAGACACTGGTTTAGGGAAAACTACAAATTGAGAAACTGTTAAACTGTAACAGAAGTCTCGGAGACAAGAGACTATATTGGAAGTATAGAATGTTTTACTCCTCGGGATGCAAAATTCTGTTAATTTCCTCATAATTCCAGGTTTTACCAGAAATCCAGGTTGGAATATTCCCAAAATCAGGAGAGAATAAGCAGGAATCCTGGAATCCTCCTACCAGGAATTCTGGAAAACCTGGCAATTTTGAAACCCTATATACTCTACACAATAATATACGTACGCGGTTCCCTCTCCATTGTAGACCCATTTGGAGGTGCCGATGCCAAGGTACACTGATGCCACGTAGTAGAAACAGGCGTTGAGATGGAGCATGAACAGCAAGTAGCCAGTGGTGCGACCAACTCTGAACAAACACAGGGAAGAAGAAGAGGTCTTAGATAATGGTTTTCTGTTGCGGGTATGGTAAAGCTATTCTAGCACTCTCCATTCATCCAGTATCATCACCTTCATCATTCACACATCTAACTAGACTAAAGTATAACATTACATTAGTATGCCACATAGCAGACACTTCCATTCTATAGATAAAAAAAAAAATCACATCTGAAATTATTCGCACCCTTGATAAAGATGAGCAAAAAATACTGTATAAAATAAATAATACAAACCGAACTACAGTATATTGTCAGCAAATTTTGGGGGAACATTTTATTATTTTATACTAATACAATAAACATCTAAAAAAGATTGGTGTCAAGGAGGAAGACTATCCGTACCAAACTTTAAATTGTATTTCCAGGCGCTTGCATTTTGCCCCATCCTAAATTGGTTTAGAAATGATTATTCTGCACCCTGGCAGAGTATAGAGGGACATTTGGTGTCTCCTATTGCCCTGGAACAGGTGGTCTCCACTGATATATCCCTTAAGAATGTAAACTACGCTTTGGTCCTATTACTGCTAACACAATTTCCATTTGGTGCAACATTTCAAAACAATGTAACTGGGAATCAAAATGGCGTGCCCATACTCCAATATTTCACAATAATGGCTTGCAATCTGGAGGGCGGCCTTTTTCATCCCCCCAATGGTCCAGATGTGGAATCCGTACCCTTACCGATATCATAGACAGTAATTGTTTGAGAACATTCCAAGATTTGAAAGATACATACACATTACCGGGCAACTCCTTTTTATATACTGAACAAAAATGCACTGCTCAAAAAAATTATGGGAACACTTAAACGACACAATGTAACTCCAAGTCAATCACACTTCTGTGAAATCAAACTGTCCACTTAGGAAGCAACACTGATTGACAATAAATGTCACATGCTGTTGTGCAAATGGAATAGACAACAGGTGGAAATTATAGGCAATTAGCAACACACCCCCAATAAAGGACTGGTTTTGCAGGTGGTGACCACAGACCACTTCTCAGTTCCTATGCTTCCTGGCTGATGTTTTGGTCACTTTTGAATGCTGGCGGTGCTTTCACTCTAGTGGTAGCATGAGACGGAGTCTACAACCCACACAAGTGGCTCAGGTAGTGCAGCTCATCCAGGATGGCACATCAACGCGAGCTGTGGCAAGAAGGTTTGCTGTGTCTGTCAGCGTAGTGTCCAGAGCATGGAGGCGCTACCAGGAGACAGGCCAGTACATCAGGAGATGTGGAGGAGGCCGTAGGAGGGCAACAACCCAGCAGCAGGACTGCTAACTCCGCCTTTGTGCAAGGAGGAGCAGGAGGAGCACTGCCAGAGCCCTGCAAAATGACCTCCAGCAGGCCACAAATGTGCATGTGTCTGCTCAAATGGTCAGAAACAGACTCCATGAGGGTGGTATGAGGGCCCGACGTCCACAGGTGGGGGTTGTGCTTACAGCCCAACACCGTGCAGGACGTTTGGCATTTGCCAGAGAACACCAAGATTGGCAAATTCGCCACTGGCGCCCTGTGCTCTTCACAGATGAAAGCAGGTTCACACTGAGCATGTGACAGACGTGACAGAGTCTGGAGACGCCGTGGAGAACGTTCTGCTGCCTGCAACATCCTCCAGCATGACCGGTTTGGCAGTGGGTCAGTCATGGTGTGGGGTGGCATTTCTTTGGGGGGCCGCACAGCCCTCCATGTGCTCGCCAGAGGTAGCCTGACTGCCATTAGGTACCGAGATGAGATCCTCAGACCCCTTGTGAGACCATATGCTGGTGCGGTTGGCCCTGGGTTCCTCCTAATGCAAGACAATGCTAGATCTCATGTGGCTGGAGTGTGTCAGCAGTTCCTGCAAGAGGAAGGCATTGATGCTATGGACTGGCCCGCCCGTTCCCCAGACCTGAATCCAATTGAGCACATCTGGGACATCATGTCTCGCTCCATCCACCAACGCCACGTTGCACCACAGACTGTCCAGGAGTTGGCGGATGCTTTAGTCCAGGTCTGGGAGGAGATCCCTCAGGAGACCATCCGCCACCTCATCAGGAGCATGCCCAGGCGTTGTAGGGAGGTCATACAGGCACGTGGAGGCCACACACACTACTGAGCCTCATTTTGACTTGTTTTAAGGACATTACATCAAAGTTGGATCAGCCTGTAGTGTGGTTTTCCACTTTAATTTTGAGGGTGACTCCAAATCCAGTCCTCCATGGGTTGATAAATTTGATTTCCATTGATAATTTTTGTGTGATTTTGTTGTCAGCACATTCAACTATGTAAAGAAAAAAGTATTTAATAAGATTATTTAATTCATTCAGATCTAGGATGTGTTATTTTAGTATTCCCTTTATTTTTTTGAGCAGTGTATAAACGCAACATGCAACAATTTCAATGTTACAGCTCACATAAGGAAATCAGTCAATTTAAATAAATAAATTAGGCCCTAATGTATGGATTTCACATGATTGGGCAGGGGCGCAGCCATGGGTGGGCTTGGGAGGGCATAGGCTGGGGAACCAGGCCCAGCCAATCAGAATGAGTTTTTCCCCACAAAGGGGCTTTATTACAGACTCCTCAGTTTCATCAGCTGTACGGGTGGCTGGTCTCAGATTATCCCACAGGTGAAGAAGCCGGATGTGGAGGTCCTGGGCTGGCGTGGTTACACGTGGTCTGCGGTTGTGAGGCCGGTTGGATGTACTGCCAAATTCTCTAAATTGACGTTAGAGGCGGCTTATAGTAGAGAAATTAACATTCAACTCTCTGGCAACAGCTCTGGTGGACATTCCTGCAGTCAGAATGCCAATTGCATGCTCCCTCAATTTGAGACATCTGTGGTGTTGTGTTACAAAACTCCACATTGTAGAGTGGATGGATTATCTTGGCAAAGGAGCAATGCTCACTAACAGTGATGTAAACAAATTTGTACACAAAATTTGAGAGAAATAAGCTTTTTGTGCATATGGAATATTTCTGGAATATTTTACTTCAGCTCATGAAACATGGGACCAACACTTTGTTGCGTTTATATTTTTGGTCAGTATATATTTACAATTTAGGTCAGCTATGTTGGCTTATGGAGTCCCTTGGGAAACGCAACTACCGAAACATTCAATGATGGGATTTATAAAATAAATTATCTGGGCTCCCGAAAGGACTGATCGCTATAATATATCAACAACTTTTGGAAAGCTCATTCTGAGCTAGCCATTAAAAAAAGTATGGTCCACAGATCTAACTGAATCTGAACCACCCTTTAACTGGAACAGAATATGGAAAAATATGACTTTGGAAAGTGTACATATTCTATCTATCAAGTTTACATCTAAATGTTGTATAACATATATTATTAAGTATGAGAGTATTTTGGTGAAGATAGGAATGTGATTTTAGTCTTCTAATGAGATAATAGTTTTTCATATAAACTATGCAGTGCCTAGCCACGCTCCGAGTGACATCAGAGATCGTGTCATCACCCAGAGGGCACGATCTTTTACCCAGAGGGCATAAAAAGCCTTGAAAAACAAATCAACCTTTAGACCAGCAGACGTGAAGCGCTAAACGTTGCAAATGGTTGAATTTCTACCAGACCAGGAAGCCAAGAAAACGTGAGACATTAGTCCACACGTTTAAAATGGAGAAACTGTGAAACTCTCAACCTCTACACAAGGTGAAGAAGAAGATAATGCACTAGACCGTTAAACAACTTCTGTGGTGCCCAAAATTCTTAATGAATGAATTGTTACTTAATTTAATCAAGTGACAATTAAACATAGTTAGGTGATTCGATAAATAACAGTCATACGTTAAAGTAAGTCACATCACGACACTGTATTTAACACCAAGGAAACATTTTATGATGAAATTGTCCGGAACTCCCTACTGTTCACTGTGTCCCCTAAATCAGGTAAGCGGGGTGGGAAGCGAGGTGGTGGGGAGGGAGGAAGATGCAGGCGGGTGGATGGGGACTGATTGGGGGAATGGGTTTGGGTTATCTTTGTATGCATTTATTTGATTGTTTTTGACCCTGTAACCTCCCTCTGAAAAATAACACAACAAAACGGAATAAAAAGTTGGTCACAAAAAACAAAAAAAGATAAGTGTCAAAAGGATTGGCACCCTTAACGATTCTTATAATAAAATCAAACGAAATGTAATCTGCATTAACATTCACATTTTTTTATTAATCTAAATTTAAGGAATTGTATTGTGGCCTTTCATGGATTTCTGTTTCACTGGAGTATAAAAACGAGTTAATGCGCATGTAAAATCAATTTGTCATCCCATCACCACGGGCAAAGAACTCACAAATGAAAGGACAACTAGTTGTTGACATTCAATAATCAGGCAAATGGGTACAAAAAAACGACTGAAAATGAAATATACCATGTACCACTACTATGGCAACAATTAACAAGTTTAAAACTACTGGAACAGTGGTAAACTTGCCCGGTAGAAGACCCAAGTGTATCTTCTCCCCACTCACAGTGAGGAAGATGGTTCGGGAGGCAAAGAAAAGTCCAACGAAAAGAGTTGGAGAATTACAGAACTTGGTCGCATCTTGGGTCACCAAGTCTCCAAATCTACAATTAGACACCACCTCCATACCAATAGGCTATTTGGAAGGGTTGCCATGAAAAAGCCTTTACTGAGAGCAACCAACAAATGTAAACACCTGGAGTTTTCTAAACACCATTGGCACTTAGATTGGAACTACAGTGGCTTGTGAAAGTATTCACCCCCTTGGCATTTTTCCTATTTTGTTGCCTTACAACCGGGAATTAAAATGGATTTTTGGGGGGTTTGTATCATTTGATTTACACAACATGCCTACCACTTTGAAGATGCAAAATATTTGTTTTTGTGAAACAAGAAATAAGACAAAAAAACAGAACTTGAGCATGCATAACTATTCATCTGACCAGAGTACCTTATTCCATATGTTTGGGGAGTTTCCCACATGCCTTTTGGCGAACACCAAACGTTTGCTTATTTTTTTTCTTTAAGCAATGGCTTTTTTCTGGCCACTCTTCCGTAAAGCCCAGCTCTGTGGAGTGTACGGCTTAAAGTGGTCCTGTGGTGCTTTGCAGCTCCTTCAGGGTTATTTTTGGTCTCTTTGTTGCCTCTGATTAATGCCCTCCTTGCCTGGTCTGTGAGTTTTGGTGGGCGGCCCTGTCTTGGCAGGTTTGTTGTGGTGCCATATTCTTTCCATTTTTTATAATGTATTTAATAGTGCTGCGTGGGATGTTCAAAGTTTCTGATATTTTTTTATAACCCTGATCTGCACTTCTCCACAACTTTGTCCCTGACCTGTTTGGAGAGCTCCTTGGTCTTCATGGTGCCGCTTGCTTGGTGGTGCCCCTTACTTAGTGGTGTTGCAGCCTCTGGGGCCTTTCAGAATAGGTATATATACAGAGATCATGTGACACTTAAATTGCACACAGGTGGACTTTATTTAACTAATTATGTGACTTCTGAAGGTAATTGGTTGCACCAGATCTTATTTAGGGGCTTCATAGCAAAGGGGGTGAATACATATGCACGCACCACTTTTCCGTTATTTATTTTTTATAATTTTTTGAAACAAGTTATTTTGGGACAATTTTGTGAATGTCCATTACATGAAATACAAATACAAATCGATTTAAATTACAGGTTGTAATGAAACAAAATAGGAAAAACGCCAAGGGGGATGAATACTTTTGCAAGGCAGGTGCTATATAACCGGTTGGTATGGTCAGGTGAGATTAAAATAGAGCTCTTTGGTCACGCACACCAATGGAGGGTTTGGCTTCAAAAGAAGGATGCATATGCAGAAAATAACCTCATACTTACTGTAAACATGGTGTTGGGTAATTGATGGTATGGGGCTGTTTTGCTTCTACTGGTACTGGGGCCCTTGTTAAGGTCAACGGCATCATGAACTCTACAAAGTACCAGGACATTTTAGCCAAAAACATGGTTGTCTCTGCCAGGAGGCTGAAACTTGGCCACAAGTGGATCTTCCAGCAAGATAATGACCCCAAGCACACATCAAAATACACACAATGGTTAATTGACCACATAATCAACATTTTGTAATGGCCATCTCAGTCTCTGGAATTGAACCCCATTGAAAACCTGTGGTTTGAATTGAAAAGGACAGTCCATAAGCGCAGACCGAAGGATATCAAGGATCTGTAAAGATTCTGTATGGAATGGTCTAAGATCTTTCCCAATGTGTTCTCCAATCTCATAAAACATTATAGAAAAAGGCTACGTGCTGTTATTTTACATTTTAGTCATTTAGCAGACGCTCTTATCCAGAGCGACTTACATGAGCAATTAGGGTTAAGTGCCTTGCTCAAGGGCACATCGACAGATTTTTCACCTAGTCGGCTCGGGGATTAGAACCAGCAACCTTTCGGTTACTGGCACAACGCTCTTACCCACTAAGCTACCTGCCGCCCCTGTTGTCCTTGCAAGGTTCAATAAAATATTTTCCCCTGAGCAATTGTATTAGTATAAAATAATATACATTTCCCTTTTTTGCATACAATATAGCTCAGTATTTGCATTATTTATTTTATACAGTATTTTTGCTCATCTTTATCAAGGGTGCCAACAATTTTGAATTTGACTGTATTTGTTTGATGGGTGTACCTCCAGATGTAAGCCTTGGCCATGATACTCTCAAGCCGATCGCTGAACTCGAAAAACATATCAATCTGCGAAACGAAAGCCAGAAAAACATTGGTACAGCAAATGTCATGAGAGAACAAAATAAACAAATTGTATCTATTATCAGATGTATTATCAATGTAATGTAATCCATCATTCTTTTTTAATACTAAGAGACAGCATACGTCGAAGCTTCATAGGTGTGCATGCATGTTGTTCCCCAAACACTATCTAATGTCCTAATGCCACCCTCTAGTCTAATGTAATCTATAGCAATTTAATAGAAGATGAAGAACAAAACATATCATGTTTGGTGGTAAAGAAGATAACTGCAGTGTCTACCCTCAGTAGACGGTTGAGTCTGTATAAAGCAGAGAATCCAAACGGGATACCTAGCAAATCGAATGGGATGATGCTGATCATATCCAACTGCCCCAACAGAAAGAAAATACAACGTTTAGTGGAAATAATATACTCATCATGAAACAAGCACAACATATCTATCTACAGTACAGTACATGGTCTTGATATTTCTACATCAATATGTGTGATATGTTACTTGAATTATGCCTCGAAGTGGAATGAACAATGTTGCACTGTGTGTTTCTCTGTATACTATAATATACGCTGAGGGAATACCATCAACAAGGTTTATAGGTGTACACAAGATGAAAGTGAGATAAATGATGAAATAAGAGCTTACATTAAACCTCGAAATCTCTCGATAATGTGGCTTCGTCATACTCCGGTCTTTCTGAAATATAACATGAAGTCTTATTAACCTGTATGTTTCTCTACATTACGCTGGAGTTGTTGCCTAATAATATAATATATGTTAGAAGTGCATACAAAACATATGCATGCACACTTGAACATACACACACTTGCATGTACGAACACACACGCAGAAACACATACAAACACATACAAACACACCAGTGGAGGCTGCTGAGAACGGCTCATAATAATGGCTGGAATGGAATAAATTGAATGGTATCAAAAACATGGTTTTCATGTGTTTGTTACCATTCCAGTCACTCCATTCCATACATTGTACTCCATTCCAGCCATTATTAAGAGCCGTCCTCCCCTCAGCAGCCTCCACTGAAACACACACACACACAATATCAAGTCCTTCATCTCTCTCTAGTGATATTTAGAATGACTTACAATAATGTCTCCTCCTTTCACAAACTGCAGTCGTGGTTGCCAGAGGATGATATCTATGACATTGACACTGTCAGCAAGAATGTCAGCAATTATCCAGAAAGGAATGGACGCTGGAGTATGGATGGGAAAGACCAAACGAACCGGTGTAAACCAAATGTTGTAGTTGAACGCCAAACTTACAAGTGTTATCCAAGCAATATACTTGCGATCTAGAGAGAGAGAGAAAAAAAAAAGAATGAATCAATGTGAAAGAAGCTGAAATGCACTGTGTAGTCCATACCTCCTCTTGTAGTGTGGTGTGTATCTGTAGGGTAGTATCTCTAGGGTAGTGTGTATCTGTAGGGTAGTATCTCTACGGTAGTGTGTATCTGTAGGGTAGTATCTCTAGGGTAGTGTGTATCTCTACGGTAGTGTGTATCTGTAGGGTAGTATCTCTAGGGTAGTGTGTATCTGTAGGGTAGTATCTTTAGGGTAGTGTGTATCTCTAGGGTAGTGTGTATCTGTAGGGTAGTATCTCTAGGGTAGTGTGTATCTGTAGGGTAGTATCGCTAGGGTAGTGTGTATCAGTAGGGTAGTGTGTATCTGTAGTGTAGTGTGTAGCTGTAGTGTAGTGTGCAGCTGTATTGTGTATATGTAGTATGTAGCTGTAGTGTGTAACTGTAGTGCAGTGTGTATCTGTAGTGTGTAGCTGTAGTTGTAGTGTAGTGTGTAGCTGCCCTTACAGAAAAAACACATGCATTTCCGTGATAACCTGTGACGTTAATGTGATAACGTGACAACAGGTGAAATCAACATTTGATAACATGAAACTACATATGAAAACATGATCTCATGTGAAATAAATGTGACACCATGGGGGGGATGCAAAATTTCAACAAAGTGATATTTTGATTTTCACATCTGAAAGTTTTTCACATGTAAAAATGTGAGTTAGATTTTAACATCTGCAAGGTTGTAAACGTGGAAATTCAATTTTCCCATGTGAACGTTTTTCCCATGTGAAACTGCAACGGTGAAAAGGTGATGTTAACATGTGAACTCAACAGTGCATTCAGAAAGTATTCAGACCCCTTCACTTTTTCCAAATGTTTTCCAAATGAAATACGTTATTTACATAACTATTCAGACCCTTTGCTATGAGATTCGAAATTGAGCTCAGGTGCATCCTGTTTCAATAGATTTTTTTATTTTTATTTATCTTACCTTTATTTAACTAGACAAGTCAGTTAAGAACAAATTCTTATTTACAATGACGGCCTACACCGGCCAAACCCAGACGACGCTGGGCCAATTGTGCGCCGCCCTATGGGACTCCCAATCACGGCCGGTTGTGATACAGCCTGGAATCAAACCAGGGAGTCTGTAGTGACGCCTCAAGCACTGAGATGCAGTGCCTTAGACCGCTGCGCCATCCTTGAGATGTTTCTACAACTTGGTTGGCGTCCACCTGTGGTAAATTCATTTGATTAGACATGATTTGGAAAGGCACATACCTGTCTATATAAGCTCCCACAGTTGACAATGCATGTCAGAGCAAAAACCAAGCCACGAGGTCGAAGGAATTGTCCGTATTGCTCCGAGACAAGATTGTGTCGAGGCACAGATCTGGGGAAGGGGTACCAAAAAATGTCTGCAGCATTGAAGGTCCCCAAGAACACAGTGGCCTCTATCATTCTTAAATGGAAGAAGTTTGGAACCACCAAGACTCTTCCTAGAGCTGGCCGCCCAGCCAAACTGAGCAATCGGGGGAGAAGGGCCTTGGTCAGGGAGGTGACCAAGAACCTGTTGGTCACTCTGACAGAGCTCCAGAGTTCCTCTGTGGCGATGGGAGAACCTTCCAGAAGGACAACCATCTCTGCAGCACTCCACCAAACAGGCATTTATGGTAGAGTGGCCAGACAGAAGCCAGTCCTCAGTAGAAGGCACATGACAGCCCGCTTGGAGTTAGCCAAAAGGCACCTAAAGGACTCTCAGACCATGAGAAACAAGATTCTCCGGTCTGATGAAACCAAGATTGAACTCTTTGGCCTGAATACCAAGCGTCACGTCTGGAGGAAACCTGGCACCATCCCTACGGTGAAGCATGGTGGTGGCAGCATCATGCTGTGCGGATGTTTTTCAGTGGCAGGGACTGGGAGACTAGTCAGGATCGAGGGAAAGATGAACGGAGCAAAGTACAGAGAGATCCTTGATAAAAACCTGCTCCAGAGCGCTGAGGACCTCAGACTGGGGCGAAGGTACACCTTCCAACAGGACAACAACCCTAAGCACACAGCCAAGACCACGCAGAAGTGGCTTCAGGACAAGTCTCTGAATGTCCTTGAGTGGCCCAGCCAGAACCCGGACAAACCCAATCGAACATCTCTGGAGAGACCTGAAAATAGCTGTTCAGCGATGCTCCCTTATCCAACCTGACAGAGCTTGAGAGGATCTGCAGAGAAGAATGGGAGAAAATCCCCAAATACAGATGTGCCAAGCTTGTAGCGTCATACCCAAGAAGAGTCGATGCTGTAATCGCTGCCAAAGGTGCTTCAACAAATTACTGAGTAAAGGGTCTGAATTCTTATGTAAATGTGATGTTTTTTTGTTTTCTTTGCAAAAAAATCTAAAAACCTGTTTTTGCTTCATCATTATGGGATATTGTGTGTAGATTGATGAGGGGATTATTATTTTTTTTAAATCCATTTTAGAATAAGGCTGTAACGTAACAAAATGTGGAAAAAGTCAAGAGGTCTGAATACTTTCCGAATGCACTGTAACTGTGTTATGAAGCTGTAGTGTACATTTTTTGTCATTTAGCAGATGCACTTATCCAGATCTAGGGATAAGTGCCTTGCTCAAAGGCACATCGACAGATTTTTCACCTATTTGGCTCGGAGTTTCGAACCAGCAACCTTTCGGTTACTGGCCCAGCTCTCCTCACCGCTAGCTGCCTACCTAATGTGTAGCTGTAGTGTAGTGTGTAGCTGTACTGTAGTATGTAACTGAGCCTACCTGTGAATGGATCTATGGTGTTACCAAGCACTGAGTCCATGGCGTTTTCTACTGGTTGGAGCAAAGTGTCAATGAAGGAAAAGCTGATCATGGGACAAATGGCTGCATCTCTAGCTGCCTGCTCCTCCTCCTGTTTCTTTAGCCGCTCTGCCTCCTTCTTCTCCGCGTCCGCCTTCGCTTTCTCCTCCTTTTTCTTTGCCATCTCAACTGCCTTGATCGCATCCGCTTCTGCTTTTTTTATCGCGTCCTCCTCTGCTTTTATCCTCTCTGCCTCCTTCTTTCTCAGGTAGTCTGGTTTCCTCAACACCGGGGCTATAGAGAACAAGCAGAAATCATTATGAATGATATGAGTGGTATGGAATAGCAGATTAGTTTATAATTATATAGTCTAACATTTGGGCTTTATCATTGAGAACATCAGGCCTTCTAAATTCTAACATGGACCATATGTATTGAAGTATAATATATTATACATACACTATGATACATATACTGTACATTATTAGACAACCGGAAACTAATAAAAAACTAAAGTGATTGATTGATTGATTGATTGATTGATTGACATGTCTTTCTCATTGACACAACAACATCTGTGTACAGTAGGTCCACTTACTGATAGGGGGGCTGATTTCAGGTGTGGTAGTGTAGGGGTCAATGACTCTCTCTTTGTAGATATTTGTCCGGTCTCTTAACCGTTTGACAATGTCCCGGATTGTGTCGTCTGCATACCTGTTGTACACCACCGGGGGAGGTGGAGGAAGGGGCTGCTCTTCACTGCGTCAAGAGACAAGAGGACAAATTGTGCAACAGAGTTCTGATTAATTCAAATAATCAGAAGAAGAACATGATTTGTTTCCAAATAAAAGTGGGATGAATGTTATGGCATGTTACTTAAATAGATATTGCATGTAAGGGAAGTCCGGACCGGGTGGTGCGATTTTTATTATTGCTTAACAATTTTTTTTGAGTGCTACCGGCTACATCGGTCTGCTAATACACAGTGGCGACCCGTCATTCAGGGTAGGTGTAGAGCCACACCTGTTTTGAGCCCCCCTGTTTAGATAAAAAATATACACTACCGGTCAAAAGTTTCAGAACACCTACTCATTCAAGGGTTTTTCTTTATTTGTACTATTTTCTACATTGTAGAATAATAGTGAAGACATCATAACTATAAAATAACACATATGGAATCATGTAGTAACCAAAAAAGTGTTAAACAAATCAAAATATATTTTATATTTGAGATTCTTCAAATAGCCACCCTTTGCTTTGATGACAGCTTTGCACACTCTTGACATTCTCTCAACCTGCTTCATGAGGTAGTCATCTGGAATGCATTTCAATTAACAGGTGTGCCTTCTTAAAAGTTAATTTGTGGTATTTCTTTCCTTCTTAATGTGTGTAAGCCAATCAGTTGTGTCGTGACAAGGTAGGGGGGGTATACAGAAGATAGCCCTATTTGGTAAATGACCAAGTCCATATTATGGCAAGAACAGCTCAAATAAGCAAAGAGAAACGACAGTCCATCATTACTTTAAGACATGAAGGTCAGTCAATACGGAACATTTCAAGAACTTTGAAAGTTTCTTCAAGTGCAGTCGCAAAAACCATCAAGCGCTATGATGAAACTGGCTCTCATGAGGACCGCCACAGGAATGGAAGACCCAAAGTTACCTCTGCTGCAGAGGATAAGTTCATTAGCGTTACCAACCTCAGAAATTGCAGCCCAAATAAATGCTTCACAGAGTTCAAGTAACAGACACATCTCAACATCAACTGTTCAGAGGGGACTGCGTGAATCAGGCCTTCATGGTCGAATTGCTGCAGCGAAACCACTACTAAAGGACACCAATAATAAGAAGAGACCTGCTTGGGCCAAGAAACACGAGCAATGGACATTAGACCGGTGGAAATGTGTCCTTTGGTCTGGAGTCCAAATTTGAGATTTCTGGTTCCAACCGCCGTGTCTTTGTGAGACGCGGTGTGGGTGAACGGATGATCTCCGCATGTGTAGTTCCCACCATAAAGCATGGAGGAGGAGGTGTTATGGTGTGGGGGTGCTTTGCTGGGGACACTGTCTGTGATTTATTTGGAATTCAAGGCACACTTAACCAGCATGGCTACCACAGCATTCTGCAGCGATACGCCATCCCATCTGGTTTGGGCTTAGTGAGACTATCATTTGTTTTTCAACAGGACAATGACCCAACACACCTCCAGGCGGTGTAAGGGCTATTTTACCAAGAAGGAGAGTGATGGTGTGCTGCATCAGATGACCTGGCCTCCACAATCCCCCGACCTCAACCAAATTGAGATGGTTTGGGATGAGTCGGACCGCAGAGTGAAGGAAAAGCATATGTGGGAACTCCTTCAAGACTGTTGGAAAAGCATTCCAGGTGAAGCTGGTTGAGAGAATGCCAAGAGTGTGCAAAGCTGTCATCAAGGCAAAGGGTGGCTATTTGAAGAATCTCAAATATAAAATATATTTTGATTTTGATTTCTTTAACACTTTTTTGGTTACTACATGATTCCATGTATTATTTCATAGTTTTGATGTCTTCACTATTATTCTACAATGTAAAAAATAGTAAAAATTAAGAAAACCCCTTGAATGAGTAGGTGTATCCAAACTTTTGACTGGTAGTGTATATAATTTTTTTCCTCGCAGAAAAACTTGGGGGGCCAAATAAAACCACCCCTGGGCCAAATTCAGTTGGGGAACCCGGACCGACAATATGGTCTTAGACAGGGCCTAGATTTGATCCTGGGTGCACAGAGCTACATTGGCTACATTCAAATAACTCCTCGTAATCATTATGGTTGTGTTTACAAAGTCAGCCCAATTCTGATCTTTTGCAACTAATTGGTCTTATAACAAATCAGATCTTTTGCCAATAATTGGGCAAAAGAACAGAATTGAGCTGCCTGTGTAAACCCAGTGGGACCACCATGTCTGTGTTGTCCATGGGGACCTATTGAATCATACTCAGCACAGCAGCATACCTCCCACCTGCCCACTTAGTACTAGGAACAAAATAATCTCTCTCTCTCTGCGCACTGGAGGTAATCCTGGTGCTAGTGATTAGTTGGTTACACAGTCATTGCCAGGTGTGCCAGGAAACTAAGTATATTTTCCTTCTGTACTGTATGTCCTTAATATACTCTGAGAGGATGCTGTATTTACACTGGACTGGTATTCACTTTTTATCTGTCCCTTTTTAATTTACTGCAGTGGGCTAAATCAGGGTCACACAGAGTATTTATTGGTATTGTTAAACAATCTACTTTTAAACAAAAGTATACACATCACATACATGGTTATGGTCTTTAAAAAAAGAAGACACATGTACCATGTCAGATATAGAGTTGAAATGTATTACATTTTGAGTTTGCATCCCAATATTACACTTTATATACATCACAGAAGACTGAAATAAAACAAAACCGTCTGACATAGAAACAGCTGATTTTCAGCAGATTTTTTGAAATAATGTTTATTAATTATGAAATTATTAAAGATATTATTATCATTCCACCCATGAGGCCACTAGAGGCCGCTTTGGTCATTCCACTGCAGGAAAGGGCTACGATGGCTCTTATAAGAATACTATACCAGATGAAGCATTTAAGAAAACACACACATTAAGAGGTATGGAGCTTACTGCTCTGTACAGCCAGAAATAGAAGCAGGTGGGATTTCCGTTCTGTTTTTATCTGGTTGTACCTCAACAAGGAAATAGGATTTCAGCACAAGTCACACCCACTGTATGTAAAGTCAGCCTATACAGAAGCCAAATACAGAATACAAGTTATCTCAATCAAGACCAGTGACTATTTCCCTGTAAAACATAGCCTACTTCCTTGAAGTAAGAAATTAGCTACAGTACAGAGAGAAAGCAAAGAAACCCTTTGCAAATAAAACGTACACGTGAACTACCGCCACCCATCCTCTGACCTTCTTAAATCACAAATACCCGTAATCCCATAATCTTATTCAGCTACTTTGGGAGTCACAAGCTGCAAGTCATTCTGTAGTGTGGAGGGAAAACATCCATCGCTAAGCAGCTGCCTGCAGCCATAATATAGGCCTACATTGCACTATTAGTCTGTTTGGAGTCTTGCTTATGTTGTCCTTAGTACAGTAACATGTAGACTATTGTCTTCCCACAAGCCACAGCCACTGCAGTTGTGGGAAGAGACTAGTCTACATGTTACTGTGCTGTGTAAGGACAACACATGTATAAGCTTTTTACACCTGTTGTATTCGGCACGTGTCAAATAAAATTTGACTTGATTTGATTTGTTTTAGCTACATGGAAGACACTTAGATCTCTTTAACGAAACACTGAAGAGATTGAACAGAAACTACTTGCTCTCTGGCTACCAAACTATTATTAACACATCTCATCTCAGTAGATGAACAGCCCCACTATGAACTCTCTCTCACCCCCCATGTTCTCCCCTATCTCTTTAACTGGCTAAACTAATAGCCCATGGACACAGTTCACAGCCAGGTGTGATTGATGTTCTTACCCTTCAGCCCCCTCAGTGGGTTTGTCCCCTTCTGCAGGTGCAGGTGCAGGTGCAGGTGCAGGTGTAGGTGCAGGTGCTGGGGCAGCGGCCGGGGCTGGAGCAGGAGCTGGGGCAGGAGCAGAAGCTGGGGCAGGATCTATGGGTAGTGTACAAAATATAATATGAGCAAGTGGACCGTGTAGAACCTGAGTAGAGACTAAAACTTAAGAACATACAATGAGTATACCAATGTCCTATGGGTGGTGGACCATTGTTGATACACACGTGAAACTGTTGCGCATGAAAAACCCAGCAGCGTTGCAGTTCTTGACACACTCAAACTGGTGCGGCTGGCACCTACTAACCCTGTTCAAAGGCACTTACATATTTTGCCTTTCCCATTCACCCTCTGAATGGCACACATACACAATCCATGTCTCAATTGTTGGGTCATTGTCCAGTTGAAAAACAAATTATAGTCCCACTAAGCCCAAACCAGATGGGATGGCGTATCGCTGCAGAATGCTGTGGTAGCCATGCTTGTTAAGTGTTCCTTGAATTCTAAATAAATCACAGACAGTGTCACCAGCAAAGCACCCCCACACCAGAATACCTCCTCCTCCATGCTTTACGGTGGGAACTACACATGCGGAGATCATCTGTTCACCCACACCACGTCTCACAAAGACACGGCGGTTTGAACCAAAAATCTCCAATTTGGACTCCAGACCAAAGGACAAATTTACACCGCTCGTGTTTCTTGGCCCAAGCAGGTCTCTTCTTCTTATTGGTGTCCTTTAATAGTGGTTTCTTTGCAGCAATTCGACCATGAAGGCCTGATTCACGCAGTCCCCTCTGAACAGTTGATGTTGAGATGTGTCTGTTACTTGAACTCTGTGAAGCATTTATTTGGGCTGCAATTTCTGAGGCTGGTAACGCTAATGAACTTATCCTCTGCAACAGAGGTAACTCCGGGTCTTCCATTCCTGTGGCGGTCCTCATGAGAGCCAGTTTCATCATAGTGCTTGATGGTTTTTGCGACTGCACTTGAAGAAACTTTCAAAGTTCTTGAAATGTTCCGTATTGACTGACCTTCATGTCTTAAAGTAATGATGGACTGTTGTTTCTCTTTGCTTATTTGAGCTGTTCTTGCCATAATATGGACTTGGTCATTTACCAAATAGGGCTTTCTTCTGTATACCACCCCTACCTTGTCACAACACAACTGATTGGCTCAAACGCATTAAGAAGGAAATAAATTCCACAAATTAACTTTCAAGAAGGCACACCTGTTAATTGAAATGCATTCCAGGTGAGTACCTCATGAAGCTGGTTGAGAGAATGCCAAGAGTGTGCAAAGCTGTCATCAAGGCAAAGGGTGGCTATTTGAAGAGTCTCAAATATAAAATATATTTTGATTTGTTAAACTTTTTTTTGGTTACTACATGATTCCATATGTGTTATTTCATAGTGTTGATGTCTTCACTATTATTCAACAATGTAAAAAATAGTAAAAATAAAGAAAAATCCTTGAATGAGTAGGTGTGTCCAAACTTTTGACTGGTAGTGTATATCTCCTGGAGTTAGATTGTCTACGACAGAAATCCATAGACAAGAGGATAGAATGAGACTTTGTTGATGTTGTGGCTGCAACATTTATGGGTGTGTGCCAAAGGGTACGCCACAGCCAAAACACCAACAATGAAAAGTCTTAATTCTGTCCCCTTGTGTTTGAGTATTATATGGCAAAAACTGAGCAGGTTTAATATCATATAGAAGCAAGAGAAAATGCTAGATGAAAACAAACAAACAAACTTACCTGCTGGTTTAGCCTCCTCCTTCTTAGGTTCTTCCTCTTTCTTCTCATCTTCCTGTGAACACAACACTGTTACCTCACTGAAAACAATGGCCCATATTCACCAACAGATTTAGAGTAGGACTGCTGATCTAGGATCAGATTCCCCCTCTTATTCATTATTACCTGAAAGGCAAAACTGATCCTAGGTCAGCACTCCTACTCTTAGATATGGTCCAATGAGACATGAAGACAGGTGCCCATAAGCACTGGCGTGACGCAGTTTCTCTGGACCCCTGCAAGGTCAGAGTCCCCCACCCCCTCCCTAAAATATAAAAAAATTGAATGCCTCAGCCAAACAGCCAATCACAAAGTTTAGACTACCGATCGCTGTCCATGGTGTTGAAATTTTGACATGTCTCTGCGGCTGCCTATCGAATCGATAACAGGCTTTCTGTGGTGTCAGAGCACGTAGACTATAGTTTTGTTTTAGATAATGGATACAATTTTATTGGTAGGCCTATTTGGTCATCATTTTCTCATGTTAAGCCTAACATTTGGCAATAATATATTTACTTGTTCAGTAATTTATAGTTGGAAATTCAAACATTGCAGATTGTACAATTTACAGTGGGGGAAAAAAGTATTTAGTCAGCCACCAATTGTGCAAGTTCTCCCACTTAAAAATATGAGAGAGGCCTGTAATTTTCATCATAGGTACGTCAACTATGACAGACAAAATGAGAAAAAAACATCCAGAAAATCACATTGTAGGATTTTTAATGAATTTATTTGCAAATTATGGTGGAAAATAAGTATTTGGTCAATAACAAAAGTTTCTCAATACTTTGTTATATACCCTTTGTTGGCAATGACACAGGTCAAACGTTTTCTGTAAGTCTTCACAAGGTTTTCACACACTGTTGCTGGTATTTTGGCCCATTCCTCCATGCAGATCTCCTCTAGAGCAGTGATGTTTTGGGGCTGTCGCTGGGCAACACGGACTTTCAACTCCCTCCAAAGATTTTCTATGGGGTTGAGAGAAGTTACAGTTCTGTGAGAGCCAGAAATCTTGCTTGTTTGTAGGTGACCAAATACTTATTTTCCACCATAATTTGCAAATAAATTCATTCATGTACCTATGATGAAAATTACAGGCCTCTCTCATCTTTTTAAGTGGGAGAACTTGCACAATTTGTGGCTGACTAAATACTTTTTTTCCCCACTGTATGTGCTTTCTTGAGCAGGGGGACCTTGCGGGCGCTGCAGGATTTCAGTCCTTCAGTCCATTTCAGTCCATCTTGCATGGAGCCCCAGGCCGAGGGAGATTGACAGTTCTTTTGTGTTTCTTCCATTTGCGAATAATCGCACCAACTGTTGTCACCTTCTCACCAAGCTGCTTGGCGATGGTCTTGTAGCTCATTCCAGCCTTGTGTAGGTCTACAATCTTGTCCCTGACATCCTTGGAGAGCTCTTTGGTCTTGGCCATGGTGGAGAGTTGGCAATATGATTGATTGATTGCTTCTGTGGACAGGTGTCTTTTATACAGGTAAGAAGATGAGATTAGGAGCACTCCCTTTAAGAGTGTGCTCCTAATCTCAGCTCGTTACCTGTATAAAAGACACCTGGGAGCCAGAAATCTTTCTGATTGAGAGCGGGTCAAATACTTATTTCCCTCATTAAAATGCAAATCAATTTATAACATTTTTTACATGCGTTTTTCTGGATTTATTTTTTGTTATTCTGTCTCGCACTGTTCAGATAAACCTACCATTAAAATTATAGACTGATAATTTCTTTGTCAGTGGGCAAACGTACAAAATCAGCAGAGGATCAAATACTTTTTTCCCTCACTGTATGTCTCCATAAGCTTGGCACATCTAGCCACTGGGATTTTTGCCCATTCTTCAAGACAAAACTGCTCCAGATCCTTCAAGTTGGATGGGTTCCGCTGGTGTACAGCAATCTTTAAGTCATACAACAGATTCTCAATTGGATTGAGGTCTGGGCTTTGACTAGGCCATTCCAAGACATTTAAATGTTTCCCCTTAAACCACTCAAGTGTTGCTTTAGCAGTATGCTTAGGGTCATTGTCCTGCTGGAAGGGGAACCTCCGACCCAGTCTCAAATCTCTGGAAGACTGAAACAGGTTTCCCTCAAGAATTTCCCTGTATTTAGCACCATCCATCATTCCTTCAATTCTGACCAGTTTCCCAGTCCCTGCCGATGAAAACATCCCCACAGCATGATGCTGCCACCACCATGCTTCACTGTGGGGATGGTGTTCTCGGGGTGATGAGAGGTGTTGGGTTTGCGCCAGACATATCGTTTTCCTTGATGGCCAAAAAGCTCAATTTTAGTCTCATCTAACCAGATTATCTTCTTCCATATGTTTGGGGAGTCTCCCACATGCCTTTTGGCGAACACCAAATGTTTTTGCTTATTTTTTTTATTTAAGCAATGGCTTTTTTATGGCCACTCTTCCGTAAAGCCCAGCTCTGTGGAGTGTACGGCTTAAAGTGGTCCTATGGACAGATACTCCAATCTCCGCTGTGGAGCTTTGCAGCTCCTTCAGGGTTATCTTTGGACTCTTTGTTGCCTCTCTGATTAATGCCCTCCTTGCCTGGTCCGTGAGTTTTGGTGGGCGGCCCTCTCTTGGTAGGTTTGTTGTGGTGCCATATTCTTTCAATTTTTTAATAATGGATTTAATGGTGCTCCGTGGGATGTTCAAAGTTTCTGATATTTTTTTATAACCCAACCCTGATCTGTACTTCTCCACAACTTTGTCCCTGACCTGTTTGGAGAGCTCCTTGGTCTTCATGGTGCCGCTTGCTTGGTGGTGCCCCTTGCTTAGTGGTGTTGCAGACTCTGGGGCCTTTCAGAACAGGTATATATATACTGAGATCATGTGACAGATCATGTGACACTTACATTGCACACAGGTCAAATCAAATCAAATGTTATTGGCCACATGTGCCGAATACAACAGGTGCAGTCATTACAGTGAAATGCTTACTCACAGCCCTTAACCACCAGTGCATTTATTTTTTATAAAAAAGTAGAATAAAACAAAAATGTGTTGAGAAAAAAAGAGAAAGAAGTAAAATAAAATAACAGTAGGGAGGCTATATATACAGGGGGGTACCCTTTATATATATTTAACTAATTATGTGACTTCTGAAGGTAATTGGTTGCACCAGATCTTATTTAGGGGCTTCATAGCAAAGGGCATGAATACATGCACCACTTTTCCGTTATTTATTTTGTAGAATCTTTTGAAACAAGTTATTTTTTTCATTTCACTTCACCAATTTGGACTATTTTGTGTATGCCCATTACATGAAATACAAATACAAATCAATGTAAATTACAGGTTGTAATGCAACAAAATAGGAAAAACGCCAAGGGGGGTGAATATTTAGCTGCTATTTAAAAAACCTTTTATAAAAATTACACATCAAATAGCCTAACAATGAGGAAAAAAGTAGTCGGCTTTTTAGATACTATTTATTGTTGAACTCAGCAGGTTTTGTCTGGCTAATAGCCTACACAAAATGGCTGCAAAGGTAAATTAAATCCAACTTGAGATACTGGTCTTCTGAAGTCCTCCTGAGACATTGTGCATTATAATGTCCCAGAGCTTCCTATACAGCTAATCTCTTTCCATAACGTGTTGAGGCCTGCAATTAAGGAGAATGAGAGGCTCAATTAAAGATGTTACAGAACTGCTGAATTTTAACCAGCACTCCTTCTGCCCAGTTTCCCTGATGTTGCTACGGCAATCAAACTGATTTTAAGCATCCCTGTAACTGTTGCTTCTGCGGAGAGATCATTTTCTAAACTAAAACTCATAAAAAACTACCTAAGAAGCATTAGGCTTTTGGTCTGATATGTGCTTTTGAACACCTGAGTAAGCTCCGCTCATTGCACTGGCGCTGTAGCCTTGACCTAGGTATTTGTTCACGATATCCCCTTACTTTCAATCAGTCCAATCATTTCTCTTTAAAGGCCTGTGGCTTTTTCACCAGTCACATTCTTGAAGCCCAAGAAGCAAACACTTACCTTTCTAGTACATATGGAAATTAAAAAGGTTTATTAATTACTTTTTGGAGGGTTACTGTCAAAATTATTTATTACTTTATTTTATTTTATAGACATCGATGACAGGCGCATGGGCCCCCAGAGCTCTTGGGCCCCCCCGCCTTGCGAGGGCTGCGGGGGTGTCTGGTACACCAGTAGCCATAATAATAATATAATAATAATAATATGCCATTTAGCAGACGCTTTTATCCAAAGCGACTTACAGTCATGCGTGCATACATTTTCTTTGTGTATGGGTGGTCCCGGGGATCGAACCCACTACCCTGGCGTTACAAGCGCCGTGCTCTACCAGCTGAGCTACAGAGAACCACAAGTATGATGTTGTGGAAACAGTCAAGTGTATCACAGCTCACATAATCAAACTATTATTTTTCGGAGGGCTTGGGTTCTTCATTCAGTGCCCAGAATGTACTTGGAGGGAGGGGGTGGAATCCATGTTGGAAATAAGGTGTATGAAAACTCATGGCTTGTAGATATTACATCTGTCTGACTCCAAAGTGAGCACTTCCTCACTTTGGTGTCTCTGATAGATTCATGGCTTTGTCTTATTAACAAACATCTTAATCATATACTAAGAAAAGGATGATCCAATCATTAATCAGTGAAAATCCTCTCCGTCTTTCATACATGAACTCCCTCCTCCTCATCAATAACAAACACTTTCTTTCCAGACTTAGAAGGCCAATTACCCAGGCCACTGACGGCCGAAACGTTACAATTTTAACTTTAACTAGATAAATAATAAATAATTTAATTGTGAGCGAGAGTCACACATATTCCTTTCAAACTCCATTATGATGTTTGGTTACACCTTATCTCATGTTGGTTGACAACTTCTTCTCCTCTCCAAAGGCCAATTACTCAGCCTGAAACCGAGGCTATAAGTGCTTCTCTACTCTAGTGCCAGGCTATACTGTTGATAGGAGGTATTTGAGATAGGCTGGGCTCTGAAGCATTGAAGCCAAGCTGTTTCAACCTGAAGCTTTCCCTGATCTGACTGACTCAGCTGTCATGGTTTGCTGTCTAGTCAATCTCACCATCTCATGAGTCACTGCCCAGTGTCCCCATCCAGTGTCACAATCACTGAGAGATACTGTTGAATCTAACATCCGTTTAGAACATGACATTTTGTCCACTTTAAAGGGGTAATCTGGGATTCAAACAACAGAGTGGTGCCCCGCCACTTTTTTGGTAAACAGCAAGCATTACTCAATATAAAGACTATCGTTTTGAGCAATTTGTCATGGGATAAGGTGAATTAGTCATACTGTATGTTGACTGTATATATGTCAACCATATTATATTACATTTTTAGGGCCATTTAATCCTGTGTACAGTTTAAGACATTCAGAAACAATCCTAAACAATAAATATAAAATAAAAAAAATACACATTTACATACATCAGTAACAGCCAGTCATTATACTAAAGTCCCACAATATCTATATAATCAGTGGTAATAATATAGGCAGTGTTTATTCAACCGCTCGAAAATTAATTAATTTCTACCCCTATGCCTAAGTATTTGTCCTGCCGGCAAACACTTTCAATGATATATCCTGCTGTAGTGTTTTGGAAAGATAGGCGATGCCTTACCTTGGCTGGAGGTGCTGGGGCAGGAGCAGGAGCAGGAGCTGGTGCAGGGGCAGGGGCAGGAGCCGTGGCAGGAGCAGCAGCGGCATCCGGCTTCGGAGGTGGCTCGGGCACCGAGAACAGTGCTTTGAGCTTGGCAAACATGGTGGTTGTTGGGCTAGTGGGCAGTGTGGGCGAAAGGGAACCTGGCGAGCCTATCCAGGGTTACAGATCTGATCCTTAGACTCTCTCCTCTGTCTTACCAACTGTCTAACCCTGAACGCCTGACAGTGGTAACGACAGCCTGCCTCATGTAATTAATCTCCAGTTCCATGAATTCCCTCATAGGAACTCCCCCTCTCCTCTTCGCTCTTCTCTGCTCTTCCTATGGGATGGGTCAACAAAGAGCAGCTACCACTGCCACCTATGGCTGCTTCACATCCCCAACACTCTTCCTGTGACGTTGGACTGTTTGGTAAATATACTGTGTTGAATGAGCAGCAACTGTACTGTAGGAGGCCATTTTGTTTCTTGTCCATGGCTGCAGCAAGCTTGGCAGTTAGTTTGGATAATTGATCATTAATTCAAATCAATTAATTGATAAATCAGAAAAGTCCAGGAGTTGATCAACAAACTTCAAATAGGTTTAACACCAGATTTGTGTACATTTGTGTACATTTCTTAATACACAATAGTAAAGTGGCAACAGAAGAATTGCACTGTGACTCTTAGGTAGGGGCTAAACTCAGCTTTGTTAAAGTGACTATAGTATCTGGGTTATTCTTAGCTTCGCTGGCTACCGAGTGTTAAGGCTGGGGACAGATACAGAAAGGAGACCACTTACTTAATTAAACATCACAATGTCCCGCCCCTTTCCTGGCTAAGACTTCACAATGTCCCGCCCCCTTCCTGGCTAAGACTTCACAATGTCCCGCCCTGGATAAGGGGATTACTGGATGTAACCTACAACTGAGATCTCCATGGTTGGCTTTCTTTCACTTTCAACTTCTATGTAACACAACACACAATAGCTCAGGAACTGATGCAGTCGTTAGTAAATTAGGATTTATTTATTTAGGTAAATGTGTATCTTACAAAGCAGATAGATGGAGTCACTTAAGTAGCTTGTTTTGTAGCTAAACTGTTACACAGAAAAACAAATCATTTGATTGGCACTGCATCCATAACTGTCACCACAAACTACATGAGCTGTGTATTGGCAAATCAAAAATAGTGATTGGCAAAAAAAGAAACGTTTCTAAACCTGACCTATAATTTTTAATTGATATGAAAAGAAAAACCATCAAAAAACTTCTAGACAGATTAATTTGTTCCACTTTTCATATTTTCTTTCAATATTGCACATCTTAATAAAGTTTTTCTAAAGGATAGTATGTGAGAGGGTAGTAGTATTCCTCTTACAAGAATCCCTCAAAATAGTGTTCTGTACACACACTCACACAGACTGTTCATTCAGCTGTGAGTGTAAAGAGGGGATTGACAAATAATGCACTGTAAATTCACCCCAAAAGTAATAAATATGAGAAACGATGCAGTTTGATATTCTCAATTTTGTTGATTTTGGGTGGCATGCTACAAGAGAAAGAAAACCACAACACAATACAGTCGATTACAAACCAGCTTGAGCCACTAACAGTATTTATAAAGCTGTCTTGTACCATTACCAACTGTAACTGAACATCAATACACTGTACATACCTGTATACCTACAGTTGTTAACAACAGGTCAAAGTGAGAGTAAGGGATGTTTCTTACCTTGAGTTTCTCCATAAAGCCTTTGCAGCCCCCAAAGGCACGCAGCATCTTAGGAGTGGGGGGTTTGGGTCCGAACAGCGCCAGTCCATTCTTTTTGTCTACGACAGCCTTAGCAGCAGCTGGACCCTTCGCCTTCATCAGTTTCCTTGGAGAAAAAAAAATGAGTCAAGTGTATCTATCTCTATTACATTACATGGTATCGTTTTATTTGAATAGTCCATCTATAGCTACATAAAGTATAAATAGAGTTTGATGAGCTATTACTGTATAGATCGATAATCCAAATACCTATTGGAATTGATAAAGGATAGCAGGGAAGCAGTATTCTTTAGCATTTTTAATGTTTTCCCTACAAGAGACTACTACTACTGCTACTAACTAATTATCTTAGATGAAAACTAGGAACTAATCCAATGCAGTACCAATAATACAGCCAATCTCCTCCCTTACTTTCCTTTCCTGGCCAGAACTTTCTGAGCCAATGGGTAGTGGACCAGAATTTCAAAGAGATCCTTCTTTTCCAGGACGAACAGGTTAGCAAAGCCATGAGCTTTGACGTTAGCTGTCCTCCTGTTCCCGCCATCTTTAGACGATTGCAACAGACTGTTGAACAAAAACACTCCTAGTCATCCAATTGTATAATATAATCGCAGTGTAGGCATCTCAGTGTAGGCTACACCATGTCTGTGTCCGAAATGGCAGCCTATTTCCTTTCCTTCCTACTTTTGACTAGGGTACATAGAGGATTACTTTTTAACAGAGCCTTATTATATGGGCCCTGGTCAAAAAAGTGCTCTATAGGAAATAGGGTACCATTTCAGATGCAGCCCATTATTTCATGTTCACAGGGGAGCTCTGTTCTGTACCTGATTTCTCCAAACACACAGCCAGCCTTCAGTGTAACAAACACGATGGAGTTATCTGGTCCACCAACCACCTGCACTGCTCCAGACTTGATTATGTACATCTCTTTACCAATATCTCCCTACAGGACAAGATAGTCAGACAGAAAACTGTTATGCTATAGATGTACAGTGCCTTCAGAAAGTATTCACACCTCTTGACTTTTTCCACATATTGTTGTGTTACAGCCTGAATTTAAAATGGATTAAATTAAGATTTTGTGTCACTGGCCTACACACAATACCCCATAATGTTAGAATCTTTTACAAACAAATTAAAAATGAAAAGCTGAGTGGTTTTGAGTCAATAAGCATTCAACCCCTTTGTTATGGCAAGCCTAAATAGGTTCAGGAGTAAAATTGTCACATAAAAAGTTGCATGGACTCAGTGTGCAATAATGGTGGAATAAGTCAAGGGGTATGAATACTTTCTGAAGGCACTGCACATCTCTTTACCATTATCTCCCTATGGGGAACCAAATATACACACATAAAGCTGATTAAAAAAGCGGATTATACTGCATCTCTTTACCAATATTACCCTATGCGGACGAAATAGTGTGTTAACTATCTGACTGCATTTAACATCTGACTGCATTTAACAGATCCCTTATAGACTACATGAAACAGCTAATTCCATGACTGAGTCTCTCTCTCTCTCTATCACCCCCTCTTTATTTCTCTCTCCCCCCCTCTCTCTCCGTTCTAATGCCTGTCTCGCCTCTACGCAATTTCACCTCCAGCGATGACAGGATTATGTCTGACATGTTTAAGAAAGTGCTTTGGCAGCAGCAGACAGGCAATAAAACACAAACACACACAAACTCACCTTCTGCACCACAAAGTCCCCAGGTAGATATATAATAGACTTAAGCCTCAGCAACATGTCTACCAACATCTGGTTATCACAACCCTGAGGAAATACAATTCAACGTCATAGACTAAAGCAACACAAGGTATTACACATACACATTTCTGTGTGAGGTTGACTTAAAGAACATTTCAAGATATGATGCAAACTGCATCATACCGGCTGTATTTCTGTATTTTGAAAGTTATATATCTTGAAAATTTGATTGCTGACATGCAAAACATTTTGGGACTATATCAACAATGGCCTAATGAAACAAATACCAAAATATAGTTTTTGGGTGGAGTTTTCCTTTAAGTAATGTTTGTCTGTGCTTTTTTGTGTGTGCGTGTGTGTTGGTGATGCGCGGGTTTACTCATATCCTGGCGGGTTTAGGGTCATGAAATATTGTATGGATGAAGGGCGGGTGGGCGGCGGGCAGTTTGAATAAAGAGAAAACAATACCTTAAAAAAAATCCATTAATGTATAATTCTTGTGCAATTTATGCCTATAGGCTACATTTAGGTTTTTCTTTCATTATTTTAGGCTATCTGGCATTAGTGCGTAAGCCTAATGCCTGATGTCCACCAGATGCATTTTGTTTGTTTTGCCGGCCCGTATTTTCAGTACTTAACGCACATGTGCTTTGCTTTTGAACTTGCTAAAAGCTAGCTGACTGTGTCCATAAAATGTATATAGTATGTATAAGCTGGAAGTAGAGGCCTAAGCGTTGTTGTTCACTAGTTTACTCCAATTAGGGAAGGGGTGGTGGGGTTGGAAAGTAATAAAGGGAAATGTATTTTAAAAAGGATATGTGTATATATATGTACAGTTGAAGTCTGAAGTTTACATACACTTAGGTTGGAGTCATTAAAACTCGTATTTCAACCACTCCTCAAATTTCTTGTTAACAAACTATAGTTTTGGCAAGTCGGTTAGGACATCTACTTTGTGCATGACACAAGTAATTTTTCCAACAATTGTTTACAGACAGATTATTTCACTTACAATTCACTGTATCACAATTCCAGTGGGTCAGAAGTTTACATACACTAAGTTGACTGTGCCTTTAAAGAGCTTGGAAAAATCCAGAAAATGATGTCATGGCTTTAGAAGCTTCTGATAGGCTAGTTGACATCATTTCAGTGCCTCTTTGCTTGACATCATGGGAAAATCAAAAGAAATCAGCCAAGACCTCAGAAAAAAAATTGTAGACCTCCACAAGTCTGGTCTACCACGTTCATCTGTACAAACAATAGTACAAAAGTATAAACACCATGGGACCACACAGCCGTCATACTGCTCAGGAAGGAGACACGTTCTGTCTCCTAGAGATTAACGTACTTTGGTGCGAAAAGTGCAAATCAATCCCAGAACAACAGCAAAGGACCTTGTGAAGATGCTGGAGGAAACAGGTACCAAAGTATTTATATCCACAGTAAAACGAGTCCTATATCGACATAACCTGAAAGGCCGCTCAGCAAGGAAGAAGCCACTGCTCCAAAACCACTATAAAAAAGCCAGACTACGGTTTGCAACTGCACATGGGGACAATGATCGTACATTTTGGAGACATGTCCTCTTGTCTGATGAAACAAAAATAGAACTGTTTGGCCATAATGACCATCGTTATGTTTGGAGGAAAACGGGAGAGCGCTTGCAAGCCGAAGAACACCATCCCAACAGTGAAGTACGGGGGTGGCAGCATCATGCTGTGGGGGTGCTTTGCTGCAGGAGGGACTAGTGCACTTCACAAAATAGATTGCATCATGAGGAGGAAAATTATGTGGATATATTGAAGCAACATCTCAAGACATCAGTCAGGAAGTGAAAGCTTGGTCGCAAATGGGTCTTCCAAATGAACAATGACCCCAAGCATACTTCCAAAGTTATGGCAAAATGGCTTAAGGACAACAAAGTCAAGGTATTGGAGTGGCCATCACAAAGCCCTGACCTCAATCCTATAGAACATGTGTGGGCAGAACTGAAAATGCGTGTGCGAGCAAAGAGGCCTACAAACCTGACTCAGTCACACCAGCTCTGTCAGGAGGAATGGGCCAAAATTCACCCAACTTATTGTGGGAAACTTGTGGAAGGCTACCTGAAACGTTTGACCCAAGTTAAACAATTTAAAGGCAATGCTACCAAATACTAATTGCGTGTATGTAAACTTCAGACCCACTGGGAATGTGATGAAAGAAAGAAAAGCTGAAATAAATCATTCTCTCTACTATTATTCTGACATTTCACATTCATAAAATAAAGTGGCGATCCTAACTGACCTAAGACAGTCCATACAGTAGTTGCAGCGATGGGACAAGACTGTAACTACCAATTTGGATATCACGAGATAAAATATATATATATATATATATAAAAGATGGGGACATCAAATCAGCCAGGTCACCAGTGATACAAGTCAGTATTCGACGTCCATCCATGTCGGGAGATTACCTGGAGACCAGCCCCTAGGGGCAACAGTGAGCGCTGTTACATTCAAGTAGGTTTCAGTGTTGCTAGGGCATTGGAGATAGCAGATGGGCATAAGCATCTGCCTCTGAATCCAAAGGTTGCACGTTCGAATCCAGCGATAGAAAGTTGTTTTTTATATTTTAGTTTTAAGCCTATCCCAATCCAAGCCTATCTTCTAGGGCAACATATAATGTCAAAAAATAAGCTACATGTATCTAATTATAGACAAGTTGACTAACAAATAGCCTACCAAAAATATTCTAAATTATAAGTAGAAACATATCTAAATCAGGACCAGAAAATCCTGCACCCCCTGTCAAAAAATCGTTCCGCATTCTCTGACTGTAGCCTATAGCGCATTTTCTATATTGGCGGGTTAGGGCCTCAGATTTTCATTTCATCACATATAGTCAGGCGGTTGCGGATGGGTTATTAGCAATTGCGTGCAGGTGCGGTTGAACAAACAGCTGACTCATGCACCACTAGTGTGCATGCGTGCATGCTTTCGTGTGTACCTTAAATAGATCAATTTTCTGGAAGGTAGTCAGGTTGACGTCAACAGCAATGGCTGTCCTCATGACCAGAGGCATCTGCTCCAGCAGCTCAGACTCATCTAAAGGCAGGCAAGAAGAACCATAAATACACAGGTAATTACTGATGTCTTATCGAACATAACTCTTATTCACATAGACCTGAGCCTCTGTTAAAGGTAGACTCAGCGATGTGACGTAAATGCAGAAAGTAAACAGCATAGTGGGTCCATTTCTGAAACAACTAAGAGTGTTGAAGCGCAAGGCTCAACTTCTCCACTGTTTTAGTCCCGTGGCTACCACGCTGTACACAGTGCACATGCACAGATACTGTGTGTGACTGTGTGAGAGCGAAGTGTTGCATCTCGCTCATCTCACTATCTCAGGCGCTGCTCCTGGCAACGTCATTTTGCAGAGTCTACCTTTAATGCTTGAAAGAAAATATTGAGGTTGCGTCTCAAATATGGAATACAGTGCTACTTGGGACGAAGCCTGAGAGTTTCCTTACCCAGCATGCCCTGGGCGTCCCAGGTGTAGTTGTACCAGGTGCGTATCCTGTTCTGACACAGTTTGGGGATGTGATTTGACACCATATAATACACAGTGTTGTCCATGGAGGAACGAAAGTAGGTCTGGCCTGCGGTGGCTGCCCCAATGACATCTCTCATCTGGAACGGATCATATTAGACACATAGGTCAACTGAGGTCAAGCTCAAGTTCAACTTCTAACTTTATTGGTCCGAGAGGGGAACATTTGTTACAAGTTGGTTGTACAGCTAAATTACACATAAACCATTTTTTACACACCCTCACCCCTGCGCACACACACACATGCACCAACTTTTAACAAATGTAATAAGTGACATTTACAAAAAATCAAATAAACATGTAACAGGAATTCCAAGCTAAATACAGGTCAGTGAGGCTGGTCAGTAGGCTAAAATCGTCTTTGATTCATTACCAACCCACAACCTGACTACTTACCTGCATTTCTACAGGTAAACAATCTACTATATCTATTTCAGTCTGGATAGATCAGAGTCCTGAGACATAGGTGGCTATGGGCCAGCGAAATAAGGCTATCATCAAACATCCTCTTTGGTTCACTTAAACAGATTAAGTCTAATACTGGACTAAACTGCACTTTCAACAGCGATTCTCCAGTGAGATTGCTTTTTAGTCCAGGACTAGGCTTAATCTGTGTCCTGGAAACTCAAAGTTACTTTCGTAACCCCGGTTCTCTGATATTATGAGTGAGATATCTCACATATGGGATTGACCTGAATCTCAGAAGCTCAAAGAACCAATTGCACACGTTTGTTGGAGACAGGGGTCGAGTGGCAAATTAGGTGAGCCCCTCCCCTCACGATAAGGAGCCACTCGCCCGCCCTCTAGTCATTCTCGAGCATGCCGAACTTCCTCACACTCTTGCGAGCAGAGGAATGCAGTGAGATATCTCACTCATAATATCAGAGAACCAGAGTTACAAAAGTAACCTTGCGTTCTATTTCAATTATCCGTTTCAATATCTCACATGTGGGATATGGCCAACTCCCGTATCGCAAGCATGCTCTCCGAAGCCAGGTAGTCTCAACGTATCAACCCTCAGAGGCCCCGACACTGAGGACAATATGCGCCAAAGAAGTGATATCTAGCCGGTAAAACCTCATAAAAGTATGAGAGGATGCCCAACAAGCCGCATCACAAATCTCCTGTAAGGAGATGGCCTTGAACAGTCCCCAAGAGGTAAACATACCTCTGGTGGAGTGAGCCCTCAGGCTCCCACAAAGGCTGTAACCCCTTGCTATTATAGGCCAATATAATAGCTTCCACAATCCAATGTGATAACCGTTGACAAGAGAGGGGCCTCCCCTTGCAAGGAGGTACCCAGGACACAAAGAGTTGGTCGCTTTTGTGCAAAGCTCTTGTTCTATCAAGTATACACGCAACGCACGTACTGGACACACATGATAGAGACGCTTTTCTTTCGTAGAAGTGAAGGGTGGAAGGGTGGAAAGCCACAAGCTCCAAGGTAAGACAATTGTAATTGTCGCTTACCTTAGGCATAAAGATGGGGTTGGGCAACAAAGAAACCTTGGAAAAGCCCAGGGCAAACTGTAGACACGAATGGTGAACTGATAGTGCATGCAGCTCACTTACTCGCTTTGCGGACATAAGGGCAACCAGTAAAGCGGTCCTAAGGAGAGATACCTCATCTCCACGCTTTTTAGCAGCTCAAAAGGCCGCTGTGAAATAGCCAAAAGATGGGGCAAAGGCTTGGATACTGGAGGTAAGTGAACTGCCCCCTTCATGACAAGCCTAGATAGACCTTAACAGTGGATAATGCCTTCCCTCTGTCAATAAGGTCCTACAAAAAAGCATCAAACCTGGATACAGAGAATTGGTAAGGAATTATCTGTTTTTGGTCACACCACTTCTCAAAAAGGCAATGATGGCTGGAAGGAGTTGCTTGCCTGGGACGGTGTGAGAGGGGAGTTTCCTCCCATCGTACCAGTCCCTCTCTGCGCTGCCACCCCCACGGGTTCGGGACCCAGGGAGACAACACACAGGGGATATGTGTCCTTGCCTTATATGGTTGCACCGCATGGACATACAGTGGGGAAAAAAAGTATTTAGTCAGCCACCAATTGTGCAAGTTCTCCCACTTAAAAAGATGAGAGAGGCCTGTAATTTTCATCATAGGTACACGTCAACTATGACAGACAAATTGAGAAAAAAAATCCAGAAAATCACATTGTAGGATTTTTAATGAATTTATTTGCAAATTATGGTGGAAAATAAGTATTTGGTCACCTACAAACAAGCAAGATTTCTGGCTCTCACAGACCTGTAACTTCTTCTTTAAGAGGCTCCTCTGTCCTCCACTCGTTACCTGTATTAATGGCACCTGTTTGAACTTGTTATCAGTATAAAATACACCTTTGGGGATGTTTTTCTGCAATGGGACCAGGACGACTGATCCGTGTAAAGGAAAGAATGAATGGGGCCATGTATCGTGAGATTTTGAGTGAAAACCTCCTTCCATCAGCAAGGGCATTGAAGATGAAACGTGGCTGGGTCTTTCAGCATGACAATGATCCCAAACACAGCCCGGGTAACGAAGGAGTGGCTTCGTAAGAAGCATTTCAAGGTCCTGGAGTGGCCTAGCCAGTCTCCAGATCTCAACCCCATAGAAAATCTTTGGAGGGAGTTGAAAGTCCGTGTTGCCCAGCGACAGCCCCAAAACATCACTGCTCTAGAGGAGATCTGCATGGAGGAATGGGCCAAAATACCAGCAACAGTGTGTGAAAACCTTGTGAAGACTTACAGAAAACGTTTGACCTGTGTCATTGCCAACAAAGGGTATATAACAAAGTATTGAGAAACTTTTGTTATTGACCAAATACTTATTTTCCACCATAATTTGCAAATAAATTCATAAAAAATCCTACAATGTGATTTTCTGGATTTTACCTATGACGTGTACCTATGATGAAAATTACAGGCCTCTCTCATCTTTTTAAGTGGGAGAACTTGCACAATTGGGGGCTGACTAAATACTTTTTTTCCCCACTGTAGATGTGCCGGTGCAGGGGCCTGGGCCTTGCTCGGTACCCCTTGGGCTAGCAGGCTCCATGGTGCCAAAAAACAGCTAATCCGAGAATAAAGTGAAACTAAACTAGCGTTCGCCACGTGGGATAATAGCCTAGCTAGTCAGCACAATGTTAGCCAGAGGAAGCTAGATCTTTGTTGGACTCACGACGAACAAAAGCCTGTCTTTCGACCTAAAAAAAGCTAGTCGGTAAGATAGCTAGATTTGCGGTGAGCTAGACAGGTTAGCTAAGCCTTACAGCTAAGCTAGCCATGTCTCAGTAGCTTGCCGTGTGACACTAGCTACCACAGGAGACAAAGGGAAGAAAAAGTGTAAAAGCAAATTCTTACCCGAAGCATAACTTTCCTTTCGGTAAAGTCACCCAAAACAGAAGACGAGAGCTGAAAAACCTGCTTTTGAGACTCAGGTAAATTCCACATGTGAGATATCAAAACAAATAATTGAAAGAGAACCGCCCCCCAGTTATTCAAAACGACGTCTATGGCTATGACAAAGACAGAAACTAGGTTGTGGTGTAAGAAACACTGCTATACTAAAAACCTAGAAGGTTAGGGTTTCCAGATGAATCAGGTGGAATGGGGGACTTTGATTAATTCAATAGGAGATCTAGATCCTAGATGGGGGATCCAATGGGAGATCTATCTGACTATGTCTCTTCCTGTTACCTGTCCAATCAAACTGGAGAACACGAAGACACCCACAAAAAAGTTTGACAACTGAAAGGTAATCTCAAAGACTGTGTGGGGCTCGGGAAGACCACCGATGTTGATCAGACTGCGAACTGCGTAATAGTAACAACGCAAGTACCTGTAGAGAAGAGTGGGGTATTAGGCAGGTATCTGTGTGTGGAGAGGGGTTGGGCGTTAAGACGGGTGCTAGTCTCTCTGCTCCGAAGTAGCTAGGTCATTTGGTTGTCTATTTTTGACCACCCTGGCACTGGATCTAAGGTTATGACAGGAGATGGGAATAGTGTTTACAAAAAAATTGGGGGGAATCTTAATATTTTTTTGGGGGGGGTCATATTTGAAGAGAAAAACTGCACCAAAAAAATCAAGGATTGCAGAAAAAAGGAAATTGTCAAACACCAAAACTCTTGGTAAACATAAAATAAAAGACACACATTTGACAAAAATCAAGCACACTAAGAAGACTACCTGGCCAAGAAAGATGGACAAAAAGAAGGCGCCGAAAAAATAGTTGGCCATCTGAAACAACTGGCCGAATAAGGTGTCGGGAAAAGGCAACTCTGCGATCATCAGCAGGGATTTCTCCGCATAGAAGAAACTGCTCAGGTAACTACAAAAAAATACACAAGGCAATCCAAATAGAGAAAAAAAGTATACATAAAGTCCAAAGTATGTCCAAATTATGTATATAGATAATCAACTACAAGTATCATGCATGGTCTCATTCTACTAATGTGTATAGCTTTAGAACTTGCTTGCAATATTGACATGGATATACAGTGCAAAAGTATATGACAAATACCTAATGTTGCAAATTACTAATGCTATACAGTAGATACAGTCATGCAGTAAATCAAATTGAACAATAATTTGAGCTCTGCATAGGTGTGCACTGACATGGGGAGATGGAGTTGGTGTAATGTACATACGCGTTGCCTTTGCCAGTGTAGACCCATCTGGTCTTGCCGATGCCCTGGTAGGCTGAGGCCACGTAGTAGGCACAGGCGTTGAGGTGGAGCATGAACAGCAGATAGCCAATGGTGCGGATCACTCTGGTAACACAACAAGCAAGGGTATAGCACTTTAAGATAAATGTTGCTGTAAAGAGGACTATAGCAATTTACTGTATTTGATCAATTGATTGGTTGTTTGATTGATTGAAGGGTCATCAGCTCACTGCTGACAGTCATGTCGGATTTCATCATATTTGGAGTTGGTACAGTACAAAGGATTGATTCTAGGCAAAACTTAGGCATGCTTAAGTTGTAAAGTTAGTGACATACCTCCAAATGTAGGCCTTGGACATGAGGCTCTCCAGCCGATCACTGAACTCAAAGAATGTGTCCACCTAAAGAAGAACTCAAAATCAACACCCCAAAAGTAGCATACATCAAAAAGTAGCATACAAAAGAGGACCACAATGAAAGTATTTTTACGTTATTGTGTTTATCCTCGACAGGTTTTAGTATATGTATTTGTTGCCGGGTTTAACATTTGTATGCATTTTAAATAGTTAAATTGTCGAATAAAAAAAAAAAAGTAGCAAACATAAAAAAGTAGAATACATCAGTGTTAACAGTTGAGTCAGAGCATGCTTTTTTCATTATAAGGTGAGTTTGCATAAGGTGACCATAACAGAAAATGCTTTACCTTTATCATTCGATTGAATCTGAAGATGGATTTGTATCCGAATTGGAAGCATAGCAAGTCTATGGGTGCCATTGCTATCATGTCCATCTGAGGAAAGAGATAAATAAGTTACAGTAGGTGGTAACTGAAGCCCCTGCCTTGAAGACAAAAAAATGAAATATATCAATGTTAGATGTTTGTGTTTAAGCCATGAAAAAGTATATACAGTTTATATAACAGACAGCTACATCTTTGAAGTACCTTAAATCTCTCAGAGCTTCTGTAGTACGCTTTGGTTATAATCCTGTCTTTCTGAAAGGCAGAACATTAAAGATGAAATCACATCTACCTTGGCAATGTTTATGCAGAATACCTGTTTACACAACTACTGCCAGTCCACTGCACACAAGTCTCATTCTGAATACTGGAAGACTGAAAAGGTCTTCCTGTGTGGGGCAGTCTACCTGGTCTTTCTAAACACCTTATTAACATATCATTATGCTATTTAATTGGACTGTGGGAAAGACTGATACATGTATACCCTGCTGCAAAATGTATGCAATGCAGGTATGCTTAAATTGAGCTGGAAATGTCATCTTGGCCATTTATTTTTCATATATAATTGTTCATAAGTGTAACACTCACAAAATGCCCTCATAGTTTAAGGACAGTAGTAGTCCTACTTCCTCTGGAGAGAGAGGGAGAGCTGAGTGACTTACAATGACGTCCCCTCCTTTGACGAACTGCTTGCGGGCCTGGAAGAAGATAGAATCAATGAGATAGATGAAATCAGCCACAAGGTCCATAGCTATCCAGTAAGGGATCCACTCCGGGGTGTGGTAGGGGAAACACACACGAGCCGTCATGAACCAGGTGTTGTAGTTGAAGGCCAGAGTCACCAGAGTGAGCCACACGATGTACGCACGATCTACAGAGAGAGGAGGAACGGGAGAAAGAATGGGGGGAGAGAGAGAGAGCACGAGAGGGAGATAGAAAGAGAGGGAGATAATGAATCAATGTAAAAGCTACGATGCAAGGCTGCAAGGCCCGTATCCAAAATCTTTTCCATTACTACATTAACACTGTATTGCATGGTCAATTATTTACAAAGCAATTTCAGCAAATGTTGCTTAGCAGTTAACCAGAGCAGCAGCAGAGTTGGTATACAGTACATACCTGTGAATGGATCTATGGTGGAGGGCAGCACTGAGTCCATCGCATCCTCAATAGGTTTCAGCCTCCTGTCAAGAAAGGCGGCGACGTTCTGGCCAAAAGTTGTTTTGACCACAGGCTCCAATGCTTTTGCTTCATCTTTCGCTTTTTGCTCGGCCGCTTTCTTTTCCGCCATCTCCTGCTTTTTCTTCTCTGCCACCTCTTTCTTTTTTAAGTCTTCCTCTTCTTTCTTTATCCTATCTTGCTCTTCTTGTATTATCCTCTCTTTAATTAATATTTCATAATCCTTTTTTTGATAAATGGGAGCTTGAGTAGAATAAATAAAGAATTAAAACAAAACATTATAAAGTTACATCCTATGATAACCCATAGTCAACAAATATAGCTAAGGAGTCAGATAGATATTTTACACAAAACGGTGCTAAAGCTAAAACTAAATAAAGAACAAACTAAATATGTGTATCCTCTGTGTCCTCTGTGTATTTGAATCCCTTATCCCTTATGACTACCTTGAGTGTGGATACTTACTGACTGGAGGGCTGAATTCAGGTGAGGATGCGTGTGGGTCTATGAGCTTCTCTCTGTATATTTCTGTTCTCTCTCTCATCCTCTTCACTATGACCCGGAGGTGATCATCAGAGTACATATTTACCACTATAGGAGGTGGTGGAGGAGGGGGAACTTCTTCTCTGGAAAGGAAAATAAAATTTCACCATTACTGCATTACAGAATAAGACCCCCATTACATTCCCTTTATTGCAGAATTATTACAAAATACAGCTCTTTCAGAAAGTTAACTGTGTCAACTGTTCTCTGGAGAGAAAGAAAAACAGTCTCAAGTTTTTTTTTCTGAGTGGCAGTCTTTTGTGCCAACTCATGCCAACTCCTTCAATCAATTTCACGCAACTGTTTGGCTTGAAAATGGCAGCAATGGAGTTCGCAAGAGCACAAATAGATCTGGAACCTCAGACAATACCTCAGTTTTGCTCAATTTCAACTGAACATGTTGGTCCAACACTATGGACGAATAAAGTGAACCCTCTGCTGGAATAAACACCACATTACACCCTTGCTTTAAAATGGAACCACACCCGCTGATTTGGCCTCGTTTTTTTGGCTTGCTCCTCAAGAAATGCTGACTGCCATGACAGAAGCCTAACGTTCTATCTGTGCCTATCGTGAATTGGCTTGGGGTGTGGTTTGATGTGGGTGTTTCCTGGGTGTGTCCTTGCCACCAAGACACATATCTGTCAGAAACTTGCCCGCGGCTGTCTCCCGCCACTCAATCACAACAAACAAACCTCCTGCAGGTTGAGTTCAATAACTACAGGCAGATGTATGGTGAGATGTCAGAGTAAACTTTGAAAAGGTCAGTAGCCTACAGAGTAATGTGAGAACAATGCAATTGTTGAATTTATGTAGACATTCTAAACTACAGTGCCTTCAGAAAGTATTCACACCCCTTGACTTTTTCCACATGTTGTTGTGTTACAAAGTGGGATTAAAATTGATTTAATAGTAATTTATTGTCAACGATTTACAAAAATACTCTGCAATGTCAAAGTTGAAGAAAAATTCTAACATAAAAAAAAATGTATTAATGGAAAATAAAACACTAATATATCTTGATTAGATAAGTATTCAACCCCCGGAGTCAATACATGTTAGAATCACCTTTGGCAGCGATTACAGCTGTGAGTCTTTCTTGGTAAGCCTTTAAGAGCTTTGCACACCTGGATGGTACAATATTTGGCCATTATTCTTTAAAAAATTGCTAGACAGCCATTTTCAAGTCTTGCCATAGATTTTCAAGCCTATTTAAGTCAAAACTGTAACTAGGCTGCTCAGGAACATTCAATGTCAACTTGGTAAGCAACTCCAGTGTATATTTGGCCTTGTGTTTAAGGTAATTGTCCTGCTGAAAGCTGAAATTGTCTTCCAGTGATTGTTGCAAAGCAGACTGAACCAAGTTTTCCTGTAGGATTTTGCCAGTGCTTAGCTCTATTCCATTTATTTTTATCCCCCCCAAAAACTACCTAGTCCTTGCTGATGACAAGCATACCCATAACATGATGCAGCCAGCACTATGCTTGAAAATGTGAAGAGTGGTACTCAGTGATGTGTTGTGTTGGATTTACCTCAAACATAACACATTGTATTCAGGACAAAAAGTTTATTTCTTTGTCAATTTTGTTGCAGTATTACTCAAGTGCCTTATTGTTAACAGGATGCATGTTGGAATATGTTTTATTCTGTACAGGCTTCCTTCTTTTCACTCTGTAATTTATGTTAGTATTGTGGAGTAACTGCAATGTTGTTGATCCATCCTCAGTTATCTCCTATCACAGCCATTAAACTTTGTAACTGTTTTAAAATCACCATTGGCTTCATGGTGAAATCCCTGAGCGGTTTCCTTCCTCTCTGCAAACTGAGTTAGGAAGGGCGCCTGTACTGGGTGTATTGATACACCATCCAAAGTGTAATTAATAACTGCATCATGCTCAAAGGGATATTTTTACCCAGCTACCAATAGGTGCCCTTCTTTATGAACCATTGCAAAACCTCCCTGGTCTTTGTGGTTGAATATGTGCTTGAAATGCACTGCTCGACTGATGGACCTTACAGATAATTGTATGTGTTGGGTACAGGGATGGGGTAGTCATTTAAAAATCATGTTAAACACTATTATTGTACACAGAGTGAGTCCATGCTACTTATTATGTGACTTGTTAAGCACATTCTTACTCCTGGACTTATTTAGGCATGCCATAACAAAGGGGTTGAATACTCATTGACTCAAGACATTTCAGCTTTTAATTTTTAATTTATACACATTTCTAAAAACATAATTCCACTTTGACATTATGGGGTATTGTGTGTAGATCAGTGCCACATCGCAATTGAATCAATTTTAAATTCAGGCTGTAACACAACGTGGAAAAAGTCAAGGGGTGTGAATACTTTCTGAAGACACTGTAGGTGTTTTGATAACATTCAAATGAAGTACCAGGTCCAGGTAAATAAGAACCCTTTACATAATACCGTAGAATCAGTGTTCTGCTAATATAACAATGTGCACCTTTTCATATTTTATTGTAATTCCCAGCCGATACAGATACTGTGCCTGTCGGCATTTTATGTATACAACAGAAGTTCCCTGATCCTGATGCAGAATACACAGGGTTTCTCCCTCCCCATGTTGGTGATACCATTCAATTCAATAATTTAAAAAAGTCAAGACAAGTAAAAGTTATGTCTAGTAACATTTTAATGCCGAGTGCCAGGTCTCTTTCCATTCAGAGACATCAGTATCAAGCCTGTCTGTCGGTCTGGACTTCATCCCATCATCTTGCAAGTCTCCATGTGCTGTCTCCATACATGTTTCTGTGAACATATACACACAGTCACTGTTCTATTACCAATGGCAGTTAGGATAGTTAATATCTGACACAACAAACACGGACTATATTAAAGTATGAACAGGTCAGATAACACCTACCCAATTATGGTCTCTCCATTAAACAACTGAGGCTGCCGTCTTGCAAAAGCATCTCCAGTCCATCTGTACTAATAGGCAGAGTTGAGGTAGAGTTCATCAGTAATACATGGAATGAAAAGGGTCTTGCTATTACTGGACGTTTGTGCTGTACTGTGTTATTAGTAATGACCTCATTATGGATGTGTTGAGTGCCAAGTCTCTCTGCATCTCATGCATCTGTGAACACATACACACGGTCACTGTTTTATTACCAATGGCAGTTAGGGATAGGTGATATCTGACACACAAGCATATACTATGTTGAAGTTTGAACAAGTCACACTAAACCTACCTAATTCTGCTCTCCCCATTGATGACCGTTGGTGAGCAGGCAAGAGGTGAGGCTGGAGGTGAGGTCTTTGCCAGAGCCTCATTGATGGGCATAGAAGTGTAGAGCAGCTCCGGGCCCCTCAAAGATATTGGTCGGTCTCACACATACACACCTTCTGCACCACAAAGTCCCCAGGTAGATATAAACTCAGCAAAAAAAGAATAAATAAAAATAAATAATATGCCATTTAGCAGACGCTTTTATCCAAAGCGACTTACAGTCATGCGTGCATACATTTTTTTTTTTTTTTTTTGTGTATGGGTGGTCCCGGGGATCGAACCCACTACCTTGGCGTTACAAGCGCCGTGCTCTACCAGCTGAGCTACAGAGGACCTCTCACGTCATCTCACTGTCAACTGCGTTTATTTTCAGCAAACTTAACATGTGTAAACCACTGAGACATAAACTGAACAAGTTCCACAGACATGTGACTAACAAAAATGGAACAATGTGTCCCTGAACAAAGGGGGGGGGGGGGGGGGGGGGTCAAAATAAAAGTAACAGTCAGTTTCTGGTGTGGCCACCAGCTGCATTAAGTACTGCAGTGCATCTCCTCCTCATGGACTGCACCAGATTTGCCAGTTCTTGCTGTGAGATATTACCTCACTCTTCCACCAAGGCACCTGCAAGTTCCCGGATATTTCTGGGGGCAATGGCCCTAGCCCTCACCCTCCGATCCAACAGGTCCTGCCAGGATGATCCTGCAGGAAGGGTACCACATGAGGGAGGAGGATGTCTTCCCTGTAACGCACAGCGTTGAGATTTCCTGCAATGACAACAAGCTCAGTCCGATGATGCTGTGACACACCGCCCCAGACCATGACGGACCCTCCACCTCCAAATCGATCCCACTCCAGAGTACAGGCCTCGGTGCAACACTCATTCCTTCGACGATAAATGCGAATCCGACCATCACCCCTGGTGAGACAAAACTGCGACTTGTCAGTGAAGAGCACTTTTTGCCAGTCCTGTCTGGTCCAGCGACGGTGGGTTTGTGCCCATAGGCGACGTTGTTGCCGGTGATGTCTGGTGAGGACCTGCCTTACAACAGGCCTACAAGCCCTCAGTCCAGCCTCTCTCAGCCTATTGCGGACAGTCTGAGCACTGATGGAGGGATTGTGCGTTCCTGGTGTAACTCGGGCAGTTGTTGTTGCCCTCCTGTACCCGCAGGTGTGATGTTCGGATGTACCGATCCTGTGCAGGTGTTGTCACACGTGGTCTGCCACTGCGAGGACGATCAGCTGTCCGTCCTGTCTCCCTGTAGTGCTCTTAGGCGTCTCACAGTACGGACATTGCAATTTATTTCCCTGGCCACATCTGCAGTACTCATGCCTCCTTGCAGCATGCCTAAGGCACGTTCACGCAGATTAGCAGGGACCCTGGGCATCTTTCTTTTGGTGTTTTTCAGTAGTCAGTAGAAAAGCCTCTTTAGTGTCCTAAGTTTTCATAACTGTGACCTTAATTGCCTACCGTCTGTAAGCTGTTAGTGTCTTAGCGACCGTTCCACAGGTGCATGTTCATTAATTGTTTATGGTTCATTGAACAAGCATGGGAAACAGTGTTTAAACCCTTTACCATGAAGATCTGTGAAGTTATTTGGATTTTTACTAATTATCTTTGAAAGACAGGGTCCTGAAAAAGGGACGTTTCTTTTTTTGCTGAGTTTATAATAGACTTAAGCCTCAGCAACATGTCTACCAACATCTGGTTATCACAACCCTGACGAAATACAATTCAACGTCATAGACTAAAGCAACACAAGGTATTACACATACACATTTGTGTGAGGTTGACTTAAAGGAAAATTCAAGATATGATGCAAAATGCATCATACCAGCTGTATTTCTGTATTTTGAAAGTTATATATCTTGAAAACGTGGGACTATATCATTTTGGGACTATATCAACAATGGACTAATGAAACAAATACCAAAAGAGACACAGACACAGAGCACTGATTACATTATCTTTTTTTTGTGGTAAGATTTTATTTGACCTTTTTTAAACAACAGAAAACATACACATACAAACGACAACATCATACAAACAACTACATCACACCTGCCCAGACACACTAGCACACACCCCCATCTCTAGCACACGCATCACTTTACGCCACATGGCCTCAAACTGCACCATTTTGTTTTTCTCCGTAGCCCACGCACTTTCCATTGCGTTAATAATGATTTGTTGATTTCCAGTTTTCAAGTATACTTATTTTTCAAGATGATTGACGAGAAAAGTATCGTCCAACCCATCGGGTTTCTCACTGCAACCTCATATGCTATGTCTTGAACTATGCAGACAAACGGATTAAAAGTAAATTGACATTTTAATACTTCTGACAGCCAACTTTCTAATGCCGCCCATAACTTTTGGACTGATTACATTATTAATTGTGTTTATGATTAACCTGGAACCAACCTCATCGCTGCATTCACCTTTCTATTTCACTTCAGATATCATAAAATGTGAAGTGAAATAGAATGGTGAACACAGTGATCAGGTTGGTTCCACCAGGCTAGGTTATGCCTTCGACATTATATGCATCTAAGAAGTAGAAAATAAGCAACAAATAATGTTAGTTTACATAAATAATGTTTCACAATTGGGTTATCAAATGTATCAAAGTAATTAAGTGGGTTACGTTCTGTATTTGTCCAAATGATGAGCCTGTGAAAGCTGTTGCCACTGACAGGTGAAGGTTGCTGGCCTGATACTTGCCAACATGTGGCTGACTGTTCCATTCATAAGAATGCTCACAGTGAGGGCATGTCTGCAGGATGCTGATCAGGGGCCCACTTGCTGGTCTTCTCTATGATGCATGTTCGGCTGCAAACTGGACATCTCTCAAACAATTGCAGCAGGCAATCTTATTAGGTGGTGTTGACTGGGACGGCCTGTGTCAGGGTGATCTAATAGACAGCCAAGTAGCTAGAGAAATAACGTAATGTCGTTTGGAAGCTAATTCTATGCTTTACAGATGTAGACTGACTGGCTCCAGATTGGATTAGATTCAGGCCGGTGACGCCATTACACTATGCAACCAACTGTGACATGTTGCTATGGCCCTGGGTTGGTTTGAGTTTGTTGCTGCTATTTAGGGTGTGTTCGTAAATTCAATCTGGAGTGCCAGAGTGCGCTCGTAAATTCAGAGCGTTGTCAGATTGTCTGTTCGTAAATTCAGAGCGCACACTGGACGCTCTGGCCGAGGAGTAGGGTTGATCCAAGCGTTCTGACCTCACAACGGCAGTCAAGCACCCAAGCTAACTGGCTAACGTTGGCTAGCTTGCTAGCTACTTCCAGACACAAATGAGAGAATCTCACTCTGAACATTTTATTCAATAGCATAGCTGGTTAGGGTATTTTCATGTTAACCAGAGCGTTGGTGACTGACGCTGGCAACAATTTAATTACGTTTTTTTGCCGACGTTTACTGACACCGGCCATATTCAACCGGTGTTTAGCCGGTGTTTAGCGTTCGTAATTCATCAGTTATTCTGCGCTCTGTCACACTCAGAGAGTAGATCGCCAGAGTGAATTTAGCTACGAACGCACCCTTAGTACACTGTTGTAGTCAGACAGGAGTTAGCTAGTAACACCATAACGTTAGCTGCATGTGCCCTAGACATGGGTTGCACCTCGGAGGCTAATGTGACTGTTTCGTCTAAATTACACTAACTTAGCGTGGTATGGAAATACGATGATATTGCTAAAGTAGGCAAATAATTAGTGGGAAACAACTTTGCCATATTTTGCTGTCGTCAAATTTACTTTAGAGAGATGGCAATGTTGCCATTACTGTTACTTACAAAGTCAGTTCATCAAAAATAGCTAGCAATGCTAATGTTAGCTAGCTAAAATATGGTGGTCCCCTCAATCTTAGTTAGCTGGCTGAAGTTATACTAAACAAATTGCTGTTTTATTCCCTTTTCTCATTTAATTAACTGTATGATGTAGATCATGTGTTTTTTTATTGTTCCTGGAGGCTGTTGCCATAGTGATAACCAAAAGATACCTGTTTTGGTTATCACTAAAGTCAATCTGGCGACATCACAATCATGACCGCTTGACCCTATCCCCTCCTCTCTTCTCCAGACCATCTCCGGTGACCTTCTCCCTTACCTCACCTCGCTGATCAACTCATCCTTGACCGCTGGCTATGTCCCTTCCGTCTTCAAGAGAGTGAGAGTTGCACCCCTTCTCAAAAAACCAACACTCAATCCCTCTGATATCAACAACTACAGACCAGTATCCCTTCTTTCTTTTCTCTCCAAAACTATTGAGCGTGCCGTCTTTAGCCAACTCTCTTGCTATCTCTCTCAGAATGACCTTCTTGATCCAAACCAGTCAGGTTTCAAGACTGGTCATTCAACTGAGACTGCTCTTCTCTGTGTCACGGAGGCTCTCCGCACTGCTAAAGCTAACTCTCTCTCCTCTGCTCTTGTCCTTCTAGACCTGTCTGCTGCCTTTGATACTGTGAACCATCAGATCCTCCTCTCCACCCTCTCTGAGCTGGGCATCTCCGGCGCGGCTCACTCTTGGATTGCGTCCTACCTGACCAGTCACTCCTACCAAGTGGCGTGGCGAGAAGCTGTCTCCGCACCACGTGCTCTCACCACTGGTGTCCCCCAGGGCTCAGTTCTAGGCCCTCTCCTATTCTCGCTATACACCAAGTCACTTGGCTCTGTCATACCCTCACATGGCCTCTCCTATCATTGCTACGCAGACGACACACAACTAATCTTCTCCTTTCCCCCTTCTGATAACCAGGTGGCGAATCGCATCTCTGCATGTCTGGCAGACATATCAGTATGGATGACGGATCACCACCTCAAGCTGAACCTTGGCAAGACGGAGCTGCTCTTCCTCCCGGGGAAGGACTGCCCGTTCCATGATCTCGCCATCACGGTTGACAACTCCGTTGTGTCCTCCTCCCAGAGTCCGAAGAGCCTTGGCGTGACCCTGGACAACACCCTGTCGTTCTCCGCTAACATCAAGGCGGTGACCTGATCCTGTAGGTTCATGCTCTACAACATTCGGAGAGTACGACCCTGCCTTACACAGGAAGCGGCACAGGTCCTAATCCAGGCACTTGTCATCTCCCGTCTGGATTACTGCAACTCGCTGTTGGCTGGGCTCCCTGCCTGTGCCATTAAACCCCTACAACTCATCCAGAATGCCGCAGCCCGTCTGGTGTTCAACCTTCCCAAGTTCTCTCACGTCACCCCGCTCCTCCGCACACTCCACTGGCTTCCAGTTGAAGCTCGCATCTGCTACAAGACCATGGTGCTTGCCTACGGAGCTGTGAGGGGAACGGCACCTCCGTACCTTCAGGCTCTGATCAGTCCCTACACCCAAACGAGGACATTGCGTTCATCCACCTCTGGCCTGCTGGCTCCCCTACCTCTGCGGAAGCACAGTTCCCGCTCAGCCCAGTCAAAACTGTTCGCTGCTCTGGCACCCCAATGGTGGAACAAGCTCCCTCACGACGCCAGGACAGCGGAGTCACTCACCACCTTCCGGAGACATTTGAAACCCCACCTCTTTAAGGAATACCTGGGATAGGATAAAGTAATCCTTCTACCCCCCCCTTACCCCCCCCCCCCCCCCCCCCCCCCCAAAAAAATAAAAAATAAAAAATACATTGTAAAGTGGTTATCCCACTGGCTATAAGGTGAATGCACCAATTTGTAAATCGCTCTGGATAAGAGCGTCTGCTAAATGACTTCTTCTTCTTCTTCAATGAAGTTTAACGGCGGTTGGCATCCAATTTGTTGCATTACCGCCACCTACTAGACTGGAGTACAGCTCCCTTTATATTTTGCTTGAAAAATAAAATAAAATAAAGAAATACCCTACCATCTAACACTACACTCACAAATTCAAAATTATTATTAATAATTAACACCACCCTTCTCCACTATTTAAATATATTCATTCCTACCTCATGCCCTCAACCTGAAATGATGGGAGATCACCACTTAACACTCCCTGTAACTCTTCTGATGTCAAGTCTCGCACACCCAAATACCTCTCTGCAGCTGCCACCACAACCTCCATTTTCTTCGACTTAAGTTCCATCCCTGCAGTACAATTAATAACCATTGCTATAAACGCTAAAAATCCAATCTTACTGAAACATATATCACTTGTTGGCCTATCCCTATGTACTGGTACATATCTACTACTCTCACCCCCGACCCATCTTCCTCTACTTTCTTCACTGCCTCAGCATGGACATTTCTGATCCCCAGCCCCATGGCCACCCCTACAATTAGCACATACCACTACTTTCCCCAATGCTACACATTCATTTGTCTCATGCCCTTCTGCACACTTCTCACACCTTGGAACCTCCCTCCTAGATACTGCTGCCACATGCCCATAAATTTGACACCTGTAACATCGTAATGTATTTGGCACATAAGCTCGTACAGGATAACTTATATATCCTAACTTCACTTTGTCAGGCAAAGACTCAACTTCAAAACTCAAAAGAACAGACAATGACTCTTCTGTTTCCCCACTCTCGCCGCCCTGTTTGCGTCGCACCAAACGACAAGCATCACAAACACCGGGAATCTTCCCCTTCATTCGGTCCACTTTTACATTTACTGCTACCCCAGTAATCACTCCTTTCAATGGCGCCCTTTTCTTGAGAGCGAAACAATTATTTCCCCCATTTGTTTAACTCTGAGCTCCTTCTCCCTCTGCCCAACAGAAACACAAACAATTATGACTAGACCACTTCTGGTTACCCTCACCGATTCCACTTTACCAAACGCTTTTTTCACCTATCTTGAAACCACAAATGGATCAGCCAAAAGGCAAGGGTCCACTTTTTCCAAAAACTTCACTCCTACTGTCACAACTCATTTTTATCCTGACCCTCTGTGCAAGCCTCTGGCTCCGAGTACTTCACCACACCTACCACCTCCGATACTTCACCCTCATTCACTTCCATTTCTCCTCCTGTCTTCAGCTCACTTTGCTTACATTTCCTACCATTCTTCTTTAACAAACCTTCTCCCTTTTTCCCGCCATTTTTTCCCGACTCAAGCTCACAATCTTCCTCCCTCTCTCTCTTAGACCTCCTCTGCCTCTCTTTTTCCTTCCATTCCTCCTCCGTCATCCAAGTATACGTCTCCTTATCCCACAGCTGTCTGTTAGACATCGTTTTTCTATTCTTCTTCTTCTTCTTCTTCTTCTTCTTCTTCTTCTTCTGTGGGTTTTATGGCGGACTACATCCAAAAGTTGTATTGCCACTCCCAACTGGACGATTTGAAACCAAAAATTAAATTAAAATAAATAAATCCATACTTAATAGTGATTCTAACAATCCACCCTAATAAAAATAGTACATTGCCAAAAGAAACAAAACTCCCACTTCTTCCTTCTTTTAGTTCTCCATATCTCTCTTCTCAGGCTCTAGGACCTGAGAAGGTGGTACGGTTTTGCTAATATTCCATGTAACTCCTTTGCTGTGAAATCTTTCAGCCCCAGGAACCGCTCCGCCGCAATCACAATGATTTCAATCTTCCTTTATCTTTTCTCCACCTTGGCAATGCCATTTATCACCATTGCGATAAAGGCCACAAAGTCCACCTTTTTAACCTTTAAAATGTCAGGATCCTCTTGGTGTAAGACAACCCCTGCAGCCTGCAGTGAAGGACTATCCACTACCATGGACTCTTCTGGTGCAACATTCAAACCCTCAACCCTTTTCAAAGCTTCTGCATATGAAATGCTCTGGACACCCTGACTTTGGCCACGTCATTCTCTTTTACCCTTGTGGGGCATTCAGAAGACGTGGCTTCATGATTCCCACCGCAATTACAACATGTCACATTTTCTTCACTTTTATAACACATATTATGATATTTTCCACATCTTGTACATATGGGCTTCTGCAAACACTTTCTACATGACCAAAAGCTTTACAATGTTCACACTGCATTGTTTTTGGGATAAATGCTCTAACTCTGTAGTTAATATACCCTAACCACACTTCAATAGGGAAAGACTCCATTTCAAAAAACAAAAGAACAGATAAACTCTTCACTTTTTCCCCATTCACCACTCGATTCATCCACCGTTCTTCAATCACTCCAGGAATATTTTTCATCTCTTCCAAATCAACTTCCACGAAACGCCAGATATAACCCCCTTGAGGGGTGCCCTGTTCCGAAGAGACACACACAACACTTCAAAGTTATCAAACCGATTAAGAAACAACGCACCTTCCTTCTGATCCGCAGAATCACAAAAAATCTAAACAAGCCCGCCTCTCGTGATCATCACATCCTTCACTTTACCCAGCACTCTCTCCACCAGTTTGGATAACTCAAATGGTTTCTTCAAGATTGGTACTCTGCTCAGCTGCTCCTTATTAACAAACCGTACTCCTACTAGATACGAAGGGTCATTCTCATCACCGTACCCTACTTTCCTCCGTTTTCCATTCTTTTGAACAATACTCCAATTCTCCTTAATTCTACAGCCATTGTATTCAGATTCCACTTCATCATCCGCTTCCGCCATCTTCCCATTTCCCTTTCCCTGTTCATCTGAGCTTCTGCTTCTTCTTCTTCTTCTTCTTCTTCTTCTTCTTCTTCTTCTTCTTCTTCTTCTTCTTCTTCTTCTTCTTCTTCGATCCAACCACCTACTCTGCATGACAAGCAAACCATATTTGTTGGCTTGCATCCTACTGGAAGCATGCATGTGTAACCGGTGTGAAATGGCTAGCTAGTTAGCGGTGCGCGCTAGTAGCGTTTCAATCGGTGACGTCACTCACTCTTAGACCTTGAAGTAGTTGTTTCCCTTGCTCTGCAAGGGCCGCGGCTTTTGTGGAGCGACGGGTAACGGTGCTTCGTGGGAGACTGTTCTCGATGTGTGTGGAGGGTCCCTGGTTCAAGCTCAGGTAGGGGCGAGGTGAGGGACGGAAGCAAAACTGTTACACATTGCATGGTCTTCATCTTCTTTGGTATAATGGCGTTCACAATAATTATATGTGCATTCCGCCACCTACTGTACAGGTGGATAATAAGCATCCAAAAAGAAAAAAATGCAGGGTAAAAAAACATCAACTAACTATCAGTAAAGAAATGTTAATTAAACTAAATCAGCCTGCTTTTCTGTTTTAATCAGGACCCTACACAGGCTCAGAAGGATCCTGTGATGGCGGGACATTTCCTGGCGACAGTAGTCCTTGCAGTGCTTCTGCCGTTAAGTCTTGGAGGCCCAAAAACTTCTCGGCTGCAGATATAATGATGTCCAGCTTCTTGGACACTTGTGCAGTACAATTAATAACTGTGGCTATAAATGCTACAAAATCCACCTTCTTCACAATAAGTGTATCCAGATCACTTGATAGACGTATAACATTGGCAACTGGTTGGGGTGCATCCACCGCCATATCTTCTTCAGAACTGTGGCCTCTTACCCCTTCAACGTTCTTCACCGCCTACACATAGGAGATTTGCTGACCAGCCCTGATCCTTGATATCTCAAGCTCTTTCACCCTAACAGGGCACTCAGGGAATTTGGAAATATGATCCCCACCACAGTTGCAACATTTTACATTCACAGACTCTTCACTAACATATTCCTTCCGTCTACAAACACTTGATCCATGGACAAACTTTTTACACTTTTTTCATTGCATCGGGTTTTGCACAAACACTCTTACGGCGTATCTTATATTTCCCAGCGTCACATACAGTGAGGGAAAAAAGTATTTGATCCCCTGCTGGTTTTGTACGTTTTCCCACTGACAAAGACATGATCAGTCTATAATTTTAATGGTAGGTTTATTTGAACAGTGAGAAACAGAATAACAACAAAAAAATCCAGAAAAACGCATGTCAAAAATGTTATACATTTATTTGCATTTTAATGAGGGAAATAATTATTTGACCCCTCTGCAAAACATGACTTAGTACTTGGTGGCAAAACCCTTGTTGGCAATCACAGAGGTCAGACGTTTCTTGTAGTTGGCCACCAGGTTTGCACACATCTCAGGAGGGATTTTGTCCCACTCCTCTTTGCAGATCTTCTCCAAGTCATTAAGGTTTCGAGGCTGACGTTTGGCAACTTGAACCTTCAGCTCTCTCCACAGATTTTCTATGGGATTAAAGTCTGGAGACTGGCTAGGCCACTCCAGGACCTTAATGTGCTTCTTCTTGAGCCACTCCTTTGTTGCCTTGGCCGTGTGTTTTGGGTCATTGTCATGCTGGAATACCCATCCACGACCCATTTTCAATGCCCTGGCTGAGGGAAGGTGGTTCTCACCCAAGATTTGACGGTACATGGCCCCGTCCATCGTCCCTTTGATGCAGTGAAGTTGTCCTTTCCCCTTAGCAGAAAAACACACCCAAAGCATAATGTTTCCACCTCCATGTTTGATGGTGGGGATGGTGTTCTTGGGGTCATAGGCAGCATTGCTCCTCCTCCAAACACGGCGAGTTGAGTTGATGCCAAAGAGCTCGATTTTGGTCTCATCTGACCACAACACTTTCACCCAGTTCTCCTCTGAATCATTCAGATGTTCATTGGCAAACTTCAGATGGGCCTGTATATGTGCTTTCTTGAGCAGGGGGACCTTGCGGGCGCTGCAGGATTTCAGTCCTTCATGGCGTAGTGTGTTACCAATTGTTTTCTTGGTGATTATGGTCCCAGCTGCCTTGAGATCATTGACAAGATCCTCCCGTGTAGTTCTGGGCTGATTCCTCACCATCCTCATGATCATTGCAACTCCACGAGGTGAGATCTTGCATGGAGCCCCAGGCCGAGGGAGATTGACAGTTATTTTGTGTTTCTTCCATTTGCCAATAATCGCACCAACTGTTGTCACCTTCTCACCAAGCTGCTTGGCGATGGTCTTGTAGCCCATTCCAGCCTTGTGTAGGTCTACAATCTTGTCCCTGACATCATTGGAGAGCTCTTTGGTCTTGGCCATGGTGGAGAGTTTGGAATCTGGTTGATTGATTGCTTCTGTGGACAGGTGTCTTTTATACAGGTAACAAGCTGAGATTAGGAGCACTCCCTTTAAGAGTGTGCTCCTAATCTCAGCTCGTTACCTGTATAAAAGACACCTGGGAGCCAGAAATCTTTCTGATTGAGAGGGGGTCAAATACTTATTTCCCTCATTAAAATGCAAATAAATTTATAAAATTTTTGACATGCGTTTTTCTGGATTTTGTTGTTGTTATTCTGTCTCTCACTGTTCAAATAAACCTACCATTAAAATTATAGACTGATCATTTCTTTGTCAGTGGGCAAATGTACAAAATCAGCAGGGGATCAAATACTTTTTTCCCTCACTGTAGGGTGGTAAATACTCATCAAACATCAATAATACAGATAAACTTTGCTCCTTTTTCCTATTCTCCATACAGGTTAAGCGACTTGCATTAACTACTCCTGGAATTTTTAGCCAAAGATATTGATTATCAATGTCCAATGGGACGCCAGAGATAACACCTTTTACTGGTGCCCTGCTCAGAAATTCAAAGCTGTCCACTTCATGCGTCGATAATTCCGCGAGCCACAATGCACGCTCCTTTTGTTCTTTAGATAGACACCATATCAACACCATACCAACACCATACCACTCCTGGTTACTATGATACCAACACCAAACCACTCCTGGTTACTTTGACTGCATCCACTTTTCCCAATGCCTTCTTCACCATCCTCGTGACTTCAAAAGGGTTTCCCAAATAAACAACCTTATCCAAAAATCATACTCCAACAAGCAACGATTCATCAGACACATTTTCCAAAACAATTTTAGCCCTTTTTGTTCAATTTTGTTCCATTCCATTCACTGTTCTCGCTAACTGTACTCGATGTGCTTTCAGCTTCAAACAACGCTTCTGCTTCAGCCATCTCCCCTCAACGATGATTTTCCCGAACCAGCACCATTGCATGGTCTATCCGTATAGGGCTTTTAAGTCTCAAACAGCCGTGATCCTTTGAACGCATTGAGGGCGATGAAACAACGAAGCCCCATTCAATGAAGGGAAGCAAAGTGTACGGTGGGGCGATTTTGCACATGGAGCTTAGCAAAAGGGGGCATGATTTGTTGACATAATTGTAATCCAAACCCAACCTTCATTTACTTGTTGTGATGCACTGAGGTTCCAAACTCTGTTTTAGACGATACTGACTTTATGACCAAAATTATCCTATTTACACTTTGTCATCAATTTTGACACTAGAATAAATGTTTCTAACTCATATCGATACCATGAAGGCCGTTGTCAAAGGGATTAATTGGTTTTTAGGGACAATCATTCTTTAAGACACTTCCTTGGCCAACCCACCCTCCATCACATCCTGATTCAAGACAAGAAGGATAATCTAGAAGTCTTTTCAACAATTTACTGCTTTAATACGTGATATAACATTTATAATAGTGACTACATACCGGTAGTTACTGAACAAAAATATGAACTCAACATGTAAAGTCTTGGTCCCATGTTTCATGAGCTGAAATAAAAGATCCCAGAAATGTTCCATACACACAAAAAGCTTATTTCTCTGAAATGTTGTGCACAAATTTGTTTACATCCCTGTTAGTGAGCTATTCTCCTTTGCCAAGATAATCAATCCACTTGACAGGTGTGGCATATCAAGAAGCTGATTAAACAGCATGATCATTACACAGGTGCACCTTGTGCTGGGGACAATAAAAGGTCACTCTAACATGTGCAGTTTTGTCACACAACACAATGCTACAGATGTCTCAAGTTTTGAGGGGGACTGTGCAATTGTCATGCTGACTGCAGGAATGTCCACCAAAGTTGTTGCCAGAGAATTCAATGGTAATTTCTCTACCATAAGGATGTCATTTTAGAGAATTTGGCAGTACGTCCAACCGGCCTCACAACCGCGGACCACGTGTATGGCATTGTGTGGGCGAGCGGTTTGCTGATGTCAACGTTGTGAACAGAGTGCCCCATGGTGGCGGTGGGGTTATGGTATACATTTACATTTACATTTTAGTCATTTAGCAGACGCTCTTATCCAGAGCGACTTACAGTTAGTGAATACATATTTTTTTTATACTGCCCCCCCGTGGGAAACGAACCCACAACCCTGGCGTTGCAAACGCCATGCTCTATCAACTGAGCTACATCCCTACCGGCCATTCCCTCCCCTACCCTGGACGACGCTGGGCCAATTGTGCGCCGCCCATGAGTCTCCCGGTCGCGGCCGGCTGCGACAGAGCCTGGATTCGAACCAGGATCTCTAGTAGCACAGTTAGCACTGCGATGCAGTGCCTTAGACCACTGCGCCACTCAGGAGACATGGGCAGGCATAAGCAACGGACAACGAACACAATTGCATTATATCGATGGAAATTTGAATGCACAGAGATATCGTGACGAGATCCTGAGGCCCATTGTCATGCCACTCATCCGCCGTCATCACCTCATGTTTCAGCATGATAATGCACAGCCCCATGTCACAAGGATCTGTACACAATTCCTAGAAGCTGAAAATGTTCCAGTTCTTCCATGGCCTGCATACTCACCAGACATGTCACCCATTGAGCATGTTTGGGATGCTCTGGATCGATGTGTGTAACAGCGTGTTCCAGTTCCCGCCAATATCCATAAACTTCGCACAGCCATTAAAGAGGAGTGGGACAACATTCCACAGGCCACAATCAACAGCCTTATCAACTCCATGCAAAGGAGATGTGTCGCGCTGCATGAGGCCAATGGTGGTCACACAAGGTACTGACTGGTTTTCTGAACCACGCCCCTACCTTTTTTTGAAGGTATCTGTGACCAACAGATGCATATCTGTATTCCCAGTCATGTGAAATCCATAGATTAGGGCCTAATGAATGTATTTAAATTGACTGATTTCCTTATATGAACTGTAACTCAGTAAAATCTTTGAAATTGTTGCATGTTGCATTTATGTTTTTGTTCAGTATAAAATGCAACATTTAGAGTTTGGCTTTAAAGTGAAACTACACTCAAAACCGATATTTTGGTATTTTTCCTTAGTCAACTGTTGATACAGTCCCAACATGTTTTGCATGTCAGCAGTCAAGTTTTCAAGATATTGGACTTTCAAGAACCAAGTGTCACCGGCCACATGCTTCTTGAAAGTCCAATTTCTTGAAAACGTGACTGCTGACATGCAAAAAATTTTATGAACAGTGGTATAATGAAAAAAATACCAAAAGAGAGTTTTTTAGTGGATTTCCCTTTAACAAGTAATATTAGTGTGCAGGGCCATGCACAGACCTTTGGTGGGGCAGGTGTTCAAAGTGAAAAAAGGGCACCCCCCTCCTTTAATGTTTTCTGTTTTTTTAACCTTAACTCCATGCATACTTTTCTACAGCTCCTGTAGCCAAATTGTCCATATTTGTTTTATATAGGCCTTCATTTCCTGCAAAAACACACTCACTCATCACACAGTGTAGACTAGATCCACAGATAGGCTATATCAGCTGATCACCGCAAATGTAGGCTACAGTGGGGAAAGAAAGTATTTAGTCAGCCACCAATTGTGCAAGTTCTCCCACTTAAAAAGATGAGAGAGGCCTGTCATTTTCATCATAGGTACACGTCAACTATGACAAACAAATTGAGGAAAAAAATCCAGAAAATCACATTGTAGGATTTTTTATGAATTTATTTGCAAATTATGGTGGAAAATAACTATTTGGTCACCTACAAACAAGCAAGATTTCTGGCTCTCACAGACCTGTAACTTCTTCTTTAAGAGGCTCCTCTGTCCTCCACTCATTACCTGTATTAATGGCACCTGTTTGAACTTGTTATCAGTATAAAAGACACCTGTCCACAACCTCAAACAGTCACACTCCAAACTCCACTATGGCCAAGACCAAAGAGCTGTCAAAGGACACCAGAAACAAAATTGTAGACCTCCACCAGGCTGGGAAGACTGAATCTGCAATAGGTAAGCAGCTTGGTTTGAAGAAATCAACTGTGGGAGCAATTATTAGGAAATGGAAGACATACAAGACCACTGATAATCCCCCTCGATCTGGGGCTCCACGCAAGATCTCACCCCGTGGGGTCAAAATGATCACAAGAACGGTGAGCAAAAATCCCAGAACCACACGGGGGGACCTAGTGAATGACCTGCAGAGAGCTGGGACGAAAGTAACAAAGCCTACCATCAGTAACACACTACGCCGCCAGGGACTCAAATCCTGCATTGCCAGACGTGTCCCCCTGCTTAAGCCAGTACATGTCCAGGCCCGTCTGAAGTTTGCTAGAGTGCATTTGGATGAACCAGAAGAGGATTGGGAGAATGTCATATGGTCAGATGAAACCAAAATAGAACTTTTTGGTAAAAACTCAACTCGTCGTGTTTGGAGGACAAAGAATGCTGAGTTGCATCCAAAGAACACCATACCTACTGTGAAGCATGGGGGTGGAAACATCATGCTTTGGGGCTGTTTTTCTGCAAAGGGACCAGGAAGACTGATCCGGGTAAAGGAAAGAATGAATGGGGCCATGTATCGTGAGATTTTGAGTGAAAACCTCCTTCCATCAGCAAGGGCATTGAAGATGAAACGTGGTTGGGTCTTTCAGCATGACAATGATCCCAAACACACCGCCCGGGCAACGAAGGAGTGGCTTCGTAAGAAGCATTTCAAGGTCCTGAAGTGGCCTGGCCAGTCTCCAGATCTCAACCCCATAGAAAATCTTTGGAGGGAGTCTGTGTTGCCCAGCGACAGCCCCAAAACATCACTGCTCTAGAGGAGATCTGCATGGAGGAATGGGCCAAAATACCAGCAACAGTGTGTGAAAACCTTGTGAAGACTTACAGAAAACGTTTGACCTGTGTCATTGCCAACAAAGGGTATATAACAAAGTATTGAGAAACTTTTGTTATCGACCAAATACTTATTTTCCACCATAATTTGCAAATAAATTCATTAAAAATCCTACAATGTGATTTTCTGGATTTTGTTCCCTCATTTTGTCTGTCATAGTTGACGTGTACCTATGATGAAAATTACAGGCCTCTCTCATCTTTTTAAGTGGGAGAACTTGCACAATTGGTGGCTGACTAAATAATTTTTCCCCCACTGTATATCTCAACTAGTTAGCTAGGCTATGCTGTCAAAACAAGCTAACTAGTCTTTACATGATTTGAATTTATTCTGCTACTGACAAACAGTCAAACTGCAGTTGGATCACTATGACTAAAGGGATCGCCATGACGTTAATACTGGATTTGTTTTCATTTTTTTTTGTTTCATAGCCTCACTGACCATAAGCAGTTCCAGTGAGCTTCGATCAGCTAATCTTCTTATCTAATTTCAGCTCCTCTCTCTCTCCTTTAATCTGCATGTTTCTTTGCTGTGGGATATAGATCTGTTTGTGTTTGTCTCACACGGACTGAGAGCTCTTCTCCACTCTCCATGTCAGCCTTGATTAGATTATTAATTTGATACTGATTTGGTGTTAAGATCTCTTGGGAGATGGCCATTTTGGAAGAGGTTCAAGGGAAGGTGAGTAGTTTACTTTCACTCACACTCTTCTCCTTATTCTCAATATTTACATTTACATTTTAGTCTTATCCAGAGCGACTTACAGTTAGTGAGTGCATACACTTTTTATACTGGCCCCCCGTGGGAAACGAACCCACAACCCTGGCGTTGCAAATGCCATGCTCTACCAACTGAGCTACACGGGGCCTTTACTGTACATACTGTAAGTAAGTGCCAGTGTGGGAAGTTGAAGAGAGCCTTCTATGGAGAGTTATTCTCACCAGCCATAACCAAATCTCCATCTATAAACGTCGGTAGAGACTAATGGAGAATGAACACAAGGTACTGCACTTACTCCTCTGCTCCCTCCTGGTCAGGGTTGGCCGGGGTAGCGGCTGGGGCAGGGGCCGGGGCAGCGGCTGGGGCTGCAGCTGGTGCAGGCTCTGCAAAGAGAGGCGGGATGGCAGTTTCAATCAAGGTGTACAGGGAAAACCAGAGAAACAAACAATATATACCAGGTCTAAGAGGCATACTGATGTCTTTATTTAAGAGACTAAATGAAATCCATAAAATAACTATCAACTATTTAATCTGCCACAGAAATATTTAGACATGAGATTTTGGGGTGTATGAGCCTTTGTGAGGAGCTTCCTAAGTAGTTTCCTGCATGTTCACAACAGAAAGATGGGGAACATGGGGGGCCTTCTCTGTGACCAGTCTGGTGAATCTTGTGCATCTGCTACAGTAACAGACTGGACGCTAATGCATTAATGCAGATGAACCAATGTGACCATTGACCTGCATAGCTTTAACTTCTTGCTCACCTCCACTGCTCCACTTAAAGTATAAACAGACAGTTGAGCTGTCTATATCCAACTATAATAGCTACCAAGCCAAGACATGCACCCACCTCAGCCTCACAGTACAGTAATACATACAGCACAACAGCCAGCATTTTGAAATAAGTGGTGTTTTTGTTTGTTTGTACCTTGTCAGTGACGGCTTGCCTTACAAGAACAGTAAAAAGCTCAAACTAGATTTAATCAAGCATAAACATGATCCAAAACATATAGTAGCTCGCTCTAAGCAATGAGAAGCAGCAGGAATGAGCCAACAGTCAAGTCTCTGTTTTATCTCAAAGGATTTCTTTACCTGCTGGTTTGTCTTCTTTCTTGGCCCCATTTTCTTTATCTGCAGGCTTATCCTCCTGCTGAGATGAGTAACATTGCCTCAAAGTCAAACTCTCATCTTCATTATTCAAGTCATAGTGATTAGAGGACATTTTAATTTAGAAGACAATTTCCAACAGAGGGGGTAGATCTACCATTCAGCAACAAACCACTATTCGTGATAGAGAGTTTCAAATTAAGCTCTAATTATTTGAATGTGCCTTTAAGTAATGAACAATTGATATGGGACAAATTAAAGAAAAATACAACAATCATGATTCAATTGTTTTTATTTCCTGAATAATAGAAACACATGGAGAATGGAGAATAATTGTTTGCTACAAGTAAAGCATTGGAATCCAGAGTGCAAATCTCATAGCAAAAACATGATAATGCAAAATGAAATTGCTTGACATTTCTCAATGTTACAGCAGCCATTGTCAGTCCTTATAAAATGTGATGAGGAAACAGAAATGAATAAGACAGGATATAAAAATCTTGCACAAAACAAATTATGATAACCATTATTAACATGAGCATTACTTTGTCCAAGCATCATTGGACAGTGATAATCATTCAGCTACACTAGCCTACAGTTGTTGTTGGTATGCTGCATATACCACAGTGGATCAGCCTAATGCTGCTACAGTATTGGGATGAACCAGTGGTATCTTACCTTAGCAGATGCAGAAGCTGGGGCCGGGGCTGGAGCAGGGTCCGCGACTGGAGCAGAGACCGCGGCTGGAGCAGAGACCGCGGCTGGGGCAGAGACCGCAGCTGGGGCAGAGGCTGGGGCTGCTGGAAGTTGGGGGATAAACATCCCCTTCAACTTGCCGAACATGGCTGTATAGCTGGGTAGCTAACAGACTCTGCTTTGGAGAGAGGTGGTGGTAGTGAGTTCTCCTCCACACTTTTCCCGTTCTGTTCTCTTCTCTCTCTCTCTCTCTATGTAATACTCAGCAGCAGCTATACAGTCCTCATAGGTTGCTGTCCCCATTACCTGTGGACTTCTGATGCAATTAGGCCTCTGATGCTGTTAGACCCACTAATACCCCCTATGAGGCAAGCAGCCCCCACTTTGGGGAACGGCCTGTCAGGGCGTGTAAGTCCATTGCCAGCTATCATAATAAGAACACATTGGCTTTGTAAATCACCACCGGGGTGGAGGTGGGCTTCAGGATAATCTCTGAACACTGAAAATACAATACAGGCTATCTATCAGACTCAAGTAGTGGTCCTCTGTAGCTCAGCTGGTAGAGCATGGCGCTTGTAACGCCAGGGTAGTGGGTTCGATCCCCGCGACCACCCATACACAAAAATGTATGCACGCATGACTGTAAGTCGCTTTGGATAAAAGCGTCTGCTGAATGGCATATTATTTATTTATTATTTCAAGAAGTTGTCCCATTGTATTTCATCAGAGGTTAAGGTATTAGGCCTATATCTATTGATGACAATATTGTATATGCAGAATTTGTTTTGGGCCCACGCTACAGACGGCTATATCGGCCTGCTAATACAGAACTAGTAAACGCCCAGTGCGATATTTTTTGTATTTTCTATTAATTCTGATTTCTTCAGGGGGTGCTGCAGCACCCTCAGTACCCCTACTTCCCACGGCTATGATAATGTCCATTCCTCTTGTGAACCATCAACTACATAGCCTAGTACACAGCCAGACAGGCATTCAGTAGAGTAGATAAAGAACTGGCAGACAGACGTACTGGAGCTCAGTGCGTCAATTGGCCCATAAACCTAGAGATCACTTACTTAATTAAACCACACAAGCCACAAGCTATACTTGCCAATGAGGGGATTACTTTAGTGTCTCCTAGGTGAAGGTAAAGCAGATGAACAAATACAATATGCTACAGCACAGAAATCCTTTAAAGTTCAAACCAAGTTACTGCCAACAGTATGCCCACAATTTATAGGCAACTCTTTTCCTTCTGCAAAGACCCATGCACCAGAAAGTGTAATGTTACTGTAAGCTACTTTAGTAGGCCTATTATAAAATGTGACATTGTTTTGCATTTAGTTTTAGAAGGGCTGTGGGGTATTCTTCCAAGTTCAAGCATCTTTCTGAGCAACGCAACTGAGTTTTGATGCACTGTTTGGTTCCAGAACTAAGAACCTGACATAAAATACTGTTGAGGTCCGCTGCAACCTGGTCTCAGAGCATTTTGTATTATTCTGTACGTAAAACTAAAAAAATTCCATTTATTATGATAGGTCATGTTTTGTATGATATGAATTAATTTGTGGACGTCCATCACCCACGTCCATCACCCATATTATATGTTACGATATGCTAAACGTACAATATGTTACGAATTTGAAAACCGTAGTATATTTTATGAATTTTCAAAACGTATGACGTTACAAATTCTAGCTAGGTGGCTAACGTTAGCTAGCTGGCTAACGTTTGCTAGGAGGATACGGTCAAGGGTTAGGGTTAAGTTTAGGAGTTAGGGTAAAGGGTTAAGGGTTAGGGGAAGGGTTAGCTAAAATGGTTAAGGTTTGGGAAGGGTTATCTAAAAGCGTTAAGGGTAGGGTTAGGGGAAGGGTTAGCTAACATGCTACGTAGGTGCAAAGTAGCCAAAAAGTTGTAAGTAGTTGAAAAGTTGCTTATTACCTAAAATGCTAAAGTTGTCCTTGATGAGATTAAAACTCTCAACCTTTTGGGATGCCTTAAGTAACCATCTGTCTTATGTAACCATACCTTATGTAATCACTCCGGTGACCTTCACCCCTACCTCACCTCGCTGATCAACTCATCCTTGACCGCTGGCCATGTCCCTTCCGTCTTCAAGAGAGCGAGAGTTGCTCCCCTTCTCAAAAAACCAACACTCGACCCCACTGATGTCAACAACTACAGACCAGTATCCCTTCATTCTTTTCTTTCCAAAACTATTGAGCGTGCCGTCTTTAGCCAACTCTCTTGCTATCTCTCTCAGAATGACCTTCTTGATCCAAACCAATCAGGTTTCAGGACTGGTCATTCAACTGAGACTGCTCTTCTCTGTGTCACGGAGACTCTCCGCACTGCTAAAGCTAACTCTCTCTCCTCTGCTCTTGTCCTTCTAGACCTGTCTGCTGCCTTTGATACTGTGAACCATCAGATCCTCCTCTCCACCCTCTCCGAGCTGGGCATCTCCGGCGCGGCTCACTCCTGGATTGCGTCCTACCTGACCGGTCGCTCCTACCAAGTGGCGTGGCGAGAAGCTGTCTCCGCACCACGTGCTCTCACCACTGGTGTCCCCCAGGGCTCAGTTCTAGGCCCTCTCCTTTTCTCCCTATACACCAAGTCACTTGGCTCTGTCATATCCTCACATGGCCTTTCCTATCATTGCTACGCTGACGATACACAACTAATCTTCTCCTTTCCCCCTTCTGATAACCAGGTGGCGAATCGCATCTCTGCATGTCTGGCAGACATATCAGTATGGATGACGGATCACCACCTCAAGCTGAACCCTGGCAAGATGGAGCTGCTCTTCCTCCCGGGGAAGGACTGCCCGTTCCATGATCTCGCCATCACGGTTGACAACTCCGCTGTGTCCTCCTCCCAGAGTGCGAAGAGCCTAGGCGTGACCCTGGACAACACCCTGTCGTTCTCCGCCAACATCAAGGCGGTGACCCGCTCCTGCAGGTTCATGCTCTACAACATTCGGAGAGTACGACCCTGCCTTACACAGGAAGCGGCACAGGTCCTAATCCAGGCACTTGTCATCTCCCGTCTGGACTACTGCAACTCGCTGTTGGCTGGCCTCCCTGCCTGTGCCATTAAACCCCTACAACTCATCCAGAATGCCGCAGCCCGTCTGGTGTTCAACCTTCCCAAGTTCTCTCACGTCACCCCCCTCCTCCGCACACTCCACTGGCTTCCAGTTGAAGCTCGCATCCGCTACAAGACCATGGTGCTTGCCTATGGAGCAGTGAGGGGAACGGCACCTCTGTACCTTCAGGCTCTGATCAGTCCCTACACCCAAACGAGGGCATTGTGTTCATCCACCTCTGGCCTGCTGGCTCCCCTTCCTCTGCGGAAGCATAGCTCCCGCTCAGCCCAGTCAAAACTGTTCGCTGCTCTGGCACCCCAATGGTGGAACAAGCTCCCTCACGACGCCAGGACAGCGGAGTCACTCACCACCTTCCGGAGACATTTGAAACCCCACCTCTTTAAGGAATACCTGGGATAGGATAAAGTATTCCTTCTAACCCCCCCCCCCCCAAATTGTAAAGTGGTTATCCCACTGGCTATAGGGTGAACGCACCAATTTGTGAGTCGCTCTGGCTAAGAGCGTCTGCTAAATGACGTTAATGTGCCCTTGAGCAAGGCACTTAACCCTAATTGCTCCTGTAAGTCGCTCTGGATAAGAGCGTCTGCTAAATGACTAAAATGTAAAATGTAAAATGTATACCAAATGTAACATACAATACTAATATTAGTATTTCAGAATTACGTTTACTTTGTTACGTCTAGTTTATGAGACCAGGCTGTTCCAACCTGTGAGGGTGTTGCCATGGCGAGAGGAAGCTAGCCAAACACTTCAGTAGTATATTTTCAAAGCTAGGGGGACACCGGGATGTGGGTTGTCAGGGGTATTTAGTTTTTTCGTTTTCTTTCTCTTCTTTACCCCAATTCTATTCTTTTATATCAAAGGAAATGCAGCTTCATCCCTCTAGTTTGCAGCGCACGGGTATGTTTTGGTTCTTTCAGCTGTCAAAAGAGAAACAATGTTGCAGTAGCTAGCTATCACGCTAGCATCGGCAGCTAACTTTATAGAGATAGAATGTTGATACATTGTGCGCACAAATATGACACATTGTAGCTAGCTAGCTACTTACTGTAGCTGTAGCATCACTTCCTTCCTACACAAATGTGGTGACCTTAAAAAAAAAGGTTTTACCTTCTATGAAATATTGTTGTCGCTAACTACAAAAAAAAAATATGGATCAACTGCCTGCCAAGTGAGGTTGCTGTTGATTTATTGAGTGCCACATTTATTACACCAACCTCCATTCATATAATTTATCTCTCTTCAGATGGTCAGAAAATCCTTGGGATAGATTACACTAATCTGAAGGTTTTGTGCAGAAACCACGGTTTTAGCCTCCGAGATAGGTAAGCCTATGACTCTCTACTCTACCTTTATGAATTCTGCTTCTTTCAGCTTCAGTTTATTCAAATCAGTCAGTGACAGTGTACATCGGAGACTGTATTTAAAAAATTTGGTGGTTTCTAAAATAGGCATGTTTCCACTACCAACAGATGCCTACAATATCAATATTGTAGGCTACCATGGGCACTTTTTTTAAAAATTCATCATGATTCAGAATAGCTCTTGCACTCTAAATCACATAATCACATTTAATCAGTTTGTTGTTACTCCTTTGATAAACTTGTTTTTACAGCAACAGATACCAATCAACTGAAGAGGCCCATAACGATTTCATGAACTCCTATCGAAATATATTTCTCCGGCCAAAGAAAATGGTTCCCAGGAACCCTTTCCAGGCAGATAGCAAAGTGTAAGTGTCTTACAGCTAGACAACAACACTCTATGCAAAACCAATGTCCTCTTCTGGCTGGATTTCTTTAGAAATGAATCAAGGACAGACAGATAGCAGCATACTGCTGGGTACAGTTCTCAAGGAGCATAATTTTAAATAAAGGATCAAGTTAACATAAGAAAATTGTCAATTTAACAGTAAGGAGTGGTTTCCCGGATACAGATTAAGCCTAGTCCTGGACTAAAAAACAAGTTCAATGGAGAATCTTCATCGGAAGTAGTTTTTAGTCCAGGACTAGGTTTAATCCGTGTCTTGGAAACCGCCCATAGAAGTTTGTTTAGAAGAAAACGGGATCACTGCCTTTCTATGCACTATGCTTTTTCTAGATACCAGCAGATGTTAGTAGCTAATTGTTTTCAAAGCCAGACTACTGTTGCAAGAAATGATTGAAGTTGTCCACGTCTTACTGAGTGTATGAGGCTACATGTTTATGAACATAACTAGAGGGTGATGCTTTCAGTAGCATCCAGCTTTAAAAAGATTAAAGTTTCTCCATGTAGTAAATAACCAAATGGAGAGAGGGGGGGGGGGGGGGGGGGGGGGTTAGTGCAGATGCACCTCTATTTTATACCTTTCCAATGTTTACTGATGCAAGGAGGTCGGTCATTAGAATTCTCCATCTCATCCATTAATCGGATTAAGCTCGAAGAGATCGAGCTGCGGACCTTTTCGCCAAAGCGCTCATTCACTCCCTAAGCCAGAAAGCTAAGTGCATGTAGATCTCACTTTGCACTGTAATGAATTCACAGAACGTTTAAGAAATAGACCTCTCCATAGTGGAAGAAGAACAATATAAAAAAATATATTCATAACATTTTACTTTGTAACTTTGACAAACTTTTAAGCGACAAAAATAAATAAAAGGCAAACAAGCGAAAAGCAGCGTGGGATGTTTTTACTAAGTCCCCTGGAGTGGAGTGACTCACAGTAGTAAAACCTGTCAATCAAACATGGTTTGACAACACAACAACAAACCCACTCACAGAGAGACAGATGCATTGAGTAATACATAATGTGGTACAGTGGAAGGAAACGGAAGCGCTACTTTCATCTACTTGCTGCTGTAGAAATGTGTGTTATGGTGGGCAGTGACATATGAGTCACAGCTTTAATTGGCGTGAATATAGATCTGCTCTCAGTTGGGGTTGGGCCGCTTGAAAAGGCCTTGCCATGAGAATGCTATTAATATGCAGTGCTTGACTTGGACTGAAATAGGTGCCGATACTCATTTTGGGTGCGAGAATTGTTTATATTTAGGTGCAGGAGCTGTACAATACTTTTTAGCTAATATTACTGTATATAAGAGAAACAGGAGCTCAAGCAGTAAAACATGGTAGTTGCTTGTACTCTGCTCCGGTGAGCTCCTGCCCAAGTCAAGCACTGTTAATAGGATTAGTCTACATAGGACATGCCTCTATGATTAACTTAATTTAACTTAACCTAGTTCAATTAAGTGAGTTGGTCGGTGGGGGGTTTCTCTCTCTGGAGCTCTCTGGTTGACAGAAAGTAAACATGCTCAATGTGATGTGTTTCCCCTGAGAGGACTTAAGTAAAAAAACATGCCTGTTTATCCCAGCATGCTGCTGCTTATTGACATAATGATGCCTTCGCAATGCAGAAATGAAATGTTATTGTCGACATGATAGGAAAATAATGTGAAATATAGTACTGCAATATTAACCAGGAAAATGATCACATAGGAAATTCCATATTTAGACCTAGAATTTCTATACAGGCCTATTGACTCATGACAAAGCACACTGGCATGTGTTTTTTTTAAATTCAAATTGTGCATTTAAACATATAACATGTTGGCTATGACCCTGTCCAGGCTAGTGTCTGTCATTACCCCAACATCAGGTAGGAGCTAGAGAGGCATGTCAAAATAGTTGATGATCGTGAGGTGCAGACCAACAGACCATAAACTTAAAAAAAGTTGTCTTTGTTTTTGTCATTGTTCCCACCAGTGCTCCCGGCCCTGAGAAGCTGAAGGCCAGTGAGAGCCAGGAGTCCCAGGCGTCCCAGGAAATGAACAGGAACCAAGGTCACGGGAGACAGACTCAGGAGACACTCATCAACCACATGATCAAAGCCCTCAAAAAGTTGTGAGTAGAGAACTGTCTGTCAGGGTGATAAAGCCATGTCCTGATCTACCAGCTGGTGGATGAGGTAAACCCTGATCTAATACTGAGGCCAGTTCAACAAGGCCTGTTTGCTGCGAGCATGTTGCCAGAGTAACAATTTCAGTTGAATGATTTGAATGAACATTCCAAAATGTTAGGTGAAACATCAACAGCTACTTTTTGTAAGGATTACTGTGGCTTTTTAGCGACAATATTCAAACTGAAAACAACTTAGCTATTTCTACTAAATATAGTAGAAAGTCTATATGGCCACTTGATTATTTTTAGCGGCAGTTTACACCCGAAACAGACACTTATTTTCGCTGCACATTATCTTCTCAGACTGTTAGCTAACGTTAGTGGCTAACACAAAACAAATGGAATATGTTAGCTAACGTTAGCCAACGTTTGCGAACTATTTCCCTTGTCGAACGCACCTGTAGTTATATTGAAGTAAAGACTATATACTGTAATGTATGCACAGTTAAGTGCATACATTACACCAGGCGGTGTCAGAGGAAGGCCCTAAAAATTGTCAAAGACTCCAGCCACCCTAGTCATAGACTGTTCTCTCTGCTACCGCACGGCAAGCGGTACCGGAGCGCCAAGTCTAGGTCCAAGAGGCTTCTAAACAGCTTCTACCCCCAAGCCATAAGACTCCTGAACCCCCCCCCCCCCCCCCCCCTCTTTTACGCTCTCTGTTTATTATCTATGCATAGTCACTTTAATAACTCTACCTACATGTACATATTACCTCAATTACCTCGACTAACTGGTGCCCCCGCACATTGACTCGGTACCGGTACCCCCTGTATAAAGCCTCGCTATTGTTATTTTTACTGCTGCTCTTTAATTATTTGTTACTTTTATTTAGTATTATTTTATATTGTATTTTTTGTGTGTTTTTTTTGGTATTCTTTCTTAAAACTGCATTGTTGGTTAAGGGCTTGTAAGTAAGCATTTCACTGTAAGGTCTACACCTATTGTATTCGGCACATGTGACAAATAAAATTGGATTTGATTTTATTTTGAACAGAACTCCTATCCACGTCCGATATATTATTGCATGCGCTCGTTGCTTCTTAAAAAAAACTTGGTATTACCTTGAAGTAGCATATATTTGATATTACTGTATAATATGCCTGCACATTACTTCTGCAGCTTAAATTAATTCAGACTTATTGTACAGTACAGTATCTCTGGTTGAGTCACACAAAAGTGCTGTGAATATTGCACTTCTCTCCGAAACCAGAAGGGGGCAGTGTATTCCCTTTATAACTGTCTCATCAAATTTTCTGAACATGTGCTGCACTGCCGCTCCTTCATATTTCCCCCCTTGGCTGGCCAACAGATGATGAAGTACTGTTTTCATTAGAATTAGCCAGATGCAGTCGAAGATCATTCTGTCTGCGTCCCACATGGCACCCTGTTCCTTTTCCCTATACAGTGCACTTTTTGACGGGGGTCCATATGGCTCTGGTCAAAAGTAGTGCACTTTGTATGGACTAGAGTGCCATTTGGGTCAGAACCCTGAGTTCTACAACAACAACTCCAGCAGCATGACATATTAAGAATGTCAAATCAATAGCATGTGGTGCCTCTACTACACATGGAACTGTCTCAAAGTAAACAAACCAAATCACTATACCAACCCCACACCTCCTTGTAATCATCAAAGCTCCTTGTAGTCTTGATTCATTTGGATGGGACAGACAGTTAATGCCCTTTTGCCTTCATGTTTTGATTTTCCTGCTATCATGGTTAATCATTGTGAGATTGTCCCAGACCAGCATGTTTATTTGGCCCTCCCTGGCCATATCGTGAGTAAGAAAAAGGCTGTGTCTGAAATGGCACCCTAATTCCAACATACAGTGCCTTCACAAAGTATTCACACCCCTTGACTTTTTCCACATTTTGTTGTGTTACAGCCTGAATTTAAAATGGATTAAATTGAGATTTTGTGTCACTTATCTACACACAATACCCCATAATGTCAAAGTGGAATTATGTTTTTAGAAATGTTTACAAATTAATTAGAAATGAAAAGCTGAAATGTATTGAGTCTACTGTAAGTCTTCAACCCATTTCTTATGGCAAGCCTAAATATGTTCAGGAGTAATAATTTGCTTAACAAGTCACATAATAAGTTGCATGGACTCACTCTATGGGCAACAATAGTGTTTACAATTATTTTTTAAATGACTACCTCATCTCTGTACCCCACACATACAATTATCTTTAAGGTCCCTCAGTTGAGCAGTGCATTTCAAACACAGATTCAACCACAAATATAATGGAGTGTTTCCAATGCATCGCAAAGAAGGGCACCTATTGGTAGATGGGTAAAAAATGTATAAAGCATATACCTTGAATATCCCTTTGAGCATGGTGAAGTTATTAATTACACTTTGGATGGTGTATCAATACACCCAGTCTCTACAAAGATACAGTTGTCCTACCTGGCGGCAGGTAGCTTAGTGGTTAAGAGCATTGTGCCAGTAACCGAAAGGTCGCTGGTTCTAATCCCTGAGCCAACTAGGTGAAAAATCTGTCGATGTGCCCTTGAGTAAGGCACTTAACCCTAATTGCTCCTGTAAGTCGCTCTGGATAAGAGCGTCTGCTAAATGACTAAAATGTAAAATATAATCAGTCAGACTTTAAAACAGAGTTTAATGGCTGTGATAGGAGAAAACTGAGGATGGATCAACAACATTGTAGTTACTCCACAATACTAATCTAATTGACAGAGAAAAAAGAAGGAAGCCTGTACATAATAAAAATATTCAAAACATGCATCCTGTTTTCAACAAGGCACTAAAGTAATACTGCAATTATGTTTTTGTCCTGAATACAAAGTGTTATGTTTGGGGCAAATCCAATACAACACATTACTGAGTACCACTCTCCATATTTTCAAGCATAGTGTAACATTTGATTAATTGACATTCCTAGTGTTTTTATTTAATCTTTCCTTTTCATTCAGACAGTGGGTTTCCTAAGATTGCAATATTATGTGGTGTTATTGGCTTCCCTTTGGCTGGTTATGTTGGACAGGACAGGACCTGAGCAGAGAGAGAGGCCTCAGAGTGCTGTGGCATTTCATTGAGGGGATCACTGGGATCCAATGTGTTGTACAGTAGGAGGTGTGTGAAGTACTATTTGACCGAAGCCCCTCAGTGACATCACCAACTCTCTATTCAAACCTTACATCAGGGTTGGGGTCAATAACATTTCAATTCCAGTCAATTCAGGAAGTACACTGACATTTCAATTCTATTGAATGCTTTTCAATTAGGAAAATTGGAAATTGGAATTTGGTTTACTTTCTGAATTGACTGGAATTTAAATAGAATTGACCACAACCCATGTCTTCTCTATGTTCAAGACACAGTGCTCTGTTCAATAAAGACTAAGGATTTAGAGAAAGTGTTTTATATTACTGCAGTAAGGCTCCCAGAATAGCTCTGAATACGGAAAAGCGGCACCCAGGTTTGGTATCTTATACCCCTCCTTGAAATATCCATTGTCTGAAGCAATCAGAGACAAAACTAACTGCACCATTCTTTGTGCAGTATTAGGCTACTATATTATTCTTACTTTAAAGCTCTGTCAGTGTGTTGTTTTACCATCGGCTTATCTTCTGATCTGAGGTCAGTGTGTCAGCATCAGCAACAACAGGAGGAAGGTCAAGGTTAATGAAAGGTGTTTCTCTCTCCTCTCTGCCACCTGGCCTACACAGATGGAACTACAGATAGCACCATCCTTTTCCTCCCATCCATATGCCTGGTCTGACTGACTATGCAGCCCTGCCTGCACTGTTTTGGCCCTAGGCTGTTTCCCTGCTTGCCTCGCCACTTCCTTAGTTTTTCACTTCCTCTCCGTAAACTGTTTGCGCTAGGCTGGGGTACCTTCATATCTAGGCTGTTGACTGCAATCTGTCAGGTTTAAGAATAAGTCTGTCTAAAAGAGCTGCGCTCCGGCATGAGGAAACAAGGGTTGTGGTTGTTTCTATGTTAAAATATGTATTAGTTGTTCAAGTCAAATGAAATTGTATTTGTCACATGCTTCCTTAACAACAGGTGTAGACTAACTGTGAAATGCTTTCTTAAGGGCCTTTCACAACAATGCAGAGAAAAAAATAAAAACAAAAGAGAGATAATAAATACACAATGAGTAACGATAATGGCAGGGGTACGAGGTAATTGAGGTAGATATGTACATACAGTTGAAGTCGGAAGTTTACATACACCTTAGCCAAATACATCTAAACTCAGTTCTTCACAATTCCTGACATTTAATCCTAGTAAAAATGCACTGTTTTAGGTCAGTTAGGATAACCACTTTATTTTAAGAATGTGAAATGTCAGAATAATAATAGAGAGAATGAATTATTTCAGCTTTTATTTATTTTATCACAATTAGTATTTGGTAGCATTGCCTTTAAATTGTTTAACTTGGGTCAAACGTTTCAGGTAGCCTTCCACAAGCTTCCCACAATAAGTTGGGTGAATTTTGGCCCATTCCTCCTGACAGAGCTCCCTGCTCACACACACTTTTTCAGTTCTGCCCACAAATGTTCTATAGGATTGAGGTCAGGGCTTTGTGATGGCCACTCCAATACCTTAACTTTTTTGTCCTTAAGCCATTTTGCCACAACTTTGGAAGTATGCTTGGGGTCATTGTCCATTTGGAAGACCCATTTGCGACCAAGCTTTAACATCCTGACTGATGTCTTGAGATGTTGCTTCAATATATCCACATCATTTTCCTTCCTAATGATGCCATCTATTTTGTATCTAAGTGCACCAGTCCCTCCTGCAGCAAAGCACCCCCACAGCATGATGCTGCCAGCCCCTTCACGGTTGGGATGGTGTTCTTTGGCTTGCAAGCGCTCCCCATTTTTCCTCCAAACATAACGATGGTCATTATGGCCAAACAGTTCTATTTTTGTTTCATCAGACCAGAGGACATTTCTCCAAAATGTCCCCATGTGCAGTTGCAAACCGTAGTCTGGCTTTATTTATGGCAGTTTTGGAGCAGTGGCTTCTTCCTTGCTGATCGGCCTTTCAGGTTATGTCGATGTAGGACTCGTTTTACTGTGGATATAGATACTTTTGTACCTGTTTCCTCCAGCATCTTCACAAGGTCCTTTGCTGTTGTTCTGGGATTGATTTGCACTTTTCACACCAAAGTACGTTCATCTCTAGGAGACAGAACGCGTCTCCTTCCTGAGCGGTATGACGGCTGCGGGGTCCCATGTTGTTTATACTTGCGTACTATTGTTTGTACAGATGAACGTGGTACCTTCAGGCATTTGGAATTTGCTCCCAAGGATTAACCAGACTTGTGGAGGTCTACAATTTTGTTAATAATAATAATCTGTCTGTAAACAATTGTTGGAAACCACTACTAAACCACAGAACGCGTCCCCCCCTCCTCCGCACACTCCACTGGCTTCCAATTGAAGCTCGCATCCGCTACAAGACCATGGTGCTTGCCTTTGGAGCAGTGAGGGGAACGGCACCCCTGTACCTTCAGGCTCTGATCAGTCCCTACACCCAAACGAGGACATTGCGTTCATCCACCTCTGGCCTGCTGGCTCCCCTTCCTCTGCGGAAGCACAGCTCCCCCTCAGCCCAGTCAAAACTGTTCGCTGCTCTGGCACCCCAATGGTGGAACAAGCTCCCTCACGACGCCAGGACAGCGGAGTCACTCACCACCTTCCGGAGACATTTGAAACCCCACCTCTTTAAGGAATACCTGGGATAGGCTAAAGTATTCCTTCTAACCCCCCCCCCCCCCCCCCCCCCAAATTGTAAAGTGGTTATCCCACTGGCTATAGGGTGAACGCACCAATTTGTGAGTCGCTCTGGCTAAGAGCGTCTGCTAAATGACGTTAATGTGCCCTTGAGCAAGGCACTTAACCCTAATTGCTCCTGTAAGTCGCTCTGGTTAAGAGCGTCTGCTAAATGACTAAAATGTAAATGTAAATGTAAATGTTGGAAAAATTACTTGTGTCATGCACAAAGTAGATGTCCTAACCGACTTGCCAAAACTATAGTTTGTTAACAAGAAATTTGTGGAGTGGTTGAAAAACTAGTTTTAATGACTCCAATGTAAGTGTATGTAAACTTCCGACTTCAACTGTATACAGTACTAGTCAAAAGTTTGGGCACACCTACTCATTCAAGGGTTTTTCTTTATTTTTACTATTTTCTACATTGTAGAATAATAGTGAAGACATCGAAACGATGAAATAACACATATGGAATCATGTAGTAACCAAAAAAGTGTTAAACAAATCAAAATATATTTTATATTTGAGATTCTTCAAACAGCCACCCTTTGCCTTGATGACAGCTTTGCACACTCTTGACATTTTCTCAACCAGCTACACCTGGAATGCTTTTCCAACAGTCTTGAAGGAGTTCCCACATATGCTGAGCACTTGTTGGCTGATTTTCCTTCACTTTGCTGTCCGACTCATCCCAAACCATCTCAATTGGGTTGAGGTCGGGGGATTGTGGAGGCCAGGTCATCTGATGCAGCACTCCATATCTCCGCTTCTTGGTAAAATAGCCCTTAAACAGCCTGTAGGTGTGTTGGGTTATTGTCCTGTTGAAAAACAAATGATAGTCCCACTAAACCCAAACCAGATGGGATGGCGTTTCACTGCAGAATGCTATGGTAGCCATGCTGGTTAAGTGTGCCTTGAATTCTAAATAAATCACAGACGGTGTCACCAGCAAAGCACCCCCACACCATAACACCTCCTCCTCCATGCTTTACAGTGGGAACTACATATGCGGCGATCATCCGTTCACCCACACCGCGTCTCATAAAGCCACGGCGGTTGGAACCAAAAATCTCAATTTTGGACTCCAGACCAAAGGACAAATGTCCACCAGTCTAATGTCCATTGCTCGTGTTTCTTGGCCCAAGCAGGTCTCTTCTTCTTATTGGTGTCCTTTAGTAGTGGTTTCTTTGCCGCAATTCGACCATGAAGGCCTGATTCACACAGTCCCCTCTGAACAGTTGATGTTGAGATGTGTCTGTTACTCGAACTCTGTGAAGCATTTATTTGGGCTGCAATTCCTGAATCCGATAACTCCTCTGCAACAGAGGTAACTTTGGGTCTTCCATTCCTGTGGCGGTCCTCATGAGAGCCAGTTTCATCATAGCGCTCAATGGTTTTTGCGGCTGCACTTGAAGAAACTTTCAATGTTCTTGAAATGTTCCGTATTGACTGACCTTCATGTCTTAAAGTAATGATGGACTGTCGTTTCTCTTTGCTTATTTGAGCTGTTCTTGCCATAATACGGACTTGGTCTTTTACCAAATAGGGCTATCTTCTGTATACCCCCCCCCCCCCCCCCCCCCCTACCTTGTCACAACACAACTGATTGGCTGAAATTCATTAAGAAGAAATTCCACAAATTAACTTTTAAGAATGCACACCTGTTAATTGAAATGCATTCCAGGTGACTACCTCATGAAGCTGGTTGAGAGAATGCCAAGAGTGTGCAAAGCTGTCATCAAGGCAAAGGGTGGTATTTGATTTGTTTAACCTTGATTTGTTAAACCTTAAGGATCGGACCCTTTTTTTCAATTAACACTTTTTTGGTTACTAAATGATTCCATATGTGTTATTTCATAGTTTTGATGTCTTTACTATTATTCTACAATGTAAAACATAGAAAAAATTAAGAAAAAACCTTGAATGAGTAGGTGTGTCCAAACTTTTGACTGATAGTGTAGGTAGTGACTAGACAACAGGATAGATAATAAACAGTAGCAGCAGCGTATGTGACGAGTCAAGAGTTAGTGCAAAGGGTGTCAATGCAGATAGCTATTTGGTTAACTATTTAAGTAACTATTTAGCATTTTTATGACTTGGGGGTAGATGCTGTTCAGGGTCCTGTTGCTTCCAGACTTGGTGCGTTGGTACTGCTTGCCGTGCGGAAGCAGAGAGAACAGTCTATGACTTGGGTGGCTGGAGTCTTTGACAATTTTTAGGGCCTTCCTCTGACACCGCCTGGTATAGAGGTCCTGAATGGCAGGGAGCTCGGACCCAGTAATGTACTGGGCCGTACGCACTACCCTCTGTAGCGCCTTGTGGTCGGATGCCAAGCAGTTTTCATACCAAGCGGTGATGCAGACAGTCAAGATGCTCTCAGTGGTGCAGCTGTATAACTTTTTGTGGATCTGAGGGCCCAGTCCAAATCTTTTCATCCTCCTAAGGGGGAAGAGGCATTGTCGTGCCTTCTTCACGACTGTATTGATGTGTGTGTACTATGTTAATTCCTTAGTGATGTGGACACAGAGGAACTTGAAGCTCCCGACCCGCTCCACTACAGCCCCGTCGATGTGGATGGGGGCATGCTTGGGCCTCCATTTCCTGTAGTCCACCATCAGCTCCATTGTCTTGCTGACGTTGAGGGAACCACACTGCCAGGTCACTGACCTCCTCCCTATAGGCTGTCTTATCGTCATCGGTGATCAGGCCTACCACCGTTGTGTCGTCAGCTAACTTAATGATGGTGTTGGAGTCGTGCACAGCCATGGGTGAACAGGGGTGTACAGAAGGAGACTAAGCACGCACCACTGAGGGGCCCCCGTGTTGATGGTCAGGCCTAGTTTGAATCTATTCTAACCAGTGCAGTTATTGTAGTTCTCTGCCTGTGAAATATGTATACTCAAAATAGAGTTAAGGGAATAATCTGGCTGTAGCCCAGTTACAGTCTCTTCAAAGAGAAATAACCAAACAGTCGTGTTGAAATAACAAAATAAAATTGGCATCAGTGAAAGGGTGCATTTTTCACTTCCTATCGACCTTTTGGAAATAGTGTCACACTTTTGTTTTGACCATGATGTCATAAACAGATAAATGGGAGTTAGGGCACCGTATGTCTATTGCACACACAGTGTGATTTCTACATTCAGTGCTGACACACACACACACTCCTTTTTCTATCCTCGTGGGGACCTAAAATACATTTCAATTCAAAATCCGGTTTTCATTAACGCCTAACCCCTAAACCTAACCTAACGCCTAAACTTAAAATAGGCCATGTCCTCATGGGGACATGGAAAATGTCCCCACGAGGGAGACTTTTCCTTGTTTTACTATCCTTGTGGGGACATTTTGGGATTTCAGGTCCTCACGAGGATAGAAGAACAAGACCACACACACACACACACACACACACACACACACACACACATACATACATATGTCTCTTGCGCTTTGTTCCTGTGAGAGCTTGTCTGTGTGCCAGCACTGGGGGCAGGAAGTGTGTGTGTGTGCCTCGCAACCACCCTGCCCCTTCCCACCCGTGCCCCGATGGACAAGCCAGGCCGACGGCGTCAGAGCCGGTGCTTCTGGGTAATGGTGCGAGTGAGAAGGGGGCCTCTGATGCTCTGGCCAGCAGAAAGACATGGGCTTGTTTTATGAAGGAAACTGGCCCGCACAACCTGCTTTGTCTGCACTTTCACTCTGTTTTTGTTTTATTTTATCTATTTATTTTTCTTTATGAATCAGCGCCCTGCTCTGCTCTGCTCTGTCCCGTCCCACTCCACTCCTCTATGCTTTCCATTCCGAAAGGATTTCCTCTTTCCGACCATTCTAGTGTTGGGAGCTTCCTCAGCTACGGGATGCTGGGATGGATTGGTTTGGGAAAAATGGTATAACCTAGCTACTTTTCTTTTGTCTGTCTGTCTTGTCTGTAATCCAATCCAACCAGGTTGTTGGCCCAGATGTATTGTGCTCTGTATATGCCTTTATTTACGCGTGTGTTGTGACTGGTGTAGTGTTGCAAAACTACTGGTAATTTACGAAAGTTACAGGAACTTTTGGTAATTTTGGTAATTAACAGGTAATCTATGGGAATCTATGGTATCTTTGGTCATTTATAAACAAACATAAATATTCATATATAGTATTCTTTTTTTGTGTCCATATTGTCCATGAGTTTCTAGTGGATAGACCATATGGTTCAAGAGAAATGTTATGAAAAAAGCATCTAATCAACAATGGCATTATTTTTAATAAGCTCTACAACTCTTCCAACTATTGACTTTTTTTACAACTGCCACCAGTTTGGCACCAAAACTTTTACAACAAAGACATTGACATAGTAAAATAAATTAAAGTGTGTAAAAAGATTTCATGCTGAAACCTTTCATGCTGAAACCTCACTAAGCTGATGGTTTACATTTAGCATAATGTTTTACAGCTTTGCCATTCTCTTATTTGATTATTTTACATGTGATAAGGCCACTCAGAGGGCCAGAGATAATTATAGACATACCCAAAAAGGCCACTAGATGTCATGTGATAAAAATCCCCCAAAACCTGGTAGTTTACCTCTAAACTTCAAAAGGTACCAGTAATATACCCTCTCTTTGCAACCCTAGAATGGTGTGTGTATTGTGACTAGATTATTGTACCTAGAAGGATTTATATCAATAGCACAATGGATTATTCCAATGACATAACAAACCAGAAATACAAGAAAACCTTGTAACACTGGAGCCCAGATAAAAGCATCTCATTATGAGGTAGGGATGGGAGAGAGACGGAAAGAGAAGCAAACCATTCAATATACTGTCTGTCTGCACATTAGGCTTTTTCAATCTATTTCAAAAGGTAAGTCTTGTCAGAAACAAGTCAAATACAATAGACACAGAGAGAAAAGAGCCAGACAGACCTAGAGTCTACCTCTATGTGATAGAACACAGCAAATCAATGTTGATGTATGCCTTCAGCTATTCATTTCCCTGATTCATCCTCCTCCACTGATGGGCTGGTGCTCCGTAACCCATCTGTTATCATTATCCATCTATTTGGCAGACACCATTATCCAATATTACCTCTTACATTAAATCTGTGTGTGTGTATATATATATATATATATATATATATATATATATATATATATATATATATATATATATATATATATATATATATATATATATATTCATCTTTATGGAGGGTAATAGCAGGGTGTCTTACTCGAAGCTCAAGGGGATTTACAATGCTCTGGGGATCTGTATCTAGGATGCAAACTTGTTTGGCTGAATGCTTCAGAGGTATTTATCTGTCTGCCACCAGTTTGGCGCCAACATTTTTACAACAAAGAAATTGACATAGTAAAATAAATAAAAGTGTGTAAAAAAATATAAAGGACATTTCATGCTGAAACCTTCATATTAAACACCAATGGTATTCACTAAGTTGATGGTTGTTTGGCTGTAAATCCCCTAATATATATACAGTGCCTTCGGAAAGTATTCAGACCCCTTGACTTTTTCCACATTTTGTTACATTACAGCCTTATTCTAAATGGATTAAATCAACAATTTCCTCAGCAATCTACACACAATACCCCATAATGACAAAGTGAAAACAGTATTCAGACTCTTTGCTTTGAGACTCGAAATTGAGCTCAGGCGCATCCTGTTTCTATTGATCATCCTTGAGATGTTTCTACAACCTGATTGGAGTCCACCTGTGGTAAATTCAATTGATAGGACATGATTTGGAAAGGCACACACCTGTCTATATATGGTCCCACAGTTGACAGTGCATGTCAGAGCAAAAACCAAGCCAAGGAATTGTCCGTAGAGCTCCGAAACAGATTTGTGTCGAGGCACAGATCTGGGGAAGAGTACCAAAAAATTTCTGCAGCATTTAAGGTCCCCAAAAACACAATGGCCTCCATCATTCTTAAATTGAAGATGTTTGGAACCACCAAGACTCTTCCTAGAGCTGGCCGCCCAGCCAAACTGAGCAATCGGGGGAGAAGGGCCTTGGACAGGGAGGTGACCAAGAACCTGATGGTCACTCTGACAGAGCTCTAGAGTTCCTCTGTGGAGATGGGAGAACCTTCCAGAAGGACAACCATCTCTGCAGCGCTCCACCAATCAGGCCTGATGAAAGCAAGATTCAACTCTTTGGCCTTGTCAATGGGGCTGATGTGGATGCGGAGTCGGAGTCAGGCGCAGGACACAGAAGCTCAGTCAAACAGACTTTACTAGTCAAATATACAATACAAAAATAAACGGGCCTCAAACACTGGAGGCGAGAGATTACGCAAGCAGTGCGTAAAACACTAACTAAATGAGCACAAAACTCTGACATCAACGGACAGGCGGACAACAACACACAAACTCACATACACAAAGCAGAAAACGTATAGGACACATAATTAGACACAAACGGACACAGGTGCAACAGACAGACCAAACCCAACAAACATCGAAACATCCAACGGTGGCAGCTAGTACTCCGGGGACGACGAACGCCGAAGCCTGCCCGAGCAAGGAGGAGGAGCAGCCTTGGCAGAATCCGTGACAGGCCTGAATGCCAAGCATCACGTCTGGAGGAAACCTGTCACTATCCCTATGGTGAAACATGGTGGTGGCAGCAGCATGCTGTGGGGATGTTTTTCAGCAGCAGGGACTGGGAGACTAGTCAGGATCAAGGGAAAGATGAACGGAGCAAAGTACAGAGAGATCCTTGATGAAAACCTGCTCCAGAGCGCTTCAAATGTGGAAAAAGTCAAGGAGTCTGAATACTTTCCGAATGCACTGTATATATTGAGAATATCATTGCAAAGAATATTGAACAGATTGAATGTGGCCCAAGAACTGTAGGCAGCAGGCTTGGGTGGGACCGCATGATGTCTATGCCTCATGAGTAAATGGCTTAATCATTATGTCTATGTAACATCCAGATCCTAATGTGGTTTGTACGCTAAATTAATCAAAGCTGACGACTACAACATGTTTTATACAGTACAGTCAGTGTGTCCCCCCCAAATACTACCCTTATCCCTATTTATTGTACATCTTTTGACTATGGCTCTGGTCAAGTAGTGCACTATATAGGGAATAGGGTGCCATTTGGGATGCATAGGTGTAATTTACATTGCAAATACTGAACAGATGGATTGGATGTAGTGGGAAGGTTTGACGCCAGCAGTCTAACGATGCGTCATCTCATGCAGCAGACCCCATGTCGATGTTTCACTCCATGTGAGATCTAGCATGGCTGCAGAACAGTAGTTTGCTATGTGTGGTGTTATGTATGGCCAGGCTGTTATATGCAGTAGTCATAAGGATTTCACCACATGTTTTTAGAGTGACAGAGTGAGAAGTGGTCCTTTATAGCTCAGTTGGTAGAGCATGGCGCTTGTAAAGCCAGGGTAGTGGGTTCGCTTCCCAGGACCACCCATACGTAAAATGTATGCACGCATGCTGTAATTTGCTGTAGTTAAAAGTGTCTGCTAAATGGCATATATTATATTATTGTGTATGGGGGTGCGCTCGCGGGTGTGCATGTGGGGTATGTAAGTGTGTGCCTGCATGTTTGGTGCCAAGCCAACACTATGTCTGCCTCCGCATGAATGATTAAGTGAATACCTCTACTGGCCCTGTTCATCACTCTCTGGTATTAGACAGGTGCCTGGACCACACCCCCACCACCACTGGTGATAAAACCATCTCCCATCCATAACTACAGTATAGGAAAATACTTGAAATACACTGTCCCTGTAGATTACTCTCAGCTCTTCCCCCCCCCCCCAATCTGTCTGACAATCCGCCGGCTGCGAAAAAAGACTTAGGAACATAAATATCAAGCAGGCGTCCATCTTGTTGTGGAAACATCAACACAGGAGAGGGGAGTCGTTGGAGAGAAAAGGGAAAGTTCCTGTCTGGTCTGTCTGGTGTGTGAGAGTGAGTCACCCTATGGTAAATGTATTTTCCCGACACAGTGGAAGGTCAATGGAGGTAGAGCGTCATTTCAGATTGCAAGTGTGTGAACTCTTCACCAGCTGTCTCTCTGTCTATGGAGAGACTAGTCACTACACCATCCAACTATGTGAGAAGAGAAGGGAGTACATTAGGTTGTGGAAAAAAAGTGGGGGGAGAAGTCAAACTGGAGACAGGTCTGGGATGGCTGGCCATGTTGAGATGGATTGTTGGACCTGTCTCTCTGAGTTTCCATTTAATTAATAATCCTTAAGAGTCTATTTATGCACCTGTGCGCCAATCTAAGTAACATAATAAAAAAATCCCCATCAGAATCCGTCAATTTAAGCTAGAGATATCTGTTTTTTGCATGGGCAGCGTCTCAATTCACCACATCTGCCTATGTCGGACTTCCGCATCTGCAGTGGAAGGCGGCTGAGCTACAGCGGTGTTCGTCAGACCATGAGACATCCCAAAAATCGGTCTTCTCACGAAAACGTCTGTAGCGTCCGAAAGGTTTCCCCACAAGCCCAACAGGACTTGTCTGAAGTTGGTACCGCCGATGTGCCAACTTCTGTGTGCAGCATCCGAACCGTTTCGGCTACAAACTAATATGAGCTTCAAAACCTTTTTCTTAAAATGACTAAATGTAAATGTAAAACCTGATTCCTTATGATTTATATTTTGACTGTCTGTTTTGCCATTTATGAATGTGTTATTCAATGCGTTTCTATGTGCTATATTAGTAAATGCCAAATTCTGTATTTTATCAAATACACTACATGACCAAAAGTATGTGGACACCTGCTCGTCGAAACATCTCATTCCAAAATCATGGGCATTCATATGAAATTGGTCCTCCCTTTGCTGCTATAACAGCTGTCATACTTAAGTAAAGGTAAAAGTCACCGAGTAAAATTCTACTTGAGTAAAAGCCTAAATGTATTTGGTTTAAAATATACTTAAGTATCAAAAGTAAATGTAATTGCTAAAATATACTTAAGTATCAAAAGTATAAATCATTTCAAATTCCTTATATTAAGCAAACCAGATGGCACCATTTTCTTGTTTTATAAATTTACGGAAAGCCAGGGGCACACTCCAACACTCAGACATAATTTACAAACGAAGCATGTGAGTTTAGTGAGTCCGCCAGATCAGAGGCAGTAGGGATGACCAGGGATGTTCGGTTGATAAGTACGTGAATTTGACTATTTTCCTGTCCTGCTAAGCATTCAAAATGTAACGAGTACTTTTGTGTGTCAAATAAAATGTATGGAGTAAAAAGTACAATATTTTCTTAAGGAATGTAGTGAAGTAAAAGTAAAAGTAGTCAAAAATATAAATAGTAAAGTAAAGTACAGATACCCCAAAAAACGACTTAAGTAGTACTTTAAAGTATTTTTACTTAAGTACTTTACACCACTGTATAACAGCCTCCAATCTCCTGGGAAGGCTTTCCACTAGATGTTGGAAAATTGCTGCGGGGACTTGCTTCCATTGAGCCACAAGAGCATTCGTGAGGTCGGGCGCTGATGTTGGGCGATTAGGCCTGGCTCGCATTGGGATAGGTAGCGTTCTCCTGGCATCCGCCAAACGCAGATTCGTCCGTCGGACTGCCAGATGGTGAAGCGTGATTCATCACTCCAGTGATTTATACATCTGTCAGCAACGGGTGTGGCTGAAATAGCCGAATCCACTAATTTGAAGGAGTGTCCACATACTTTGTATATATAGTGTACCTACAGGGGTCCTAAAATCAAATAGCTAAATGATCCATGGTATGACCATCTTGTTAGCTTAGTAGAACCCCCCCACCAGATAACACAAACAGCTAGAGGTCTCAGTCCCTCCTGTCCCCAAGCTAAACAGAAGAACTCTGATGTTGCGTCTCGTTGGTGTGAGTGTCGATGCTGTAATGTTAATGTATGATCAAGATTAAGCTCAGTTATGGATATTGCTGAAATGTAAACAAGACTGAGCAACAGCCACTCTTGCCACACCTACTGGGCTCTGTCATGGAAAGCTCTAGTCCTTTTCTGAAGCTGTGCCAGCTTGCCGTCCACTCATATCAGCAGGACACGTATCTGATTGTTGTTTTTAGTACATTGTTGTTTTCAGTCTGTCACTTTTTGCAAAATATCTATATTTCTGCATTCGTTATTGCAAGGTGCCCAGTTAGCAAAATCGCAATCTCCCAATGTCCCATTGGGTGTTGATGTGAATAACTTTTTTTTCCCACTCCCTCTCTCCGCTGATCGCGGTCCAGAAAACCGTCCCCCAGATTTTATGACACACACATTGGCCTGGGAATCTCATTTAAACTGAGTTATAATAGTTTTCTAATCTGTGTTTTTTTGTTGTTGTCAAGACTCTTACTGGCGCCCAGAGGGACATGACCTCAGATCCAGCTGTCTACCCTGGCCTCCAGTCAGTTCCATCTCTCACTCTCTGACAGCTGCTGTTGGGTTGGCTTTGGGGGGAAAACCCACCAAAAAGGATGACTTCTTCCTCTTCTGAATTTTGTTTTGTGATCCTCTGGGGTTTACCGAGACTTTCTTCCCCCTCGGAATGTAAACAATAACAGGAGGCAGGGTATTTAATCATGTCCAGTGTTAGATGGCTTGGCTGGCTGGCGGGATGCTCTCCAAACTGTGTGATGGTGGACAATTAACCTCGATCTCCACTGCCACGGCTACCCTGCCAAGGCCTAGCTAGCTGGTGTCTGTGGTTCCAGTCATACTGCTGAGCTTTAGCAGGACTATCAGTGGCTGATGCAATACAGAACATTTCTTAATGATATGATATTACCTTGATTAAAATGGGTCACTTGTGACTATGCCGATTTCTGTGTCTGGCTCATTTTAGAGTCTACAGTATGTGTTAGAGGTGTACGATTCACCAAACCCACGGTTCGATACGTATTGCGGTTTTGGGGTCATGGTTCGGTTTCGGGACAGCGGGAAAATGAAAGGGCGACAGTTACTGTATTTAATTTTTGTTAAGAAAATACAATGCGTTGGTGTTCCTAATTCCATATATGATCATGAGGCCTATAATACCTGATGAGAGCACAGTCAGGAATAACAACACTTTGTATTTTCTATAACAAATGAAAACACACAATTACTTAACACTAAAATAAAGTGCAATATGCGTGTGATATCAATATATAAACATGGCTCAGACATTGTATAGGCCTATGCTATAATGTTTTCTTACAAAATAAAAAATATGCGCAGCTTTTGTGACTCTCATAAACGGGGCTTGTCTGTATCACGGTACATCTCATTTCCCACTCCAGAGTAATGTGATGAGATGTCACTGTTAAGTAGCTCTCTGTAGCCCTGGAGGACCGTCCATCTGTAGTAAGCACAACACAGGGTGCATTGGCCAATTCATTGACAACTTCAGCTTTATCTTGCTTATATAGAGCGGGTACTAGCTGTTTGCTGAAATGGGTGCGAGAGGACGAAGTTCATAACGTGGCTCGAGCACTTTCACGAGGTGTTGAAACCCCCCATTCTTCTCCAGCACTGAGAATGGGCGCATATCCATGGCTATAAACATACCTATCACTCTTGTAATTTCTTTGGCCGGTCAGAATCAACTGTGAAGGGTTGCTTGAATGCAGAGGGGAGACAAACTTGTGCTGATTTTTGCCTTTCCGTCTTGCTCAGGTGGTAGGAATACTGGGGTGATGTCGGCATAAATGTGTCAACATGTTTGATGTGTTGACAGCTACAGTGGGGAAAAAAAGTATTTAGTCAGCCACCAATTGTGCAAGTTCTCCCACTTAAAAAGATGAGAGAGGCCTGTAATTTTCATCATAGGTACACGTCAACTATGACAGACAAAATGAGGGAAAAAAATCCAGAATATCACATTGTAGGATTTTTTATGAATTTATTTACAAATTGTGGTGGAAAAAAAGTATTTGGTCAATAACAAAACTTTCTCAATACTTTGTTATATACCCTTTGTTGGCAATGACACAGGTCAAACGTTTTCTGTAAGTCTTCACAAGGTTTTCACACACTGTTGCTGGTATTTTGGCCCATTCCTCCATGCAGATCTCCTCTAGAGCAGTGATGTTTTGGGGCTGTCGCTGGGCAACACAGACTTTCAACTCCCTCCAAAGATTTTCTATGGGGTTGAGATCTGGAGACTGGCTAGGCCACTCCAGGACCTTGAAATGCTTCTTACGAAGCCACTCTTTCGTTGCCCGGGCGGTGTGTTTGGGATCATTGTCATGCTGAAAGACCCAGCCACGTTTCATCTTCAATGCCCTTGCTGATGGAAGGAGGTTTTCACTCAAAATCTCACGAGACATGGCCCCATTCATTCTTTCCTTTACACGGATCAGTCGTCCTGGTCCCTTTGCAGAAAAACAGCCCCAAAGCATGATGTTTCCACCCCCATGCTTCACAGTAGGTATGGTGTTCTTTGGATGCAACTCAGCATTCTTTGTCCTCCAAACACGACGAGTTGAGTTTTTACCAAAAAGTTATATTTTGGTTTCATCTGACCATATGACATTCTCCCAATCCTCTTCTGGATCATCCAAATGCACTCTAGCAAACTTCAGACGGGCCTGGACATGTACTGGCTTAAGCAGGGGGACACGTCTGGCACTGTAGGATTTGAGTCCCTGGCGGCGTAGTGTGCTACTGATGGTAGGCTTTGTTACTTTGGTCCCAGCTCTCTGCAGGTCATTCACTAGGTCCCCCCGTGTGGTTCTGGGATTTTTGCTCACCGTTCTTGTGATCATTTTGACCCCACGGGGTGAGATCTTGCATGGAGCCCCAGATCGAGGGAGATTATCAGTGGTCTTGTATGTCTTCCATTTCCTAATAATTGCTCACACAGTTGATTTCTTCAAACCAAGCTGCTTACCTATTGCAGATTCAGTCTTCCCAGCCTGGTGCAGGTCTACAATTTTGTTTCTGGTGTCCTTTGACAGCTCTTTGGTCTTGGCCATAGTGGAGTTTGGAGTATGACTGTTTGAGGTTGTGGACAGGTGTCTTTTATACTGATAACAAGTTCAAACAGGTGCCATTAATACAGGTAACGAGTGGAGGACAGAGGAGCCTCTTAAAGAAGAAGTTACAGGTCTGTGAGAGCCAGAAATCTTGCTTGTTTGTAGGTGACCAAATACTTATTTTCCACCATAATTTGCAAATAAATTCATTAGAAATTCTACAATGTGATTTTCTGGAAAAGAAATTCTCAATTTGTCTGTCATAGTTGACATGTACCTATGATGAAAATTACAGGCTTCTCTCATCTTTTTAAGTGGGAGAACTTGCACAATTGGTGGCTGACTAAATACTTTTTTCCCCCACATAGGCTATTCTCATTGACCAGTGGTGACATACTCTCTCTGTCCATTGCCATTGTAATCTACTGGGAAGACAAAATGTTCCCAAACTGGAGATTTTAAACGATGGAGAATCCTCCATCGTACAGAACTAGTTCCTGGCTGCGCCTTACAAAAGGACAGTTTGAAATGCGTCAATTAAGATTTACAATTTATATTACAACGTGCGCATAGGCTCTAGTTGTTGGAACGGAATAGCCTGAAATGTTTTGTTCACCTCAAATTTACTCAAGAGGCATACAACGCATAGCCTATTGTGTATATATATATATATATATATATATTTTTTTGTATTCATTCGGGTTCACAGTGTTGACCGAACAGAGGTCCCTGGTACAAATACGTGTACCGTTACACCCCTACTATGTGTAAAGGATGTCACGCTGCTTGCTTAGTGAGTACCGCTTCCCCCTGATTCAGCTCATACAGAGACTCGGGACCTTTGCCTCGCAAACACACGTGACCGCCCTCGTGAAGTGTTCCAACCCATCAGGCCATTGGAAAAGGCCTTCTATAATTGCGCAAGAGGCGACACTTCAGGCTGAGGAGTGAGTTTCACAGATCCCCATCTGCTACATATGCTGTGTGTGAACATTAATGTAAGATCTACAGTATATGTGATATATATGTGTTCACAAAGGCTCTTAGTTTTTTCCCTCAGAATGAATTACACAGTGGCAGAAAGGTTCAAGGCTCTCTTGTCTTCTCCTCTCCACCCAAAGATTGATTGGCTCCCTTGCTCTGCACAGGCCGCAGGCATCAGCCATCTCTGATAAAGGTCTAAATGCTTTATAGCACAAATCTTATCACTGTGGTCCCCAAGACATTGCCTCTCTATGTCCCCTCTCCTATGGGAAGTGTATTGTGTGAGTGCTTAGTCAAAGACAAGGGTGTCCACTTCCCCCCCTATAATTTTCTTTCCCATTTTCGAAAAAAGTGCAGTTGAAAGAAGATAAAAATAAGAAAAGAAACAGAGATAGAGGCCATCGGAGCTGTGATTTGAGTCTTCCTGATTCGATTGATTACCTCGAAGGTCCCCCCCTGTTATCTTCAAAGCGGACTTTGAATTTGAATGAAGTTGGCTAGCCTAACACGCTTTTGTTATTTTTTTGCCCCGGCCGGCCATCTGAAGAAAAGTGCCTTGTGGCTCTAACTCCCAGACAGATAGCTCTTATCAAGCTTTTCTCTCCCCGTGATTTATGTCACTGGCTGGGTCCGCTTTAGGGGCAATCTTCCCCCAGCGTCCTCTGGAGATAGGCGAGAGGAAAGGAAGGTATTTGGTGGGGCGATAAGATGGTGATAGAGCGGCCGGAGCAGGCTGTAGGAGGCTGTAGATAAGGCTGATTACAGTTATTTGTGAGAAGAAAAAAAGCATTCGCTGCCGCTCCTCTCCTAAAAGCAAGGGTCCAGTGTTGAAACCAATCTGATAGGACTCTCGTCTTGTCTAAAGGCTCACAATGGTGATGACACTTTAAAAGCCTGTAAGCCAAGGAGAGTGCAGGCCAGGGTGTCTTCTCTCCTGAGCTTCCTGAACTTTGGTAAACACGTTTGTCCTGATAAGACCTTGTAGACCAGCCATACTAAACTGGCAGACTGCAAGTTGAAAGCTCCGTTGGGCTTTCAACTTGCTGCTGTTGATGGTTGTAGAGGTAGAATGCACAAGGTGCAATTTCAACATTTGGAAGTGCTTGGGCAGTTTTCTCTTATGTCATTCACTGACAGACCCTCAAGCTATTTATAACCTGTCAGACATGTCCAGTTGATCAATTACTAGCCCATGTTAGCTAGATAGCTGGTTAGCCTAATTTACCAATCTAAATATTGTAGGTAATATGTCTAGATTTACAGTACCAGTCAAAAGTTTGGACACACCTACTCATTCAAGGGTTTTTCTTTATTATTGTAGAATAATAGTGAAGACATCAAAACTATGAAATAACATGTATGGAATCATGTAGTAAGCAAAAAAGTGTTAAACAAATCAAATTATATGATATATTTGAGATTCTTCAAATAGCCACCCTTTGCCTTGATGACAGCTTTGCACACTCTTGTCATTCTCTCAACCAGCTTCAAATGGAATGAAAGAGTTCCCACATATGCTGAGCACTTGTTGGCTGCTTTTCATTCACTCTGCGGTCCGACTTATCCCAAACCATCTCAATTGGGTGGAGGTCGGGGGATTGTGGAGCCCAGGTAATCTGATGCAGCACTCCATCGCTCTCCTTCTTGGTCAAATAGCCCTTACACAGCCTGGAGGTGTGTTGTGTCATTGTCTTGTTGAAAAACAAATGATAGTCCCACTAAGCCCAAACCAGATGGGATGACGTATCACTGCAGAATGCTGTGGTAGCCATGCTGGTTAAGTGTGCCTTGAATTCTAAATATATCACAGACAGTGTCACCAGCAAAGCACCCCCTCACCATAACACCTCCTCCTCCATGCTTTACGGTGGGAAATACACATGCGGAGATCATCCGTTCAACCACACCGCGTCTCACAAAGACACAGCGGTTGGAAAGAAAAATCTCAAATTTGGACTCCAGACCAAAGGACACATTTCCACCGGTCTAATGTCCATTGCTCGTGTTTCTTGGCCCATGCAGGACTTTTCTTATTATTGGTGTCCAACTGATTGGCTCAAACGCATTAAGAAGGAAAGAAATTCCACAAATTCACTTGAAAGAAGGCACACCTGTTAATTAAAATGTATTCCAGGTGACTACCTCATGCATGAAGCTGGTTAAGAGAATGCCAAGAGTGTGCAAAGCTGTCATCAAGGCAAAGAGTGGCTATTTGAAGAATCTCAAATATAAAATATATTTTGATTTGTTTAACACTTTTTTGGTTACTACATGATTCCATATGTGTTATTTCATAGTTTTGATGTCTTCACTATTATTCTACAATGTAAAAAATAGTAAAAATAAAGAAAAACTTGAATGAGTAGGTGTGTCCAAACTTTTGACTGGTAGTGTACGTGCCCAGGGGCCTCTACCCTCAGGGGGCCCCCATTTAGATTTTGGTGAGTCACAGGTATGATATGAACACACATAAGGCAACACATTTTTTCCTAGAATTGCAGGAAATCCGCAAACATTTCTGTCCTCCAACAAGAGGGGTGTGAACAGTTTGGGGGCGCATGGGTTGCGAGGTGGGGGTTTGTTACTACACCGATTAAATGACAATATCCATCCGGACCTTTGCCACTTAGGACATTTGTGTGACCTTACCTTCTCAAATAGTAGTTGAGTACCCCTGTTGTAGACCATTTGTGTGTTTTTGTTTTAATTTAGTAGAAAGCGGGAGAAAATTAGAAATGTGCTGCTTAGTAGGGCTGTGACAGTCATGGAATTTTGGATGACAGTAATTGGCCAGCCAAATGACTGCGGTCACCGTAATAACCGTTCGAATGGCCATTCTTTTTTATTTTTTGGCATATTTTCTCCTCTTTTACACTCCTGATTGTACAGTGGGGAAAAAAAGTATTTAGTCAGCCACCAATTGGGCATGTTCTCCCACTTAAAAAGATGAGAGAGGCCTGTAATTTTCATCATAGGTACACGTCAACTATGACAGACAAAATGAGATTTTTTTTCTCCAGAAAATCACATTGTAGGATTTTAAATGAATTTATTTGCAAATTATGGTGGAAAATAAGTATTTGGTCAATAACAAAAGTTTCTCAATACTTTGTTATATACCCTTTGTTGGCAATGACACAGGTCAAACGTTTTCTGTAAGTCTTCACAAGGTTTTCACACACTGTTGCTGGTATTTTGGCCCATTCCTCCATGCAGATCTCCTCTAGAGCAGTGATGTTTTGGGGCTGTCGCTGGGCAGCACGGACTTTCAACTCCCTCCAAAGATTTTCTATGGGGTTGAGATCTGGAGACTGGATAGGCCACTCCAGGACCTTGAAATGCTTCTTACGAAGCCACTCCTTCGTTGCCCGGGCAGTGTGTTTGGGATCATTGTCATGCTGAAAGACCCAGCCACGTTTCATCTTCAATGCCCTTGCTGATGGAAGGAGGTTTTCACTCAAAATCTCACGATATATGGCCCCATTCATTCTTTCTTTTACACGGATCAGTCGTCCTGATCCCTTTGCAGAAAAACAGCCCCAAAGCATGATGTTTCCACCCCCATGCTTCACAGTAGGTATGGTGTTCTTTGGATGCAACTCAGCATTCTTTGTCCTCCAAACACGACGAGTTGAGTTTTTACCAAAAGTTATATTTTGGTTTCATCTGACCATATGACATTCTCCCAATCCTCTTCTGGATCATCCAAATGCACTCTAGCAAACTTCAGACGGGCCTGGACATGTACTGGCTTAAGCAGGGGGACACGTCTGGCACTGCAGGACCAAATACTTATTTTCCACCATAATTTGCAAATCAATTCATAAAAAATCTTACAATGTGATTTTCTGGAGAAAAAAAATCTCAATTTGTCTGTCATAGTTGACGTGTACCTATGATGAAAATTACAGGGCTCTCTCATCTTTTTAAGTGGGAGAACTTGCACAATTGGTGGCTGACTAAATACTTTTTTTCCCCACTGTATGTGCCACAATAGAAATATAATGAATAGAACAGGCATTCCCATTCAAGTCAATGATAGCATAATGGGTGGACTGGCGGACATTGCGAGTGTACCCATAGGAGCAAAGCAGGAAGTAAAATATGAGCTACAAAATGGGCTGTAATTTGTTGATTCAACTCAACTGTCATTACAAAAAATACATTCCATTGCATGAGCCACATCAGTTAACATAATTTGAATGAAAATTCTACATCATCATGGAAAGTATTGAATCACAATACCAGGCAGCCATTGCATGTGTACCCATGAGTTTACCAGTAAAATTGCCAGGGTTAGAGATGTTTGCTGCTGCTGTTTCAGCAAGGAGCAAAGTTTCATCACGTTGTTAAGAGTTGGCAGTAACATTGTTGTTTTATTTGATCAACAATGTGTCTTTCGATTCGGCTTGATCCGATGCTTGACTCAAATGCTAGATAGATTGAAAAAAGAGAATGCGAGTCAGGAGTGGAGCAGGCGGATGGACTGTGTCAGCATCCCTCCAGGCCTGAGCTAAACTGAGCTGAGCATCTCTCTCCCTCTCAATCCACCATGCTGTTCTCTGAGCCACAAACCCTCTGGTGTGTCCTCTACAGGATCTCTTCTCTCAGCTCCTCTAAGCACCACGGTTAGTGCAGCGTAGCCAGCAGCCCCCTTCGGCACAGCACCCCCACCCCGCGTCCCGCAAATTAATCTGCCACCCTGTTTACACAACCACCACTTTCTGTCTGCTCAGCTCCTCACTGTGTGTTTGTGAGAGAGAGCGGGAAAATAAATGAGGAGAAAGAACATTGCGTGTGTGTACGTGTCCGAGGCTACAAATCCTTGACTATGCAGAAATGACTTTTTCACACAAATAATTCAAGTCCTTCCCTGTCCTTCCAATGATAAACCTTCATCCAGTTAATTAGAAACTTATGGAAAGGGATTAGAGATAGCAATTACTATTATCATTGGAGAATTTATGATTAACACCAGCGTATGGAAATGTCATTGGAAGTCTTGGAATTGGTGGTGTAAAATCTTTTACAGTACCAAAGTGACCCTCTTAGTTCATCCTTGTGATTTAGAACCCCACCTTTTTGATTATACATGTATTTTATAAGCTAGTACGTCGTAAATCAAGTTAGCTGTTTAAAGAATAGATTCTTCCTGAATATGACTGAGGACCATTGCAATGTAAGGGACAGACGTTTTAAGAAGGGATTAAGTTGAAAGGAAAAAACGACTGATATAATGTCTGTACTGTAAACATGTAGTAAATGTGGCCCTAGGATTTCCAAGGACATCACTACTAGCTAACAACGAAGATATGTAATCAGATGCTCTGGGATGCACTAATAGGCCTTATCTGGATAATTGTGTGGAAGGAAGGCAGTGGTATACACATTTCAGACACCAAAGCATTCCAATGCCAAACCTCAGATGTGTCTGATGATGCAGCGTCAAGCAAGCAGGAAGTGCATAACTCTGGGTCAAAGGTCATGTTGGGGGCAGGGTACCGGGAAGTGAGAAGGCAGGGTGGAGGGGTGTTGTACTCTCAATGGCTGATGTGGAAGAGAGGGTAACATTTTTATAGATGTGGTCAAATATATTGGCACTCTTGCAATGGAACAGAATGTGCTATTTTTTCTTTTCAAAACTGGTTGAATGGCTATTTTTACCCTGTAGGCACCTGCAACTTACCACAGGTGAAATTGCACAGTAAATGAGAATCATTGCCTACAACTAAATTATTTTTGAATATTTTAGTCAAGGCCATTGTTTGACATTGATGTAAACATTTCTCAATTTCAGTGTTTTCAATTTCAACTTATTTTAGAAGAAATTGTGAATCATACAAGGGTGCCAATATATTTGACCGCATCTGTATGCCAGTAGTCTTCATGTCTCAGACAAGGCTAGTCATCATACAGGTGTAGGTCACTGAACCACCTCCACCTACACAGACAGTAGGTCATCCGTCTATAGGCCTGTTGTAAAGACAGTCAATGAGGTTGAATGTAATGCTGCATCGCTTCCGACATGCAACGCGTCATTTGCTTGCAAGTCTCTCCCTTCCTCCTGATGTCAGAATAGATAGTACCACCACCCCGCCCATGTTAATTTATATTTCTCCCTTACACAGCTGCTATAGCAATCATTATGTGGTGAGGAAATGGAATACAGATGCCCATAGTCCCTTGATATTTCCCATGGGCTTAGTGTATACTGAGTACAGTGTGTGCATATGCATTGATTTAGATGTGATGTGTTTAGAATTATTAGCGCATCGCTGCTGAACCTTGAAATAGGCTGCTGTGATATTAACCAGAGCTCAGCATAAGTCACGCGTTACTATCAAAGATGAGACTCCTCGGGATGCTGGGTGGGTTACACCACTGACTTCACTGACCGTATAGGGAAGAGTTGTTGCAGTATCATGTACACATTTAAAAGGCGTTTAAAAAGGACAAGAACAATACAGACAAAGAATTCCCAGTGACAAATTTATAACAATTTCTATACGGTTTGAAAACTTAAAGCAGCAATCTGCAGTTCAAACAATAACAAAGCCCTCACCCACCTCTGTTTTGATAAAAAGCTGAGGAACGGGGCTGGAGAAATGTATAGACAGCTATGGATACAAGGACTTGCCATCCATCATTTTAAAAATTATAGTTTTAACAATTTTTTGAGGCTATTTAGTGTTTGTTTAGATGTACATTGTTTACAAACACTGGAATAAAACAAGCTTGTATTTTAGGTTCTGATGGAGAACTACAGTTGAAGTAAGCTCATGAAGCATGTATAAGTTATATTCTTCAAGAATCAATGGGTATATATAATGTGCCAATCGCAGATTCCACCTTTTTAATGGATGGATTAGGACATGACCCCGGGCCATAAGGAGGGATATTACACATGGCACGAATGATTGTCTAGTCCCGTTTTTCATGCAAGCAGGTGACTGGCTGGCTTGTCATGTTTGTCTTTTTTAAGCTCTAAAGGGACGTAATTCAGATCTTAGACTTGTTCTATAAGTGTCATAAAGATGAGTGTTTTAAGCAGTTAACCGATAATAATAAGAATCTCACATTGTTATCATTCAGGAATAGCTAGAGGTGAGTGACTGGTGGCAGAAGTCTCAGTCTGAATGTGTGCGATCTTCAATCCCACAACCGTCTCTCACTGTTTAATACTTTTGTGCATTGGCTGTTCAATAGTTCAACAGGTTGTGTTTCTTCATAGTTCAGACAGTCTGACTCAAAGTGTTTGTAAATCATGGTGGGAGACACCACAATAGCACCCATCTAAACAATGCCTTCTGGAGAGTGAGGGTGAAGTCGCTTCCTTCCCGGTCTCGTCTCTCAAAGCGGTCTGTCTCAGTTGTGATTGACTTGAATCTGAGATGAGGGCACAGTTTCTCTGTCTTTTTACCTGCTGCTCTCCTGCCGTCTCTCTCTGACTCACTCGATTACCACAATATATACACAAACACGTACACACACTCACACATACACCAGGCTGTTTTAAGGGGTCATTTGATTGATAGTTCTGACCTTTTCTGGCCTCAGACAGACTGACACGTCAGCGTCATAATTGCCCTGTCATCATCATCTCTCCATATTTGTGAATAGAGAGAGAGAGAAATGAGAGGTAGATAGAGATAGAGAAATGACAGGTAGATAGAGAGATATAGAAATGAGAGAGGTAGATAGAGAGAGCTAGAGAAATGAGAGAGGTAGATAGAGAGATAGAGAAATGAGAGAGGTAGATAGAGAAATGAGAGAGGTAGATAGAGAGATAGAGAAATGAGAGGTAGATAGAGAGAGAGAAGTGAGAGAGGTAGATAGAGAGATAGAGAAATGAGAGAGGTAGATAGAGAGATAGAGAAATGAGAGAGGTAGATAGAGAGATAGTGAAATGAGAGAGGTAGATAGAGAGATAGAGAAATGAGAGAGGTAGGTAGAGAGATAGAGAAATGAGAGAGGTAGATATAGAGATAGAGAAATGAGAGAGGTAGATGGAGAGATAGAGAAATGAGAGAGGTAGATAGAGAGATCGAGAAATGAGAGAGGTACAGTGGGGAAAAAGTATTTAGTCAGCCACCAATTATGCAAGTTCTCCCACTTAAAAAGACGAGAGAGGCCTGTAATTTTCATCATAGGTACACGTCAACTATGACAGACAAAAATGAGAAAAAAAATCCAGAAAATCACATTGTAGGATTTTAAATGAATTTATTTGCAAATTATGGTGGAAAATAAGTATTTGGTCACCTACAAACAAGCAAGATTTCTGGCTCTCACAGACCTGTAACTTCTTCTTTAAGAGGTTCCTCTGTCCTCCACTCGGTACCTGTATTAATGGCACCTGTTTGAACTTGTTATCAGTATAAAAGACACCTGTCCACAACCTCAAACAGTCACACTCCAAACTCCACTATGGCCAAGACCAAAGAGCTGTCAAAGGACACCAGAAACAAAATTGTAGACCTGCACCAGGCTGGGAAGACTGAATCTGCAATAGGTAAGCAGCTTGGTTTGAAGAAATCAACTGTGTGAGCAATTATTAGGAAATGGAAGACATACAAGACCACTGATAATCTCCCTCGATCTGGGGCTCCACGCAAGATCTCACCCCGTGGGGTCAAAATGATCACAAGAACGGTGAGCAAAAATCCCAGAACCACACGGGGGGACCTAGTGAATGACCTGCAGAGAGCTGGGACCAAAGTAACAAAGCCTACCATCAGTAACACACTACGCCGCCAGGGACTCAAATCCTGCAGTGCCAGACGTGTCCCCCTGCTTAAGCCAGTACATGTCCAGGCCCATCTGAAATTTGCTAGAGTGCATTTGGATGATCCAGAAGAGGATTGGGAGAATGTCATATGGTCAGATGAAACCAAAATATAACTTTTTGGTTAAAACTCAACTCGTCGTGTTTGGAGGACAAAGAATGCTGAGTTGCATCCAAAGAACACCATACCTACTGTGAAGCATGGGTGTGGAAACATCATGCTTTGGGGCTGTTTTTCTGCAAAGGGTCCAGGATGACTGATCCGTGTAAAGGAAAGAATGAATGGGGCCATGTATCGTGAGATTTTGAGTGAAAACCTCCTTCCATTAGCAAGGGCATTGAAGATGAAACGTGGCTGGGTCTTTCAGCATGACAATGATCCCAATCACACCGCCCGGGCAACGAAGGAGTGGCTTCGTAAGAAGCATTTCAAGGTCCTGGAGTGGCCTAGCCAGTCTCCAGATCTCAACCCCATAGAAAATCTTTGGAGGGAGTTGAAAGTCCGTGTTGCCCAGCGACAGCCCCAAAACATCACTGCTCTAGAGGAGATCTGCATGGAGGAATGGGCCAAAATACCAGCAACAGTGTGTGAAAACCTTGTGAAGACTTACAGAAACCGTTTGACCTGTGTCATTGCCAACAAAGGGTATATAACAAAGTATTGAGAAACTTTTGTTATTGACCAAATACTTATTTTCCACCATAATTTGCAAATAAATTCATAAAAAATCCTACAATGTGATTTTCTGGATTTTTTTTTCTCATTTTGTCTGTCATAGTTGACGTGTACCTATGATGAAAATTACAGGCCTCTCTCATCTTTTTAAGTGGGAGAACTTGCACAATTGGTGGCTGACTAAATGCTTTTTTTCCCACTGTAGGTAGAGAGGTAGATAGAGAGATAGAGAAATGAGAGAGGTAGATAGAGAGATAGAGAGGTAGTTAGAGAGATAGAGAAATGAGAGAGGTAGATAGAGAGATAGAGAAATGAGAGAGGTAGATAGAGAGATAGAGAGGTAGATAGAGAGATAGAGAAATGAGAGAGGTAGATATAGAGAAATGAGAGGTAGATAGAGAGATAGAGACATGAGAGAGGTAGATAGAGAGATAGAGAAATGAGAGAGGTAGATAGAGAGATAGAGAAATGAGAGAGGTAGATCATCATCACCATCGTGCTCCCATGCATGCTCACAAATACACAGTGTGTGGTCATTTTTTCCCTGAGTATTGAACAATTTAGTATTTTCTCTCTGTGTGTGTGTGTGTGTGTGTGTTGTTGTTGTCAGCCCTATAGAGCGGTCCCAGTTGGAGCACCATGCCATCCATAAGATGCTGAAGGTGTTCCCGTGTCTGACAGCCCACCTCTCCAGACAGGAGTTACAGCAGATCAGCACCATCGCCATCATAGAGACCTGGGATAGGGCACAGATCAGTGAGTCACACGCACATACACACCATATTCCTCTTGCATTGTGAACTCAAACATGCTCTAGCATTCGCAGGATATCGTTTTGTCTTTGGAAAACTCCCTGCATTTTCCTGAATACTGCATTGACACATAAATGCATAAAAACACTGACTTATTTAGAGCGCTTTCTCACACAAACACAGAGAGAGATAAATACTCATACAGGTTTTTATAAGACCTTGATTCTGTTCTCAGATATTCCTTCTAGTCCATTCCCATGGTCTTTAATAGGAGATGCTTTCTATCAGAGAGCTCACAGTCAGTGTTATAGCTACTGTTTGTCTTAAGAAGTACTGGAGGGCTGTACAGATGCTGATGTTATTGATTGAGACAGCAGTATTCCAGCTCTGTAGACCTCAATCATCCTAAATTCACCATCTATTATTCATGCTATTCAACAGTCATCTGAGTACATCACACTGTGCTTCTAGGCTGTTCTATCCATCACATTTAGCTGGCGGAGGCTGGTGAGGATAGAGAAGCACAACAAACTCTCATCATGCATGCCTAAGCTGATACATACACACGGTTATACATTATGCATAATGTGCATGCACACACAAACACCCTTCACCCTCACCCCAACACACACCCCTTCACCCCAAAAAGTACATCCCTCCCTTCACACCCCTGCCCACAGTGCATCTGGCTGTGAAAATACAGTTTTGAATAGGTTGAGGCTTCTTGCCTCCCTCCTGTGAGGCCTGACTAGTTTCACAAGAGCAGTTTTATCTGGTTCCGTTTCTTTTCATCATTCATCCCTCATACACCGTGTGTGCATGCACCGATTTGGGCAGATTGAAGCACCCCTAGCTGCTCTCTGAGATAGAACATCTACAAGTGGTGGTGAGATATGCAGCAGAGCACCACAGGGAAAAATAGAAGCTGCATGTATATGAAACTCTGCGAGGCGGTTTGGCTTCTGAAATGACTGTCATCCATGGAGGCAGGCAGCACTATCAACGGAATGCTTAGACTCAATCCCCTCTCCTGTTATGTTTGATTTGGTGGTTGGATATTGCTTTTCTGTTATCTTTCACAGGCGCTTGAGTCGGGAGGCTGATACTTTTTTAGATTTTGATGGAGGGGAGAGAAGTACTCTACACTCTAGAGAGGGAAATTAATACTTTAAATAAATTGATATTGCCTTATGTATTATATACAGTGGGGAGAACAAGTATTTGATACACTGCCGATTTTGCAGGTTTTCCTACTTACAAAGCATGTAGAGGTCTGTAATTGTTATCATAGGTACACTTCAACTGTGAGAGACGGAATCTAAAACAAAAATCCAGAAAATCACATTGTATGATTTTTAAGTAAATAATTTGCATTTTATTGCATGACATAAGTATTTGATCACCTACCAACCAGTAAGAATTCCGGCTCTCACAGACCTGTTAGTTTTTCTTTAAGAAGCCCTCCTGTTCTCCACTCATTACCTGTATTAACTGCACCTGTTTGAACTCGTTACCTGTATAAAAGACACCTGTCCACACACTCAATCAAACAGACTCCAACCTCTCCACAATGGCCAAGACCAGAGAGCTGTGTAAGGACATCAGGGAAGAAATTGTAGACCTGCACAAGGCTGGGATGGGCTACAGGACAATAGGCAAGCAGCTTGGTGAGAAGGCAACAACTGTTGGCGCAATTATTAGAAAATGGAAGTAGTTCAAGATGACTGTCAATCACCCTCGGTCTGGGGCTCCATGCAAGATCTCACCTCGTGGGGCATCAATGATCATGAGGAAGGTGAGCGATCAGCCCAGAACTACACGGCAGGACCTGGTCAATGACCTGAAGAGAGCTGGGACCACAGTCTCAAAGAAAACCATTAGTAACACACTACGCCGTCATGGATTAAAATCCTGCAGCGCACGCAAGGTCCTCCTGCTCAAGCCAGCGCATGTCCAGGCCCATCTGAAGTTTGCCAATGACCATCTGGATGATCCAGAGGAGGAATGGGAGAAGGTCATGTGGTCTGATGAGACAAAAATAGAGCTTTTTGGTCTAAACTCCACTCGCCGTGTTTGGAGGAAGAAGAAGGATGAGTACAACCCCAAGAACACCATCCCAACCGTGAAGCATGGAGGTGGAAACATCATTCTTTGGGGATGCTTTTCTGCAAAGGGGACAGGACGACTGCACCGTATTGAGGGGAGGATGGATGGAGCAATGTATCGCGAGATCTTGGCCAACAACCTCCTTCCCTCAGTAAGAGCATTGAAGATGGGTCGTGGCTGGGTCTTCCAGCATGACAACGACCCGAAACACATAGCCAGGGCAACTAAGGAGTGGCTCCGTAAGAAGCATCTCAAGGTCCTGGAGTGGCCTAGCCAGTCTCCAGACCTGAACCCAATAGAAAATCTTTGGAGGGAGCTGAAAATCCGTATTGCCCAGCGACAGCCCCGAAACCTGAAGGATCTGGAGAAGGTCTGTATGGAGGAGTGGGCCAAAATCCCTGCTGCAGTGTGTGCAAACCTGGTCAAGACCTACAGGAAACGTATGATCTCTGTAATTGCAAATAAAGGTTTCTGTACCAAATATTAAGTTCTGCTTTTCTGATGTATCAAATACTTATGTCATGCAATAAAATGCTAATTATTTACTTAAAAATCATACAATGTGATTTTCTCTCACAGTTGAAGTGTACCTATGATACAAATTACAGACCTCTACATGCTTTGTAAGTAGGAAAACCTGCAAAATCGGCAGTGTATCAAATTCTTCTTCTCCCCACTGTATACAGTCTCCCCATACATTTATTTGTATGTATTTATATATTTGAATAGATTTATGCAATCATTTTATATTACATTAAATCTTGTGCAATCTTGGAAAATATATGTTTTGCCTGAATGAATATTTGAGAGAAGCGATTAATATCTAGTTATATCAGATTATGTCGACATAACCAACATAACACAAAACAAATCCAGACAATTTATATCACTCTGGCTCATTAGTTTTGTATGAATAGAGGTGTCTACATACAATAAAGCACCAACCCTTGAAACCAGACATCTACCAATATATTCACAGGATAATGAGTGGCAATTTGTACAAGTTGATAAAACAGCAGAGATCATTTTCCTTGTCAGACCCCATAATCACCCACACATTGTCAAATGTGGAAGCAAAACTATCTAATGAAAATCTAAGCTCATACTTTGACAGAGACTTAGCTAGCTATATTCCATGGTTAAATATCAGCTGTTTTTGATTCAGAGCATCTGATCGATTTGTCTAGACCAGATTGTCGATCTTGGATACTTTCTGCAATTTGAAAGGTATTGCTTTTTTTATTTATGAAACGGGAAAGATGATGGCAAAGGGAATGTTTAATGTCTGAGACGTGTGATGTGATAGGCTATTTGAAACGTTCTGAAAAGACGAGACCGGTGCATTTGGGATAATTGTTTTGTCTACTATGGTGTACTTGTCTAAAGTAGTGCAGAATAGGGTGCCATTTGGGACGCAGGCAGAGTCTGTGATGTTCTGGGATGTTCCTCTATGTGATGGACAGATAGAGGCGTTTCTTTACTTTTTTGTTTTTATTTCACTTCAATAGCACTTTAACATCCCTTCCCTCCTGCAGTATTTGGACACAATGGATTCTACCTCATCCTGAAAGGTTCAGTAACTCCATACACTCAAGAAACATCCAAGGAGGCTGTCGATCCAAAGGGTTCAGTGGTAAGCAACGACACCATGGCATTGCCACAATGTTACTCCAGAGTGTTAAAGATGGAATCTGCAGTCGGGGGAAACAGCGCAAAACGCCGCCCCACCACCATTGTTATTGTTTTTATTGCCGAGCTGTCGCACAGCATGGTAAAACGTCGCACAGCATGGTAAAAGCGGAAAAAACAGTGTTCATTGTTTGCTGTAACTTCTCTGTTGTAATATCGCAATCGAATGTAGCTGTTTCACCATTAAGGATTCCAGCTTTAAGGTCTTTTCCCAGTTTTGGTTGGTTGATTGATTGATTGCGTGTTTCACCAGATAGGTGTGGGTTGCAGCTTTGGATCATTTGAACCCCCTGCAGTTACTGAGGCAGGCATCACCATCCAGTGTACGTTAACACAGGAACCCTGCGAGATCCTCAAAATCTCCCACTCAGGCTACGCCAAGCTGAAGAAGGTGAAGGATCTACATTTACTATCCAAAACGAATATGCTACACACCTGATTTAAATGCATACCAGCATATGTGACTGTATTAATCAACCACAAATACAAGTTACTTATACTCCCACATTTTCAATTTCTTTAGACAAGTCCTCAATGTCTTCAACTTTATTTGTACACTAAGACGTGTCCTTTCCCGCTGTCTTGAATCTGTATTGTGCTGTATGTCTCTTGTTGTAGGAGATCCTGGCCCAGAACTATGCTCTGAAGGAATCTCTGATCCAGGGTTGTCACTTCTACTTGCAGTGGCCCAAGCTCTCCATCGATAGGCTGGCCAACCTCATCCAGATGAAGAACTTACCAGCTAATCACGGTACAGTTCAGTAATAATCTCCCCTCAGTCAGCCAATCACGATAAACCCATCTCTCAGTCAGCCAATCACGATACAGTAATACCCTCAGTGAGCCAATCACGGTAATACCTGCCTCGCAGTCAGCCGATCATGGTAGTACATGGTAATTCCATAGTGCATGGGAGTTAGGCTATATGTTCCTGTAATGAATAATATATGTTCTATTTTCCGCACATTCATCCCTATATGAGTTAAATTAAATCCCTTTGTTGGTTTTTATCTGGGAAAATATGATACATCATGTATGTAATATGTCTTTGTAATGTGTGCCAGTTTTTTTATGACATCTTTATTTGTCAGTAATTAGGTACAGACACTGTATGCTTCATTGAAAACAAGATAGACTTAGACCTAGACGCAGATGGTTGCATTTGAAACAGAGGTTGCTACAGTATACCACAAGATCTTAACAGCTTCAATACACTATCAAAGGGACATGAGCGGCTTGTGGATTAAGTTCCCCGCCCTAGTTTGTGCCGTCTGCCAAGCAAACAAACACAAACAAGGCAACAGTAAACATGTCGTACCCCACGAATGATGCAGTGCCTCTCTTGGGCAAATCAGTGTAATTAGTGTAAATGACGGCTCTCTATGGCAAGACGGATCATTCACCCAAGTTTTGGCAAAATCGGGCCAGTGGTGTCTTAGATTTCATGTGGGACTAACGTACCTACAGTTGATTACTATAGCACCCCCTTGGGCCAATCAATGTAATTTTGTAAATGCCGGATCACTCACCAATTTCATCACTCTGAGTCAAACAGATCAAGAGATATAAACATGTGCCCGTTATAGCGCCACCGGGTGGTCGATATGAATGTTCTTGCATATGTTTAGTGATATCCTTGACTCATTTATATTCATTTATGTGCCAGTGCACGCCAACTTGAATGTTTATTCGTCAATCGTTGTTTTAAGTAGTAGTCTGGAAAACATTGCGTTGAGAGACCTTTGTCCATAGATGTCACATATCAAGTTTCGTGCAGATTGGTCATTCGATGCCAGAAGAGTAGCGTTTAAATTTTTCTTCACAAAATTATAAATGGCAAAAAGTCCATCATGGCGGACCTTATGGGTCCCTGAGGAAATGTATTCTTTGTGAGGAGAGGGACCTATGTACCAAATTTCATGACTTTAGGTTAAACGGGGTGAGGGGCGCACCTTTTAAAGTTTGCATTTTCAATCTCTTGTTATAGCGCCACCATCTGGCCAATCAGTGTAATTATTGTAAATGCCAGATCTCTATGGCAAGACGCATCATTCAATCGCGTGTGACTAACGTACTAACGGACAGAGACAGATGCACAGTCCCCTCCCCAATATAATTTGGGTCAACAAATTAGATCCATCCTCTACTTCTGCCTTTCCACAGCACTCTCACTCTCTTTCTCTTCCCTTTCTCTCTAGCCTCTCTCTCTATCTATCCCTATTCCATCTTTAGATGTAGTCGAGGCGACAGGAGAGCATATGGTGAACGTTGAATGGAGACGTTACGCAGTGCAGCTAAAGGCGTCGTACCAAATGCTTTATATCAAACACTTAACTCAGAACCTTGTCTTTTCAACTCAGAACCTTGTCTTTTCAACTCAGAACCTTGTCTTTTCCACTACTTGTATAGCATGTCATCATCACTGATCCCCTCCCTCTTCTCTCACCTTTCTTCTTGTCTTTTAACGGTGGAGGGAGAAGGAGAAGGGGGGCCTGGGCCTCCATACACCTCCAAAATGAGACTATACTCTCTCTATCCCCATTTTCCTCTTCATCCCCTTCCTCTGAATGCAATGATACATTCCCTTTATCAGACGGAGAGTGAAAGAAAAAAATGGTGGGTGGGTGTGTGCGTGCGTGCGAGCATGTGTGTGCATCTGCTAGTGATTGGATATGTTGGTTGGAGGGTAAGGGTGGGGTATAGGATAGTATCATACTGTCAAACAATAGGATCTCATCGCAGGCTGGAATAAGCAGAGCGAGTGGTGTATGCTCTGTGTGCCGCTTGTTGATTGCTGTAGGGCCGATCTCTAGCTCTATTTACCCAGAGGGAAGCTGAGGCTAGCCAGCCGTCTGGATCTGGCTGGATCTCAGTTTATGTATCCTTGATAGATGAAAGGTCTGCCTGGAGGGCAGGACTCCTGTCCTCAGGTCTGTACAGATGAATGGCTTGTTTACCTGCTGCTGACTATGATCAGAGGCCTAGTCTGCCTCCCAAATTGCACCTTATTCCCTATTTAGTGCACTACTACCCATAGGGCTTTGGTCAAAGGTAGTGCACTATATAGGGAATAGGGTGCCATTTGTAATTCAGCCCTATAACACAATATCCCTATGTGTCCTCTAGTTTGGCCTCTGACATATGGAGAGGATACCTTAACCATCTGGCTTACCTGCCTGCCATGTTAACCTATACGGACGCCTAAGCCTGTCTCTCGATCCCCAACAGGCTACTTGATCACCTTGATTGACTCCATTTAGATGCTTCTGTGGCTTTGAGAGGGATAGTGTTTCATGTGGACAGCTGGACTGGCTGGAGCGTGAAGGGCGTGAGAGCAGAATGAAGCCACCATAGAGATATTCAACTACTGTCTGAACAGACAAGAACTCTGGAGGTTAGGCCTGGTCATGACATTTGGGGCCATCTCAATTTGGGGCACCTCTGTTAAAGTAATAGCCATTTTAACATTTTGATGCATCCTAAATCTCTCTATGACCCCTTCCCTCACATCTGTTATGTCAGCTCCTATATACGGTACTGTAGGTGACATTTACAAGTCAGTGGAGAAAGACCGTGTTACAGAAGGCTATGACCTCACCACTGCAGGGGGACTCTTCTTCTCAGAGGGATGTGTGTCTAACTCTGGTGTTAACACTTCATGTCACCACAGGCACAACTGTCCTACAGTAGCTGCTTCAAGTGTCCACACACTGATCCATTGTCTCTATGAGATGACCTAAGTCACAGGCTGACTTGCCGACTGGCTGGCTGGTTGCTTTAACGTCGCCAACAGCTGTCCTGGCTGGCTCTGGTCCATCCAGTACCCTTTTTACACTATCATGCTTTTCACATTGTCCTTTCCAACATGGTTCAAGCAACTATGGAACTGTAGTTGCGCAACCAAGCCAGGTTCGGCTTGGCTCGGTAGTGTAAAAAGGGTACATTCATTTCCGTTCTGGCTCCAACACAACAGACAAAGCAGTCTGGTTGGAGACCAAGGCGTTTTCCCACGCAAGGCCTTTTCAGAAAGTCAGACAGACAAGACTGTCGGTATGGGAATACTGTGTCCCCATCCCAGACAGTCATGCTTGTCCAAGAGCTCTCCTCTGGAATGTAGTCCACTAACGCAAGCACGCGCGTACAAACACACACACTGCACATAGTCTGGGAGATTGTTTTACATTGATTGTTCACGGGGATCAAACAACCAGCCGGTATCTTAATCCAAGCAAGAGATGGATTACATTACACTGTGTGACTGTGTGTGTAAAGTGGCTGATGGATATTTTCATGATGGTGCATGGCATGAATGAAACATGTTTTCAGGGTATTGTAAAGAGTTGAGTGATTCGCCATGCCTTTAGCTTAGTCTTACATACTCGCATACGTCTTGAGCGAGGAATCCTGTTACACTTAATTGAATATGACCGCTCTGCTTTATGATGTACGTTCAATGCCTCCGAGGCCTACAGGTAGAATAGCGGTTGATCACAAGCAGATAAGTATACTTTTCCACTTCCCGGAATCTGGTTAAGCCAAGACAATTTTGGCGTATGCTGGTAATAGAAAATAAAATGGTTAATTTAGAAAGTATCCCTTTCCTTCCGTTGTGGGCATTTCCTCCTTCAATAATTCTCAGCTGTCATCTTCGTGCCCTTCTCACCCCTCTTCGCCCACCTCACCCTCCTCCACTTCTCCAAACTGTGGCAAGGCTCTACTATCCATCATTGGCTGATTATTGTTTCAGAGAGCTCATTACAGTAGACGAGGGCCAAAAAACAGACTAATAACTAACTATTAGGGCCCTATTAGAGTGGCTAATTCAACCCCTATTTGGGTTTCCTCCCTCCGTCCCTATAGACAATGAATGAGGTCTACCACAGTGTTTGGATAAAACTCCCTCCCGAATCTTTGTCTGTCTGACGCATGAATGCACATGCACACACAGAGGAGAGGAGAGAGGGTTTGGCTGTCCCCCATCACACCAGTAAAAAATCTGCCATTAACTACACATTCGTTGTGTGACAATCAAAAGTCTGTCAGGCACCAATTTAAACGTTAAAGGGAGAGGACAGGCAGGCTAGAGAAGATACAGCTTGTCAGTCAAGAGGTACTATCAGCAACAGGAAAGGTTATGGACTGCACGCTTGTTGTTTTAATTTCACGGTAGATGCTGTATGCTTGGAGATATAGTAAGCACAGCCAATGCACTCTGCTGTATGGGAAAATCATACCAAAGACGACCTCACACTAACCCTGCCATCTAGCAGTTTATCCTAAACACCCTGCACATTGCCTATCTTTCAATACAGACATGGTCACTAAAGTAACCTGATCGCCAGGGCAAAACAGCCTTCTCACTAATGTCTGATGGCATTTTGAGTGAACCTTGGCCCCAGCCTGTTCTGGAGAGAAGATTGACTATGACTGTGTTAGAAATTACACCTTGTTCCCTATAAAGTGCACTACTTTTGACCAGAGCCCTATGCGTCTTGGTCAAAAGTAGTGCACTAGGGTATAGTGTGATATTTGGAACACAGACTATGACAGAGAGTTGGAGCAGACAGACACAGTCCAGGGGATCCTACAGGGTAATTTCCCAGGTGAGGCCCTGTTAACTGTTTGATTATTCTGGGGCCTGAGTGAGTGAGAAAGGTCAAAGGGAATCTTGAGGTTCTGAGGTCTTGAATAAAAGCTGCCAAGCGTTTCATTCGAATAGGCCGGAATGAAATTAGGCCCGAGAATGACACACACACACACACACACACACACAGACACACACACACACACACACACACACACACACAGCATCAATGCATGACTCCCCTGGTGCTCCCCCAGTGATATCTACCGCTGTACATGAGGCTGGGCCCTCCCGTCCTGTCAGCACACATAACAAATGGTCCCTGTTTGTCCAACTTTCCCCTACATAGAGATAGGGTTTAAAAACACCTGTCAGCACTGATATACAGTGTTTCTCTTAGCCGTTAAAGGCTAGAGGGCCGTAAATCAATAGAATGCTCACCTCCCAATGCACACAACCCAAAGATTTGTCACATGAAGAAATAATCCTCCAGTCCAGACTTTGGGGCTTCTTGCTAAAACAGAGATGACTTCTTCAGTCATTTACAGTGTAGCCTACTTTTTTTTCACACTACTTTTGGTAGATTTTCTCGGTTGTGATGCATTTGTCAAAGAAGTGGTGGATTGGGTGTTGCTGTGGGGGTTAGTAGGATGTTGTGTGTGTGTGTTAGTGTGTGCAGTAACCCCAAGAGTGTTCGAGGCGATGAATAGACACATAGAGTACAGCTTCGGGTAAGGTTAAGGGGGAGGTGTGTGTCTCTTTGTTAACTACAGCTTGTGCGCGATCTCTAATGTTAAGGTTAAGTCTCAAGGGTTTGCTCTTCTGAGTTAGAATACCTCATGATAAGCTGCAGACCATACGAAGATATCTATTTACTTGAGCGTGCTAAGACCGCACTCAACGAGCTGTATAGGGCCATAAGCAAAAAATAAAATGTACATCCAGAGGTGACGCTCCTAGTGGCCGGTGATTTTAATGCAAACTTAAATCCGTCTTACCTCATTTTTACCAGCATGTCACCTGTGCAACTATAGGCGACACAACTGTAGAGCACCTTTACTCCACACACAGAGACACATACAAAGCTCTCCCTCGCCCTCCATTTGGCAAATCTGACCATAACTCTATCCTCCTGATTACTGCTTACAAGCAAAAACTCAAACAGGAAGTACCAGTGACGCGCTCAATACAGAAGTGGTCCGATGAAGCGGATGCTAAGCTACAGGACCGTTTCGCTAGCACAGACTGGAATGTGTTCCGGGATTCATCCGATAACATTGAAGAGTTTACCACATTAGTCACCGGCTTCATTAATAAGTGCATCGATGGTGTCGTCCCCACAGTTACTGTACGTACATATCCCAACCAGAAGCCATGGATTACAGGCAACATCCGCACTGAGCTAAAGGCTAGAGCTTCCGCTTTCAAGGAGCGGGTCACTAATCCGAACACTTATAAGAAATCCCGCTACGACCTCCGACGAGCCGTCAAACAGTCAATACAGAACTAAGATCGAATCCTATTACGCTGGCTCTGACGCTCGTCGGATGTGGCAGGGCTTGCAAACAATCATTGATTACAAAGAGAAACCCAGCCGCGAGCTGTCCAGTGACACGAGCCTACCAGACGGGCTAAATGCCTTCTATTCTCGCTTTGAGGCAAGCAACACTGAGCCATGCATGAGAGCACCAGCTGTTCTGGACGACTGTGAGATCTCGCTCTCCGTAGCCGATGTGATTAAGACCTTTAAACAGGTAAACATTCACAAGGCCGCAGGGCAAGACAGATAACCAGGATGCGTACTCTGAGCATGCACTGACCAGCTAGCAAGTGTCTTCACTGACACTTTCAACCTCTCCCTGACTCAGTCTGTAATACCTACATGTTTCAAGCATACTGCAATAGTCCTTGTGCCCAAGAATGCGAAGGTAATCTGTCTAAATGTTTATTTATTTATTTTACCCTTATTTTACCAGGTAAGTTGACTAAGAACACATTCTCATTTACAGCAGCAACCTGGGGAATAGTTGGAGATATAATATAATGGAGAGGAGGGATGAATATCTCCCCGTAGCACTGCTTTGAAAGGCTGGTCATGGCTTACATCAACAACATCATCCCAGACACCCTGGACCCACTCCAATTTCCTGACGGGCCGCCCCCAGGTAATGAGGGTAGGCAACAACACATCCACCACACTTACCCGCAACACGGGGGCCCCTCGGGGGTGCGTGCTTAGTCCCCTCCTGTACTCCCTGTTCACCCAAGACTGCATGGCCGCACACGACTCCAACAGATTCATTTAAGTTTGCTGACGAGGTCAGTGACACTGCCAGGAAAACAACCTCTCCCTCAACGTCAGCAAGACAAAAGAGTTGATCGTGGACTACAAGAAATGGAGGGCCGAGCACGCCCCCATCCACATCGACGGGGCTGTAGTGGAGAGGGTCGAGAGCTTAAAATTCCTCGGGTCCCCATCACTAAGGAATTATCATGGTTCACACACACCAACACAGTCGTGAAAAGGTACGACAATGCCTCTTCTCCCTCAGGAGGCTGAAAAGATTCGACATGGGCCCTCAAAAAGTTCTACAGCTGCACCATTGAGAGCATCTTGACCGGCTGTATCACCTCTTGGTATGGCAACTGCTTGGCATCTGACTGCAAGGCGCTACAGAGGATAGTGCGTACGGCCCAGTATGTCATAGACTGTTCTCTCTGCTACCAATTGCCGTGCGGTAGCAGAGAGAACAGTCTATGATGGGTGGCAGGACTCTGAACAGCTTCTACTCCCAAGCCATAATAATGCTAAATAGTTTGTTAAATAGTTAACCAAATAGCTACCCGGACTATCTGCATTGACCCTTTTTGCGCTAACTATTTTGACTCCTCACATACGCTATTTATCCACCTTAATTACCTTATACCACTGCACATCAACTTGGTACTTACCCCGTATATATAGCCAAGTTATCGTTACTCAGTGTGTATTTATTCCTCATGTTATAATTTTTCTATAATTTATAAATTTTTCTCTCTGCATTGCTGGGATGGGCGGTATGTAACATTTCACCGTTAGTCTACACCAGTTGTTTACAAATAATGTGACGAATAACATTTTGATTTGAGTACAGAACATACTTACAAAGTCTCTGTTACACACACCTACCCATACTTCTCACTTACTGTATGCTGGTTCATCCAGCCTCCTCTCTTTCTCATCTTTCCTTCTCTCTTTCCTCCTTTCTTTCCTCTTCTCTTTCCTTCTCTCTTTCTCCTCTCTTTCCTTCTCTCTTTCCTCCTCTCTTTCCTCCTCTCTTTCCTTCTCTCTTTCCTTCACTCTTCTTTCTGTAGTGCTGGTGAAGGAAGGTAAGGTGTGTCACTTTGTGGCCTACATCCGAGAGGGGGAGTGTAACATCCTCCAGGACATTAACTCACTGATGAGGACCCCGCAGGAGAAGGTGTCAGTCTGTACACACACACACACACACACACATACACACAAACACACACACACACACGCACACACACCACACTGTAACAGTAGGCCTTCCTCCAGGCTGCTGCATGTTCCCTGTTAGATTAAAAACCACTTCATCTAAATCAAGGAGTGAGGGAGCAGGACTTGATTTGAATATTAATTACATGGTTAAGACTGATTACCATAATTGTATTACATTTTATACTGGGAAATAGGAATATCAATTCCAGGAACATGTCATTTGTAATAATGATTGGGCCTTGGCTATTTTTCCCCCATTGGTTGTTGGTTTCCAGGGCAGCAGGATAAAGTTTGTTGTCGTGGGGAAGCTCGGACCAATGGAATCGTTCGGTGAGGTGAGCATCCTGCTTGACCAGCCCTCCCCCTGCAGCATCGTCACGGCGACAGAGGTGCAAGTAGGGATCATCCAACCAGATGCTCTGAAAGGTTAGTCACATGATCTTCTATCATATCTGGTAGCCTATACAATCTCCTAAACTGTTGGATGTTTGAAAGGAAATAAAAACTGAGTTGATTACTGTGCGTTAATGTGAGTTATGTTCATATTTTGCTTAGGACTTGATTCGGTGACATCGGCACTGATGTTACAAACAGCACAGCCGACTTACGGGAAGTTGAGTCAGGTACTGCACAGTCATTTTGTCCAACATATTAACCTTACAGTATTCACCCTTTCCCTTTACCCTGATACTATTGTGTTATAGAACAACTGGAAAAGCACTGGTTCAAACAGTGAATAATATTCTATTGTATTCATCTAGAATACTGTTGACCAATTGGTTCTGTATGACGTGTCCCTGTCTTATTCCAGGAAGAGATTAACAAGGAGTACATCAGACAAGAGCGGCACAAGGAGTGGGACCACATAAAGGTGTAGTGTATAGTATAGTACGTCAGTAAATAATATTGTTACAGTACTTTCTTTCCCTTTCTCACTAATGTGCCTTTTCACTCTACTGAGCCTTTTCAAATTACAGAGCTGTACAACTTCACTGGCCTGATTATGCATCCACCATAGTTTCTGGAACCGTGCTGTGAAGGACAATGTGAATGGAAAATAACAAGCCAGCACAGTACGGTTCGGCTCAGTAGTGTGAAAAGGGTCTCTCTCTGTTTTATGCTCTTATGGAATACCCAGCACAGTACGGTTCGGCTCAGTAGTGTCAAAAGGGTCTCTCTCTGTTTTAGGCTCTTATGGAATACCCCGCACAGTAAAGTTATAATCCCTGTGCCTTGTCCAAACACAGAACACAAACACAACGTTTCTTCTGAGAATCAGCAACCATGCAGCCAGCCCTAACTAATTCCCAGGCCTGAGTCCCAATGTCTGCCTTTGTTCTCAATCAACAGTGTGTGTGTGTGTGTGTGTGTGTGTATATTTGCGCATGTTCGCTTGTGTGTGCGGGTATGCGTGCATTGTGTGTGCCAGTTTCCCATAGACGATTACACCACTGTGTAGCTCTGCTCTGTTATTGCCATGGCAAAATCCCTACTTGGAAGGAAATTCATTATGGACGCTGGCTAACTGGCTAACCGGTCCAGTGCAATCCTCTCTGAGGTACCTTTCTGCAGCTACAGCTTGTGTATCTCCCACGTAATAAAGACAGACGGACAGGCCGGCCGGCCGACCTCCCTTTCTCTGGCTGCTTGTTTCACAGGAATATAACCTTTCAGACCCTTCCCATGTAGCTCTGGGCTTGTAGGCCAATAGAATGGGTCACTTTGTGCGTTTTGTCAGAAACACTATACAGTTTATCTGTCAGGAGGCTAAAGTGATCATCAGGCCCAGCTGTCTACCTCTGTCATGGGTTGGTTTAGTGTGTGTGGTCTGGGTCTGGGTCTCACTGCCAAGCTTTCTCGGCTGAACGAACAGGAGCCTGGGAGCCCCGGCCTTTTGGGGTGTGGTAGGAACCGACATGCAGTGTCCTGCAGCCAATGAGAGAGGAGGATCTTGACTGATGAAAGGCTCACAAAGCAAATCGTTACCGTAACAATCAGCTGTCATGAACATTGTTCTGATAGTGACATAGAGCTCAGTGGGAGCAGGGTGTTGAGTGTTGTCATCCTAGATAACACATAAAGGCTAAAACAGACAAGTGTAGCTAGTTGTGTCAAACAGCAAGTTGTTGTACAATACATGGTCAGCTGTTCTGCACTGGTATGAATCGGCCTGTTGTTCTACAGTGAGGCCTTCGATACTGTAGCACCACTGTAGCTTCTCGCTTATATGCAGCCTTTTCCTGATCCCAGATCTGTTTGTGCTGTATTTCCAATGTCCATGGGAGTTATCTATACAACACTATCAGGTTAATGCAGCCCCTCTCTCTGCATGGAGCCAGATCCATCTCCTTCTCATGTTAAATGCCTTTTGAACCTTCCTGTGGTTCATGCCATTTAACCTTTAAAATACATTTAAAGCTCTAGTGTCAGTGATTGCTTGTATTTTATACTTGTTTATCATAATTACACAGTCAAATGGACACTGAATAAACCAAAACAGAATTGAAGGATATGTGTCTATTGAAAGCTTTTCATTCTTGCTACATCTGATGGCATTTACTCTCTACCATTGCTGAATGGTGTTAGATCATTTACGATCAGTAGCAGGAGCACAGAGCTGGAAAAACAACTGTTTACATGTCTAGCCGCTCTTTGATGGATACAGGCAGTTATTATGGCTGTTTGATTGCGGTGACACGTCAGGCTTTATTTTTCAGCTCCAGAATTAGGACAGATTTGTTTGTTTGTTTGTGATCTCATATGGAGAACCCAGAGTGACTGATAAATAGCACTGTGATTGTTCACGTTTCTGACGCAACAACCCTTTTTTGGCCAAATATCGGAACTCTTTTATCCTTTTAAATAGATTTAGGAGTTAGGAGTTTCCAAGGTATTGGGACAAGGGTGAATCACCTATAAATGATGTGTAATTCATATGTTATGCTCAGTAATCTAGGCTGAGTGTGTGTAATTTTGGGAGGTGGAGTTGAAGTCAGGCGGTGAGTTATAAACATGGGTTGGAGAAGAGGTTCTGTGTCTTGCTGGTTTATTTAGACTCAGGTCACTGGTACTATAGACATCTGCATGAATGTGGGTGTGGTGAGAAAGGAAACACAAACAGACACAGTGACTCTTACTCCTTACTTGTGTAACCTTGTCTGAGACCTAAAGACTTGAATTAGCTCCCCGAGTCAGAAACAGACAGCACCTGAAACACACTGTACTCCTAGGTAACAGAGGTAGTTCAGTGAACAATGCTCACTTGATGAGTAACCTTGCTTGAGACCTGAAGACTTCCATTAGCTCCCTGAGCTAATGCCCAGTTTTTAGCTCAGATCGCTAAACAGTCTTATGGGACACTACCATGATTGCAAGTGTCATGCCCTTGAGAATATGGACGAATCATTCCAAAAATTAATTACTTTGTAATTTCACCAGACAACGACAAAATGTTAATCAGCTTTTCCTTTCAGAATGTGCCAATTACATTTTATTATTAAAGGTTTTGAGTCCCTCAAAATATTACTCAATCCACACAAAATAAAGAAATCCTAACAAATACATGATGATATAGTGGGAAAGCGTGTGTGCGTGTCGAGCGGGGGAAAAGGCGTCAGAAAGACTAAATTAATCAACAGACAGAATGCATTCACTTTAATCATTGCAAACTTTAAACGTGATGGCCCTTTGGACATTTGTGTTCATGAACAAAATTGCTATTGATCTGTGATTTGTCTGCTCACACATATCTGTTTAGACGTCTATATCTCACCCTCACACAATGTATGATTGGTTATCTGTTTCCTATAATCAGCTCCATGTTGTGTGGGATGCCATAGACCAATGTAATAACGCTCCATTGATTGGTGCTTTTGATCTTTAGCACTGGGCATACAGTGTGATATACTGCCAGGGGCGTCATGCACCTAAACAATCTGAGGAGGTACAAAGTATGTGAGGATAGATGAGGGGTGGTCCGTATGGGCGCTATGCCCCCCGTCCTTAAGTTGGAGAATTTCGCATTTTTCAAACACCTGAAATAGCCTTTTCCTGCAATCTACAGCCATAATCATTATGCTTAATTTTATGTAAAAAATATGTTTTTCTGCATATGTAAGCATACCTCTTGAGCTGTCTGTATCCTCCTGACTGGTGGTTATTTCTTTAAAGAAACAAAATATGCTTCTCTGCTCACATCTGGGTAAAAGATTGAAAGGAATGTTAGTCTTATTTGTACATTTAGTTATTGCTTGCTTTTCTAAAGTCTAGCAACCTTGCCAGCAGGCATCCCAGCTAAGATAGACAAGCTAGCTACTATAACTTGATTGATAACCTGAAATGGCTTCTTGGTAGATAGTTATGAGGTTGGGAGATTGGGAACCTATCTGGGCTAGCTAAAGCCAACTTCCTAAAATTGCTAAGTCGTTAGTAGTATTACAGAGGGAAAACAAATGTGTAATTACAATTGTATAATTATAATATTTATTTTTTACAGGACAAATCTGAGGGGGCACGTGCCCCTGATGAGCATGACGCCTCTGTACTGCTATACAGTGTGAAATACTGTATTGCTCATCATAAGTGTGTATTTTAATGTCATGTTTTGTCTCTTATTTCCTCCACAGAAGAGAGTGTTGTCTGATGCCCTGCTCTACAACGGGATCCAGCAGGGGAACGGGAAGTGGACCTTCAGTAGGGGAGGTGGGAGAAGATCTGTGGACAAGAGCAACCCCATCCAATAAACACAACACAACACACACACAACCCCCCAGCGTATACTGCCTGCTTTGACTCCAGATGTTACAACAACATAAGAAAACACAGGAACTGACATTGCCAAACCCTAATTTGCTGTTTAAAAGTATGACTCCAGTCCCATGCTCCAATCCAACTTCTGACACCACACCCTCCAATATGCACCACAGACGTTCATTCTCTGCCTGTATCTTTGGACTCAACGTACAGTGACCTCTCCAGATGTACACTAATATAGCATCATAGAAAATAAACTGTTATTCTCCCCAGCTTCCACTCTCACTCAAAGTCTTTCAAATAAGAGGCAATTATTGTCAATCAGCTAGCAGCTTTCACTGCATTACTGCCAGGGCCAGAGGAACTCTGAGGACAGTGACACATCATGTTGTCTTTCACCCACTTAGTATAACGTAATCAGACATGTCCTATGTGTGCAAATACAGAGCCTGACCCAGCCCAAAACAACCCACCATAACCATAAACCCCCAACACAGGCCAAAACAACACAGCCTCATTGGATCTTATGCTTGTGTGAAACTGTGTTGGGAGGACAGGCAACAAGTCTTTCAACGACATACAGAGCCCAACAGAGCCCAACACAACACCTTGGTGCACAGAAACTGTGAATACTGTAGAGAACAGAAACAATTATATATGAAAGAGAAAATACTGAACCGTATCATAGAGAAACTGAAATGACATTTGACCGTATAATTTGTTTTATGTCTAAATATTTGGGTCGAGACATAATACTTTTTAGATTGCTAGAATCAGTATGGAAACAGAAACCAGACCTTAAAATACATGGTGTTTGTTTAGATTTGAGAGACCGTAACTGACCTCGACAGAGACTATTTTGTTTCACATTCCCGAAGGAAAATAGCTCTTTATTGCTTCTTTGTATATATTTTTGTTTTCTCTTCAGATGACAGTTCTGTACTGAAATGACCTACTGAAATTGTCCCTCAGTCTGGAGAATGATTTGAAATGAGAATGGGCTTGAAACGAGCGGTGGTAAATTACATGGTTTTATTGTAGCAACTATTGTAGCATCTCCTCGTCTGCATAAGCCTAATTTGATTAAATGTTTTTGTGTGTGTTATGGAAATTTTACCTGAATAGAATTACATTTAAGAATTTGTGCACTATTCATTGGTTAATCTTCACCTTTATCCCCGCCAAAAGTGTTCCTTCATGTTAGCAGAGATTTCAGAAACTCAAACAAATAGCTAATTTCCAAAATGAGTGAGGCTCTTAACCCTTAACATTGACACAAGTAAGATTAATTATGCTTTCAAATGGTTTTGTCCACACGCGTGCGTGCACACAATCATTTCACACAGTCCAAGAGCTGCTTTCAATACAATGTTTGGGAGGTTAGGTTGGTGAGGTGAGATGTTTGCCCTCAAGGTGCAGGGGGAAATGACAAAGCTGTTTCCTTTGTTTGGACAAGGCCCCGTGAGAACGTAGTCCAAGGCTAGAGGAGAGGTGTTGCATGTGTCTCCAAGGCGAGAGGAGAGGTGTCACTAGGTGTGGTGTGACACAGTCACCGTAGGGGGTGTTACTAGGAAACGAGGTGATGAAGCCTGAAATATCACATTCACTTCCCATGACCTCACAACAGGACATGCTATCGCACAACACTTCACTGGACTCGAGGGCATTTCACCACATTTATATAGAAAAATATGAATAGCCACACATTGTGTATTTTTCATTTAGCCTTCTCTTATCTGTAAAATAACAGTATACTGGTCAGATAATTGATTGGTCAGATCAGATGATTATTCAAGAAATGACTGGTGCATATCTTGTTAAATTACACTAGGCATTTATGTCCCCTGTGATTTCATACAACATGTTATAATAAACACAGTGTAGCTTATATGGAACATGGGATAGACCCATATGGCACCCTATTCCCTATATAGAGCACTACTTTTAACTAGAGCCCTATTGCCCTGGTCAAATGTATTGTACTAGGGAATAGGGTGCCATTTGGGAGACAACCACTGTCTTGGGCCTGTCATCATCATAGCTGCTGCTGACCTGTTAATTTATTGTTTGTTAAACAGTAGGGAGGCTGGAACGCTTCCCAAGGATATACACATTACACATAATGTATGGGAGTTGTCTGCCTGGCTGCGTCAGTGAATCTGCACCCATTGACATCAACCATTGTTTCTCTACTCTGAGAAAGGAAACCGTAATAGATAAACACAGCCAATTATCCTGGCACAGAGTTTGTCTTCTTCAATGAACTCTAACCCCTGAAGTCGGGGGCATAATCTATCATGGCTCTCTCTACTGTGTGTCCCCAAGTAGGAAAAACCGCTCAAGTTGTTCTACAGCAAGACAAAACAAATAGCAACTGATTTGTCAACAACAAACAAGCTGGGAATTTCGAAATCCACGTTTCCTGGTTATTAGATGGCAAATCTTATGTCTAGCTATCGGATCTTCAAGTATTTTGATAATTTTCCATTCCTGTTTTATATAAAGTAATGTCAAGACTTGTTCCACTTATCATATTAATAATTGTCATGGTTCCAGTTATACCATAAGTGCATGGGAGACTGTCAGATATTGTTTAGTTGAAGGGAAATCTTCCATACTGTATGTGGACATCATTTCTCCTCCACACACACACACACTTTCATAACACGAGGTAACACTAAGTGAAGCGGGTTATGACTCATGTTCAGGCCTAATGTCTGCTATGTAGTGTTGTGTTGTCTGTCTGTGTCTCTCTGTAACCTACATCTCACATGTCTCAATGGGATCTCTCTTCCATATCTCCTGGTTTCTATTTAGCTCTACTATGTCTCTGTCTGTAAATGCAGTGTCACAGAGGACCAACCCCAGGGGAAATGAGGATGCCCTTCTCATTGTTTCCTACATCGGCAGACAGAGGTTGCGTCCCAAATTGCACCCTATTTCCTATATAGTGCACTACTTTTGACCAGGGCCCATAGAGTAGTGCATAGGGAATATGTTGCCATTTGGGACAGAGATCAAGAGGTAGCTAGTTAAACCTCAATCAATTAATCAAGGTGTCGAAAGCGTTCCACAGGGATGCTGGCACATGTTGACTCCAATGCTTCCCACGGTTATGTCAAGTTGGCTGGATGTCCTGGCTGGGTGGGGGTTTTGTTTGGCTGGTTTGGGGTTTTGGACCACCTGGTGACATCACCAGGCGGTATAAGTTAATAGACCAATATTATCCTCTCTGCCAATTACATCTAGTTTTCAGGTTACGCATCCCTCCCATTAGGCTCCTCCAATTAGACCCCTCAGACCACTCCCAGACAGTCCTAGCTAAATTCTTGCTTGAGAAATGGCATTTTGCTAAGAAGCTATTTTTGTTTATTTTTGACCATTTTAATTGAAAACAATCAGAGTAAGGTACTTTAGTTACCCAGAAATGATTTGATATTGACATAAAAACGTCAGCATTAGATCTTTAATTTGTAAACAGAGATACTCCTGCATAAACACAACTAAGGCAGGTATTCATGTGGTCCTCTCTCTCTGTCGATCTCTAACTAACTGAAGGTTAGAAGGCTGTCTTGTCTGCAGGAACCTTGGTGTGAGTAAATCCAGCGCAGATTTTCACAGTGCTTCGCTCTATAAACCTTCCCAGTTACCATGTCGATTTACACCTATTGTAAAAAAGAAATGTTGACATAAAAACAATGGCAGTTAGAACACACACTTAACTGTTGCCTGTACCAGATGGGGGAGGTCAAGTGAGTCTGGGGCTACATCCCAAATGGCCCCCTATTCCCTATAACCCATAAGGATCTGGGCTAAAAGTATTGCACTATGTAGGGAATATGGTGCCAGTTGAGACGCAGCCTGGGTTCTATTAAATCTGTTTCTAAATCGAGAACGTTCGGTTGAGAAAGAAAGAAAGTACAAAACAAAAAAAGTGGGTAGCCTTTAGGGCATTGGCTCTGTTGGAAAGTGGAACCATATGGTAGGAAGCAGAGTCCCCGTTCAGTCGTCCAAACCAACAAATACAGCCGTTTGGTGCGGTGACTCTTTCCAGACGGGAGTCAAATGCTTCAGTGCATTTCTGGTTTAGAGCACTTTCAAGGAAAGTGATGGATATGATTTTTGGCTGTGCTTTATGTATTTTATTTACATTTCAATTTGGTTCTTATGATGTAAAAGATGAAAGATTGCATACAAATTCATAGTCCAAGCAGAAATAATTCCAAGGAGCCGCTATTGTCTGTTGTACGTGTAATTCAGTATGGATTGCTCTTAAAATTGACAAAAAACGTGTTTGAATGGAATACAATTTAATTTCTTTCCTCACAACTTCTATGGTAATCACTCATTCAACTTGATGAGAGTAATCTGACAGATATGAACAAAGATGGTTGTCATCAGAGATTAAGGTTGGGAAATTGGGGTAACTTTCCCAAATTTTTCAGGTTTTCCAGAAATCCCGGTTGGAGGGTTCCTGGACTCCCAGCTTATTCCCTCCTTACTCCAGGAATCTTCCAACCTGGATTTCTGGTAACCTGGGAATTTTAGGAGTTACCAGAATTGTGCAGCCCTAATTGAGATGACCTCATCAAAGTAAAGAGTTCCTTTTAGAAAAAGTGCCTATTAGTTGGTGTAGCCTAATACTGTAATGTTTTGTGGTCAGAGGGTAATATGTCACGTTATGGTATCTTCAGACCACGCTCCAGTTTGATCCTCCTCCAGTAGTGGTGAGTTTGTAGTCTGTACCCATGCCCAGGAGACACTGTCTGCGTCCTAAATAACACCCTTCCTTTTATAGTGCACTACTTTTGACCAGCGCCCATAGGGCTCTGGCCAAAAGTAGTGCACTATATAGAGAATAGGGTGTCATTTGGGATGCAACCACTGTAAAACATTGGTTCCAGTCCTCCCAGTCACACCGTCTGAGGTTAAACCTTCTCTGAAGAGTCTTGGTTTTGGTACAGTTAATACACCGCTGTAAACTGTACCACTTTGCTGAAAGAGAGTTCTCAACATGTGCACCCTCCCCCCCCTTCCTCCTCCTCTTCCTCTGACTTCACAATAGAATCAGTAAATGGATGTCATATCATTGAAACCTGTTTTCGTCTCAATTGTTGATGGATGGTGGAGAGCTTCTAGGGGATTAAGCAAATGAGACGTGTGTGAAATTGAGTCGGAGAAAAGCTTGATCTGCATCATTCCCTCTCCTACAGTACATCTATCTCCATTTGGATCCCGGAGCAGAAAGGTCAGCTTTGAGAGAGAGAGAGAGAGAGAGAGAGAGAGAGAGAGAGAGAGAGAGAGAGAGAGGCCCTCTGTTGTCAGCTCCAGTAGTTTTAGATTATAGACAGTGATCCAAATGATAGATTGTATGGCCTCACATTTGGCATTTAAACTGGCCTAAATATTCCTATATGCCTAAGCTAGACAACTTGCTTCACTATTGTTTTTTGGAGTTACGATGATTCATATTCAACAATAATTTAGCGTTGCCGAGTTGGACATTATGCAGGCAGACAGATATGGTCATACCACTGATTACAGCCCTAAGCAATTATCCTAAAATATAATGAAAAAACAACACTTTTCATTTAATTCTTAGAGGTGGAAGCCAGACTAGCCTCAGAGCAGTGGTCAGTGGAATGCTTCTGTCTCCTGCTGTGTCTTATAGAAGGGACCTTATTCATTTATATTACACTGCACAGCTCAGGACAAGACTTCATTGTCAAGAAGAAGCATTTCAAGCAGATTACATGTCAGGTAAAAGAAAACCCATTTGTGTTGCGGCTTGATTAGGTGGCAAAAAAACTACAATAAAACAAATTACATTCTGTCAGGAGCGTTGTCAAAACCAAACGGGAGCCTATGGTGCCGCTACGCACAGTGACACATCTCACACCTTGCCTCGACAGTTCTTAGGTGTTTCACTCTTTCTTTAAAGAATCAGGACGCTTATGTCATCCTTTGACACATATACACTACTATCCAATCTTGTCTTTTATAAACCAACATTTACTGTATCTAACATTACTGTTGCCAGCTACAAACTACTGTATTAATATTCAGATCAGGGATGAATTTACTCACAGATTTTATGACTGTCTGCATTGTCGTTTCTTTTCATTATCTACAATATAAAGGTTGAGAATGGTTCATTTCTCTGGGCCCCTCTGGCCTGGACACCACATGGGTTAAAATGTCATCTCGATGCAGTCTACTGTCATGAAGATGCATATCTCTCTCTCTCTCTCTCTCACACCCTCCAGAAATTATCACCAGAATAGTGGTCTGGTTACTAATTATTTATGATGTCATTACGGGGAAATTACAGTGAAGGATCTTAAGTTAGACCTCAGGGAACTTTAAACACTCCATCAGAAGAGGGGGAGGTGTTTTGATATCTCTGACCTAAGTCAGAGAGTTTTCTTTAAGCAGATTCTGTATCCCAATGTCAACCAGGTACAACTTTACTTAATCACTTTATGATGCCCCGCCCACTTCCTGATCGAACATGATTGTTTTCCTCCTTCCGCTCATTCACAAACAAGCAAAACAATTGTTAATTTGAATTACATTTGTCAAAACTATTAACAGAGTCTATTGACGCACCGGTGCATCAATCTAAGTAAAATGTTTTTTGCATGGGAACCGCATCCGCCTATGTTGCCCTTCCGCATCTGCGGTTGAAAGTGGCAGAGCTACAACGCTGTTTGTCAAACCAAGAGACATCACGAAAATCAGTCTTCTCACGAACACGCCTGTAGCATCCGAACAGTTTGGCAAACTAATATGACCCCTCTATAGAAAGGGGAGAATCTCACGAACATGATGGTGTTCTCCGTTTCGCTCTTTGACCCACACAAGCCCTACGGGACTCTTCTGAAGTCGGTAACACTGTTTGGGCTACAAACTAATATGACCCCACTGTAGAAAGGGGATATTCTCACAAACACAATGGTGTTCTCCATTTTGCTCCACTAGTGTCACGGGACTCGTCTAAAGGTAACCCATACAAATGAATGGAAGTATGGAAGTAGAATTGTGCCAACAAAAATAAGGGGTTAAATATGTGAATTTCCTGTGCATTCTTATATCTCCTAGATATAGGACAGACACTTCAAAACCTTATTTCCTATGATTCATTGTTTTACTTTCAATTTTTGCCATTTATGCAGGGGATCAACTTTCACTGGGGACTGAAATTGCAATTTTGCCCCCCCCCCAGTTTTATCATTGGAATGTGATTTTAAAAAACTGGGCAACTGAGTGCTTTAGGACCATGCGGATACCTCTGAACGGTCGGGTAGGCTGTTTGGATGTTTATCCGACTGGATAAAAAAAAAATATATATGTCCCCCCCACTTCTAAAACCAAAGATGTGCCCCTGCATTTATGAATGTGTTATTCAATGTATTTCTATGGGTTATAGTAGTAAAAGCCAAATTCTATATTTTCTTTAAAAAAACTATGATACCTAAAGGGGCCCTAAAATTCTAAATCAAATAGCTAAATGATCCATGGTAGGACCTTCTTAAAACAATTGCATATGTCAGCTTAGACTTTTAAGAATGAAATAACCTAATTCTATGTTGAGGAAAATTATAGAAAAAATTGAAACGTGGGTGGGTTAGCTAGTTAGCATATTAGACTGTTTATAATGGTTGTTATCCATACAGGCTGTAGGTCTATCCATGCTTGAAATGACAATGTTGTTAGACATAGAATATCAATGACAAAAGACAGAAACAGTGCCAAAATGTTTATATGAACATTAGTATATTTGCAATCTGTTGTTCTACAAAGCTAACTAGCTAACTTTTATTATTAACTTCACTTATCTTTAAAATTCTGTGCACATTATTTCAGAGTTTTGACAAATGTAATTCATATTTAACAATGTTTTGTAGGTGAATGGGCCAGAAGTAGGAAAACAATCGCAACAAATTGGATCCACACTTGTTGCCAGGCGTCATAAAGGTGAATTATGCGAATATGGTTGTTTTATATTTGCCTCAGTTAAGGTGGGAGATTCTAAGTAGGGGAGAAGTTGAGCTGCCCTTATTTTTAGGAAACCATACACAAAATCATTAATTTGACCAAAATATTTAAGAAGAGGACATCATTTCATGGAGTCTGTGAACGAAGAAACCACATGGAAAAATTGGTATTTATATTTTGTATTTATTAGGGATCCCCATTAGCTGCTGCCAAGGCAGCAGTACAATATTTAGTTGAGGTTTAGGGTTTAGTGAATGATTTGTCCCAAATACAATGCTTTTCGTTTTTGAAATATTTAGGACTAACTTATTCCTTAACCACCCATTCTGAAACAAACTGCAACTCTTTGTTAAGTGTTGCAGTCATTTCAGTCGCTGTAGTAGCTGACATGTATAGTGTTGAGTCATCCACATACATAGACACATTGGCTTTACTCAAAGCCAGTGGCATGTTGTTAGTAATGCTTGAAAAAAGTAAGGGGCCTAGACAGCTGCCCTGGGGAATTCCTGATTCTACCTGGATTATGTTGGAGAGGCTTCCATTAAAGAACACCCTCTGTGTTCTGTTAGAGAGGTAACTCTTTATCCACAATATAGCAGGGGGTGTAAAGCCATAACACATACGTTTAACAAAACAAAACAGCCCCCACAATCTTTTTATCATCATTTCTCTCAGCCAATCATCAGTAATTTGTGTAATTGCTGTGCTTGTTGAATGTCCTTCCTTATAAGCGTGCTGAAAGTCTGTTGTCAATTTGTTTACTGTAAAATAGCATAGTATCTGGTCAAACATAAAAGTTTACTAAGGGTTGGTAACAGGCTGATTGGTTGGCTATTTGAGCCAGTAAAGGGGGCTTTTATATTCTTAGGTAGTGGGAATGACTTTTGCTTCCCTCCAGGCCTGAGGTCACACACTTTCTAGTAGGCTTAAATTGAAGATATGGCAAATAGGAGTGGCAATATCGTCTGCTATTATCCTCAGTAATTTTCCATCCAAGATGTCAGACCCCGGTGGCTTGTCATTGTTGATAGACAACAATACATTTTCAACTCTTCCACACTCACTTTACGTAATTCGAAATTACAATGGTTGTCTTTCATCATTTGATCAGTTATACTTGGATGTGTAGTGTCAGTGTTTGTTGTTGGCATGTCATGCCTAAATTTGCTAATCTTGCCAATGAAAAAATCATTAAAGTAATTGGCAATATCAGTGGGATTGGTGATGAATGAGCCATCTGATTCAATGAATAATGTAGCTGAGTTTGCTTTTTTACCCAACATTTCATTTAAGGTGCTCCAGAGCTTTTTACTATCTTTCTTTATATAATTTATCTTTGTTTCATACTATTGTTTCTTCTTCTTTTTATTCAGTTTAGTCACATGATTTCTCAATTTGCAATATGTTTACCATTCAGTTGTGCAGCCAGACTTATTTGCCATTCCCTTTGCCTCATCCCAACCATACAATTGTTCAATTCCTCATCAATCCATGGGGATTTAACCGTTTTTAGAGTCGTTGTCTTAGTGGGTGCATGTTGGTAGAGCATGGCACTTGCAACGCCAGGGTTGTGGGTTCGATTCCCACGGGGGGCCAGTATCAAAAAATGTATGCACTCACTAACTGTAAGTCGCTCTGGATAAGTTCATCTGCTAAATGACTAAAATCTAAAATCTGTTAGTAACTGGAATAAGCAATTTCATAAATGTCTCAAGTTTAGCGTCTGGTTGCTCCTCATTACACACCACAGACCAACAAATATTCTTTACATCAACAACATAGGAATCACTACAAAACGTATTGTATGACCTCCTATGCACTATATTAGGCCCAGCCTTTGGAACTTTGGTTTTCGTAGATATGGCTACTATATTGTGATCACTACATCCGATGGATCTGGATACTGCTTTCAAGCTAGTTTCTGCAGCATTAGTAAAGATGTGATTAATACATCACATCATTTCATTCCTGTGCTGTTTGTAACTACCCTGGTAGGTTGACTGATAACCGGAACCAGGTTGCAGGCACTAGTTACAGTTTGAAGCATTTTCTTGAGTGGGCAGCATGATGAAAGCCAGTCAATATTTAAATCACCCTGAAAATATACCTCTCTGTTGATATCACATACATTATCAAGCATTTCACACGTTATCCAGATACTGACTGTTAGCACTTGGTGGTCTATAGCAGCTTCCCACAATAATGGGCTTTAGGTGAGGCAGATGAACCTGTAGCCATATTACTTCAACAGTATTTAACATGAGATCCTGCCTCTCTTCCTCATCTGATAGCGGAGTCGAAGGAGCACAGCAAGAGGAGCATGCTACTCAACAATGGTCACATGTCACGACCGTGGAAGCCGAAGACAGCGGCCTCCCGCAAAGCAGGCTACACTCCCAATGAGAGGCCTGGAGCAGATACAAACAACTAATAGTTTATCCGCCCTGGAGTCTGATCTTCCTGCACCTTTGTCGCTGGGGGTACCTGTGTCTGCGGCCGCTGTGCCTACTCCTTCCCCTATGATTCCGAAGTCAACGTCGGCAACCTTCAGTCCCTGCTCTGGATTGAGCAGGGCTTCTCCATCTGTCAGAGGCCTGCACTTGGCGCCGGGAGCTACGGGCTCAAGTTATCCTACCTCTCGCCTGTCCTTAAAGGGTTCTCCGAATCCTGTGAAGCGTGGGAGTGGGCGGATTTCCTCAACCTTCTTGCCAGCCGTGATTTTGGGCAGCTTTATGGTAAGAAATGTGACTGTTCCTGGTGCAAAAACAATGTCCTATCCCGGAGCTCAAGTAAATTACATTACTAAACTGCTCCCAAATGTTCTACGCCAGGACATGGAAATCGATTCTATCGTATTCTATCTGGATTTTAATGACATTATGAAGGCCAGCTCTGAACAGTTGAAACTGGATGTTAAAGAGCTGATTGATTCTCTGCTAGACACTAATAAAATACCCATCATATCTGGCCCTGTGCCCTCTCTGAATCGTGGCATCGAATGCTTTAGCAGGATTATTTCTCTTCACAACTGGCTACATGATTATTGCAGCTCAATGTGTGTAACTTTTGTTGACAATTTCAATACCTTTTGGAAACAAAGCATGTTTTATAAGGAGGATGTTCCTGGATCCTTTCACAGCATTATAAGGCTGCGTTGAGACAATGACTTATCAATGACCCAAGCCCAGCTCAGTTAATCCCTACCATTTTGTCGCTGAGTTGTCATAATTCTTAAGCAAAAGTACATTATACCAGGGGCGTTGGTAGACACAATGTAAGTAACCTAATTTATGTCCCTCTAAATGCCCTGAATGCCGCTGCTGATCCCACAGCTATTGTATGCAGTAATAATGTGCCTATGAACCAGAGTTATTCTGTTAGCACTGAGGCGGTGTGCCCTAGTAGGAAGTATACTGTGTGCAGCTCACCCTGCACTAACATAAATAACATGAGCATTGGAAATGCTTTTGGCGGTTGACCTGCTTCTGTTTTGTAGGTGGCATTGTGTGCTGTTTTCGAAGGATGGGTCCTGGCCTCTCGAGGGGCCTAGGGATCCAGGGGGACGGGGATGGTATGCCGATCACTGGGATGACAACCCAACTTGGGATGGGGAGGGGCTATAGCAAGGGGAATAGTGGAGAACAATTGGAGGGTTACCCAGTAGCAATACAAATATCATGGTACAGCTACGGGTATGGACACTCAATCACTATGGTATTTTTTATTGGTAAATTTACAAACATATATTATGATAAATAGATTTGGAACTTGTATCTCATTATGGTTAGTGGTGAAATAAGTATAGCCAGTTATAATTGTAATGGCTTAGCAGATAATAACAAAAGAAGAACAAAATGTACAGTGGGGAAAAATTTTTTAGTCAGCCACCAATTGTGCAAGTTCTCCCACTTAAAAAGATGAGAGAGGCATGTAATTTTCATCATAGGTACACGTCAACTATGACAGACAAAATGAGAAAAAAAATTCTCCAGAAAATCACATTGTAGGATTTTTAATGAATTTATTTGCAAATTATGGTGGAAAATAAGTATTTGGTCAATAACAAAAGTTTCTCAATACTTTGTTATATACCCTTTGTTGGCAATGACACAGGTCAAACGTTTTCTGTAAGTCTTCACAAGGTTTTCACACACTGTTGCTGGTATTTTGGCCCATTCCTCCATGCAGATCTCCTCTAGAGCAGTGATGTTTTGGGGCTGTTGCTGGGCAACACAGACTTTCAACTCCCTCCAAAGATTTTCTATGGGGTTGAGATCTGGAGACTGGCTAGGCCACTCCAGGACCTTGAAATGCTTCTTACGAAGCCACTCCTTCGTTGCCCGGGCGGTGTGTTTGGGATCATTGTCATGCTGAAAGACCCAGCCACGTTTCATCTTCAATGCCCTTGCTGATGGAAGGAGGTTTTCACTCAAAATCTCACGATACATGGCCCCATTCATTCTTTCCTTTACATGGATCAGTCGTCCTGGTCCCTTTGCAGAAAAACAGCCCCAAAGCATGATGTTTCCACCCCCATGCTTCACAGTAGGTACGGTGTTCTTTGGATGCAACTCAGCATTCTTTGTCCTCCAAACACGACGAGTTGAGTTTTTACCAAAAAGTTATATTTTGGTTTCATCTGACCATATGACATTCTCCCAATCCTCTTCTGGATCATCCAAATGCACTCTAGCAAACTTCAGACGGGCCTGGACATGTACTGGCTTAAGCAGGGGGACACGTCTGGCACTGCAGGATTTGAGTCCCTGGCGGCGTAGTGTGTTACTGATGGTAGGCTTTGTTACTTTGGTCCCAGCTCTCTGCAGGTCATTCACTATGTCCCCCCGTGTGGTTCTGGGATTTTTGCTCACCGTTCTTGTGATCATTTTGACCCCACGGGGTGAGATCTTGCGTGGAGCCCCAGATCGAGGGAGATTATCAGTGGTCTTGTATGTCTTCCATTTCCTAATAATTGCTCCCACAGTTGATTTCTTCAAACCAAGCTGCTTACCTATTGCAGATTCAGTCTTCCCAGCCTGGTGCAGGTCTACAATTTTGTTTCTGGTGTCCTTTGACAGCTCTTTGGTCTTGGCCATAGTGGATTTTGGAGTGTGACTGTTTGAGGTTGTGGACAGGTGTCTTTTATACTGATAACAAGTTCAAACAGGTGCCATTAATACAGGTAACGGGTGGAGGACAGAGGAGCCTCTTAAAGAAGAAGTTACAGGTCTGTGAGAGCCAGAAATCTTGCTTGTTTGTAAGTGACCAAATACTTATTTTCCACCATAATTTGCAAATAAATTCATTAAAAATCCTACAATGTGATTTTCTGGAATTTTTTTCCTCAATTTGTCTGTCATAGTTGACGTGTACCTATGATGAAAATTACAGGCCTCTCTCATCTTTTTAAGTGGGAGAACTTGCACAATTGGTGGCTGACTAAATACTCCCCCCCCCCCCCCCCACTGTATATACTTATTATGTACACAGTATGCTTTACATTAGTTATCTTGTTGTTATTAGTTGTTATTAGTCTCATCCTTCAGCTCCATTCAACACCTCCCATCTATCTCTTAACACCATCCATATTGGATTTCTATTTGCCATATATTCTTCAACTGTACTGTGATGTTTCACAAAAGTTCTGAACCCTTCTATTCTAATTGTTTCTACAGATTGTAAATTGAAAATAAACATTTTTGCTAAAAGTATTATTATATTATTGATCGATTGACTATGACTTTTCAGATCACCCAGTAGTGCTATCTGCAGGGTTAGCTCCAGGTACATATTGCAATCCTTCAGCCATTCCTGGACCTGTGTCCAAAAACAAGCTACAAATGGACAGTACCAAAACAAATGATCTAATGATCCTGTCTCTTCGCAGAAAGCTGGGAAGATTGTATCCACCATATAAATAACATTATGTTGGTAGCAAGAATTTTGTATAATAATTTAAATTGAAAAATTCTAAGTTTTGAATCCGGCGTCATTTTGCGTATCAGTTCATAAACACTATGCCATGGAATCGGTACGTCAAAAATCTCTTCCCAATTATTTTGCAATCTATATGGGATGGCTGTCAATCCTTTGGTCCTTAAATGAAACTGGTATACTTTTTTATTTACCATAATTTTCTTAACCAATGATGTTCTTTAATGCAGGGCCGACAGACAAGTTCCTTACTTTTTCCCCCTTCCACTTTCCTCTTCCATTTTTGCGGTAATGCTGCAATTATTTGGTTGTAATTTTGGGTAGAGATAATTTTGGGTGGAGAAGGTGGAAAGCTTCAAGTTCCTTGGCGTACACTTCACTGACAAACTGAAATGGTCAACCCACGCAGACAGTGTGGTGAAGAAGGCGCAACAGAGCCTCTTCAACCTCAGGAGGCTGAATAAATTTGGCTTGGCACCTAAAACCCTCACAAACTTTTACAGATGCACAATTGAGAGCATCCTGTCGGGCTGTATCACCGCCTGGTACAGCAACTGCATCGGCCGCAACCACAGGGCTCTCCAGAGGGTGGTGCGGTCTGCCGAACGCATTACCGGGGGCAAACTACCCGCCCTCCAAGACACCTACAGTACCCGATGTCACAGGAAGGCCAAAAAGATCATCAAGGACATCAACCACCCGAGCCACTGCCTGTTCACCCCGCTATCATCCAGAAGGCGAGGTCAGTACAGGTGCATCAAAGCTGGGACCGAGAGAATGAAAAACAGCTTCTATCTCAAGGTCATCAGACTGTTGAATAGCTATCACTAGCACATTAGAGGCTGCTGCTGCCTATAGAAATCACTGGCCACTTTAAGAAATGGAACACTAGTCACTTTAATAATGTTTACATATCTTGCCGTACTCATCTCATATGTATATACTGTATTCTATTCTATAATATTGTACTGTATCTTAGTCCATGACGCTCTGTCATTGCTTGTCCATATATGTACAGTATAGGGAAAAAAGTATTTGATCCCCTGCTGATTTTGTACGTTTGCCCACTGACAAAGAAAAGATCAGTCAATACATTTTAATGGTAGGTTTATTTGAACAGTGACAGACAGAATAACAAAACAAAAATCCAGAAAAACGCATGTCAAAAATGTTATAAATTGATTTGCATTTTAATGAGGGAAATAAGTATTTGACCCCCTCTCAATTAGAAAGATTTCTGGCTCCCAGGTGTCTTATAAACAGGTAACGAGCTGAGATTAGGAGCACACTCTTAAAGGGAGTGCTCCTAATCTCAATTTGTTACCTGCATAAAAGACACCTGTCCACAGAAGCAATCAATCAATCAGATTCCAAACTGAAATCCTGCAGCACCCGCAAGGTCCCCCTGCTCAAGAAAGCACATATACAGGCCCGTCTGAAGTTTGCCAATCAACATCTGAATGATTCAGAGGAGAACTGGGTGAAAGTGTTGTGGTCAGATGAGACCAAAATCGAGGTCTTTGGCATCAACTCAACTCGCCGTGTTTGGAGGAGGAGGAATGCTGCCTATGACCACAAGAACACCATCCCCACCGTCAAACATGGAGGTGGAAACATTATGCTTTGGGGGTGTTTTTTTCTAAGGGGACAGGACAACTTCACCGCATCAAAGGGACGATGGACGGGGCCATGTACCGTCAAATCTTGGGTGAGAACCTCCTTCCCTCAGCCAGGGCATTGAAAATGGGTCGTGGATGGGTATTCCAGCATGACAATGACACAAAACACACGTCCAAGGCAACAAAGGAGTGGCTCAAGAAGAAGCACATTAAGGTCCTGGAGTGGCCTAGCCAGTCTCCAGACCTTAATCCAATAGAACATCTAATGAGGGAGCTGAAGGTTCGAGTTGCCAAACGTCAGCCTCGAAACCTTAATGACTAGGAGAAGATCTGCAAAGACGAGTGGGACAAAATCCCTCCTGAGATGTGTGCAAACCTGGTGGCCAACTACAAGAAACGTCTGACGTACAAAATCAGCAGGGGATAATATATTTTTTTCCCTCACTGTATGTGTATGTATGTATATGTGTGTATATATATATATATATATATATATATATATATATATATATATATATATATATATATATATATATATATATAAATATATATATATGTATGTATGTATATATATATATATATATATATATATATATATATATATATATATATATATATATATATATATATATATGTATATATATATACACAGTTGGGAGAACAAGTATTTGATACACTGCCGATTTTGCAGGTTTTCCTACTTACAAAGCATGTAGAGGTCTGTAATTTTTATCATAGGTACACTTCAACTGTGAGAGACGGAATCTAAAACAAAAATCCAGAAAATCACATTGTATGATTTTTAAGTAAATAATTTGCAATTCATTTCATGACATAAGTATTTGATACATCAGAAAAGCAGAACTTAATATTTGGTACAGAAACCTTTGTTTGCAATTACAGAGATCATACGTTTCCTGTAGGTCTTGACCAGGTTTGCACACACTGCAGCAGGGATTTTGGCCCACTCCTCCATACAGACCTTCTCCAGATCCTTCAGGTTTCGGGGCTGTCGCTGGGCAATACGGACTTTCAGATCCCTCCAAAGATTTTCTATTGGGTTCAGGTCTGGAGACTGGCTAGGCCACTCCAGGACCTTGAGATGCTTCTTACGGAGCCACTCCTTAGTTGCCCTGGCTGTGTGTTTCAGGTCGTTGTCATGCTGGAAGACCCAGCCACGACCCATCTTCAATGCTCTTACTGAGGAAAGGAGGTTGTTGGCCAAGATCTCGCGATACATGGTCCCATCCATCCTCCCCTCAATACGGTGCAGTCGTCCTGTCCCCTTTGCAGAAAAGCATCCCCAAAGAATGATGTTTCCACCTCCATGCTTCACGGTTGGGATGGTGTTCTTGGGGTTGTACTCATCCTTCTTCTTCCTCCAAACACGGCGAGTGGAGTTTAGACCAAAAAGCTCTATTTTTGTCTCATCAGACACAGGACCTTCTCCCATTCCTCCTCTGGATCATCCAGATGATCATTGGCAAACTTCAGACGGGCCTGGACATGCGCTGGCTTGAGCAGGGGGACCTTGTGTGCGCTGCAGGATTTTAATCCATGACGGCGTAGTGTGTTATTAATGGTTTTCTTTGAGACTGTGGTCCCAGCTCTCTTTAGGTCATTGACCAGGTCCTGCCGTGTAGTTCTGGGCTGATCCCTCACCTTCCTCATGATCATTGATGCCCCATGAGGTGAGATCTTGGATGGAGCCCCAGACCGAGGGTGATTGACCGTCATCTTGAACTTCTTCCATTTTCTAATAATTGCGCCAACAGTTGTTGCCTTCTCACCAAGCTGCTTGCCTATTGTCCTGTAGCCCATCCCAGCCTTGTGCAGGTCTACAATTTTATCCCTGATGTCCTTACACAGCTCTCTGGTCTTGGCCATTGAGGAGAAGTTGGAGTCTGTTTGATTGAGTGTGTGGACAGGTGTCTTTTTTACAGGTAACGAGTTCAAACAGGTGCAGTTAATACAGGTAATGAGTGGAGAACAGGAGGGCTTCTTAAAGAAAAACTAACAGGTCTGTGAGAGCCGGAATTCTTACTGGTTGGTAGGTGATCAAATACTTATGTCATGCAATAAAATGCAAATTAATTACTTACAAATCATACAATGTGATTTTCTGGATTTTTGTTTTAGATTCCGTCTCTCACCGTTGAAGTGTACCTATGATAAAAATTACAGACCTCTACATGCTTTGTAAGTTGGTAAACCTGCAAAATCAGCAGTGTATCAAATACTTGTTCTCCCCACTGTATATATATATACATACATACAGTGAGGGAAAAAAGTATTTGATCCCCTGCTGATTTACAACAAAACAATCCTGAAAAACGCATGTCAAAAATGTTATAAATTGATTTGCATTTTAATGAGGGAAATAAGTATTTGACCCCTTTGCAAAACATTGGTGGCAAAACCCTTGTTGGCAATCACAGAGGTCAGACGTTTCTTGTAGTTGGCCACCAGGTTTACACACATCTCAGGAGGGATTTTGTCCCACTCCTCTTTGCAGATCTTCTCCAAGTCATTAAGGTTTCGAGGCTGACGTTTGGCAACTCGAACCTTCAGCTCCCTCCACAGATTTTCTATAGGATTAAGGTCTGGAGACTGGCTAGGCCACTCCAGGACATTAATGTGCTTCTTCTTGAGCCACTCCTTTGTTGCCTTGGCCGTGTGTTTTGGGTCATTGTCATGCTGGAATACCCATCCACGACCCATTTTCAATGCCCTGGCTGAGGGAAGGAGGTTCTCACCCAAGATTTGATGGTACATGGCTCCGTCCATCATCCCTTTGATGCAGTGAAGTTCTCCTGTCCCCTTAGCAGAAAAACACCCCCAAAGCATAATGTTTCCACCTCCATGTTTGACGGTGGGGATGGTGTTCTTGTGGTCATAGGCAGCATTCCTCCTCCTCCAAACACGGCGAGTTGAGTTGATGCCAAAGAGCTCCATTTTGGTCTCATCTGACCACAACACTTTCACCCAGTTCTCCTCTGAATCATTCAGATGTTCATTGGCAAACTTCAGACAGGCATGTATATGTGCTTTCTTGAGCAGGGGGACCTTGCAGGCGCTGCAGGATTTCAGTCCTTCATGGCGTAGTGTGTTACCAATTGTTTTCTTGGTGACTATGGGCCCAGCTGCCTTGAGATCATTGACAAGATCCTCCCGTGTAGTTCTGGGCTGATTCCTCACCGTTCTCATGATCATTGCAACTCCACGAGGTGAGGTCTTGCATGGAGCCCCAGGCCGAGGGAGATTGACAGTTCTTTTGTGTTTCTTCCATTTGCGAATAATCGCACCAACTGTTGTCACCTTCTCACCAAGCTGCTTGGCGATGGTCTTGTAGCCCATTCCAGCCTTGTGTAGGTCTACAATCTTGTCCCTGACATCCTTGGAGAGCTCTTTGGTCTTGGCCATGGTGGAGAGTTTGGAATCTGATTGATTGATTGCTTCTGTGGACAGGTGTCTTTTATACAGGTAACAAGCTGAGATTAGCAGCACTCCCTTTAAGAGTGTGCTCTAATCTCAGCTCGTTACCTGTATAAAAGACACCTGGGAGCCAGACATCTTTCTGATTGAGAGGGGGTCAAATATTTATTTCCTTCATTCAAATGAAAATCAATTTATAACATTTTTTGACATGCGTTTTTCTGGATTTTTTTGTTGTTATTCTGTCTCTAACTGTTCAAATAAACCTACCATTAAAATTATAGACTGATCATCTCTTTGTTAGTGGGCAAACGTACAAAATCAGCAGGGGATCAAATACTTATTTCCCTCACTGTATATATATATATAAAATAAAAATAAAAATGTATTTACATAAGTATTCAGACCCTTTGCAATGAGATTCGAAATTGAGCTCAGGTGCATCCTGTTTCCATTGATCATCCTTGATATAATAATAATATAATAATAATAATAATATATCCTTAATATGTTTCTACAATTTGATTGGAGTCCACCTGTGGTAAATTCAATTGATTGGACATGATTTGGAAAGGCACAAACCTGTTTATAAATGGTCCCACAGTTGACAGTGCACGTCAGAGCAAAAACCAAGCCATGAGGTCGAAGGAATTGTCTGTAGAGCTCCAAGACAGGATTGTGTCGAGGCACAGAACTGGGGAAGGGTACCAAAAAATGTATGCAGCATTGAAGGTCCCCAAGAACACAGTGGCCTCCATCATTCTTAAATGGAAGAAGTTTGGAACCACCAAGACTCTTCCTAGAGCTGGCCGCCCGGCCAAACTGAGCAATCGGGGGAGAAGGGCCTTGGTCATGGAGTTGACCATGAACCCGATGGTCACTCTGACAGAGCTCCAGAGTTCCTCTGTGGAGATGGGAGAACCTTCCAGAAGGACAACCATCTCTGCAGCTCTCCACCAATCAGGCCTTTATGGTAGAGTTGCCAGACGAAAGCCACTCCTCAAATCAAATCAAATCAAATTGTATTGGTCACATGCGCCGAATACAACAGGTGCAGACATCACAGTGAAATGCTTACTTACAGCCCTTAACCAACAGTGCATTTATTTTTAACAAAAAAAGTAAAAATAAAACAACAACAAAAAAATTGTTGAGAAAAAAAAAGAGCAGAAGTAAAATAAAATAACAGTAGGGAGGCTATATATACAGGGGGGTACCGTTGCAGAGTCAATGTGCGGGGGCACCGGCTAGTTGAGGTAGTTGAAGTAATATGTACATGTGGGTAGAGTTAAAGTGACTATGCATAAATAATTAACAGAGTAGCAGCAGCGTAAAAGGATGGGGTGGGGGGGCAGTGCAAATAGTCCGGGTAGCCATGATTAGCTGTTCAGGAGTCTTATGGCTTGGGGGTAGAAGCTGTTGAGAAGTCTTTTGGACCTAGACTTGGCACTCCGGTACCGCTTGCCGTGCGGTAGCAGAGAGAAGAGTCTATGACTAGGGTGGCTGGAGTCTTTGACAATTTTGAGGGCCTTCCTCTGACACCGCCTGGTATAGAGGTCCTGGATGGCAGGAAGCTTGGCCCCAGTGATGTACTGGGCCGTACGCACTACCCTCTGTAGTGCCTTGCGGTCGGAGGCCAAGCAGTTGCCATACCAGGCGGTGATGCAACCAGTCAGGATGCTCTCGATGGCTCTCCTCAGTAAAAGGCACGTGACAGCCCGCTTGGAGTTTGCCAAAAGGCACCTAAAGGACTCTCGGACCATGAGCAACAAGATTCTCTGGTCTGATGAAACCAAGATTGAACTCTTTGGCCTGAATGCCAAGCGTCACGTCTGGAAGAAACCTGGCACCATCCCTATGGTGAAGCATGGTGGTGGCAGCATCATGCTGTGGGGATGTTTTTCAACGGCAGGGACTGGGAGACTAGTTAGGATCGAGGGAAAGTACAGAGAGATCCTTGACGAAAACCTGCTCCCGAGTGCTCAGGACCTCAGACTGGGGTGATGGTACACCTTTCAACAGGACAATGACCCTTAGTACACAGCCAAGACAACTCAGGTGTGGCTTCGGGACAAGTCTCTGAATGTCCTTGAGTGGCCCAGCCAAAGCCCAGACTTGAACCCGATCGAAGATCTCTGGAGAGACGTGAGAATGGCTGTGCAGTGACGCTCCCCATCCAACCTGACAGAGCTTGAGAGGATCTGCAGAGAAGAATGGGAGAAACTCCCCAAATACAGGTGTGCCAAGCTTGTAGCGTCATACCCAAAAAGACTCAAGGCTGTAATCGCTGCCAAAGGTGCTTTAACAAAGTACTGAGTAAAGGGTCTGAATAATTATGTAAATGTGATATTTCTGGGGGTTTTTATATATACATTTGGAAACATTTCTAAAAACCAGTTTTTTCTTTGTCATTATGGGGTATTGTGTGTAGTTTAATGAGGGGAAAAAGCTAATATAATCCATTTTAGAATAAGGCTTTAAAATAACAAAATGTGGAAAAAGTCAAGGGGTCTGAATACTTTCCGAATGCACTGTATTTACCTGTATATACCTGCCGGTTACACTTGCATGTTCCAACACACATATGGGCATACACACACATGCGTGCAATCGTGCACACATACACACACACTCAAGTACATACGTACCCACACACGCACACACACACACACACACACACACACAAAATGACTTCAAGCGCTAAGCTCAGTCTGAGGCCATTTAGCCAAAACTTTTGCCTAAACTTTGATGGGAGAACTGTGCTACTGATCTTAACCATCAGATCTATCCAAATGTATCTTTACTCCAAACAAATGTTCATCATTCTGTCAGTGTAAAACTTCCCTTCTGCTGATAGTTTAATGCTTAGTCACACGTGTTAGAGAAGGAAGAGCCAGTGAACTATGTGACTGTAATTAGTTGAATAATGAGAGGAGGGAATAAGGGGATTGGAACAGGATACAGCTAGTCAATTTTCTCATTTTATTACATATGGAAGAATGGGCCATTATCTATCAGGGAGGTGGAGGGGAGTTGGCGGCTTGGCGGAAGGAAGGAGTGCTGTTGGGAGGCCTTGTTGGTAAAACAACATTAAACACCTGTTACTGTTCCAGATTGTTCTCCCTCTGGGTCACAGCAGCCAGCCAGAACATCCTTCTACCCTCCACCCTAATTCTCCTCAGAACTGCGTCCCAAATGGCACCCTATTCCCTATTTAGTGCTATAATTTGACCAGAGCCCCAGACCCTGGTCAAAAGTAATGCACTGCATATGGAGTAGGGTGCAATTTGGGATGCATCCAGAACCTCCATAGCTGAGCTCATGTTTGGCCTCAGTATATAGCTGCATGGGCGATACCCCTGCAGCTAACTGTAACAGGCCTAACTCCTTACACATCTGGCAAGGAATAAAAATAACCCTCAATGGGATACAAATTATATTTTATAAGATATCCTATCAGTTTAATGTGATGCCGTTAAAAGTCTTGTTTTTTTTGTGTTCTTCAACTTTTTTATTGCCAGCTGTGCTGTTTCCTGGCCCACACGGCACTGCATCTTTCACCATCTCTTTAGCGCTGTGGATTTCTCACTTTGTAGACCTTTTGATGCGTCAGTAACACATCTTCAGCTAAATTGGGTGGTATATAGCCAGCAGGTTACTAAGTGCTAAATGCAGCGAGTGAGAGTGAGAGTGAGAGAAAGAGAAAGAGAAAGAGAGAGAGAGAGAGAGAGAGAGAGAGAGAGAGAGAGAGAGAGAGAGAGAGAGAGAGAGAGAGAGAGAGAGAGAGAGAGAGAGAGAGAGAGAGAGAGAGAGAGAGAGAGAGAGAGAGAGAGAGAGAGAGAGAGAGAGAGAGAGAGAGAGAGAGAGAGAGAGAGAGAGAGAGAGAGAGAGAGAGAGAGAGAGAGAAATGCTTTGTTGTCCCCCTATTTACTTTGAGCCGGTGGCTAACTTTATCTGTGTGATAAATTCTCCTGCCAGTCTGAAGCAATGGTAGATTGACCAGACAATACTGTGTGATACACAAGTAGCATGGGAGAGCTTTGTTGGTTCCACAACATTACACCGCTGCTTTTTATAGGACGGCTGTGGAAGAGGTGAACATTAATTCTCAGAGAAGATAAAAAGGGAAATATAACAAAATGGACAGGGCTTGTATCCCAAATGACACCATTTTCACTTTATAGTACACTACTTTTGGCCAGGGCCCATATAGGGAATAGAGTGCCATTTATAATAATATAATAATATGCCATTTAGCAGACGCTTTTATCCAAAGCGACTTATAGTCATGTGTGCATACATTTTTACGTATGGGTGGTCCCAGGGATCGAACCCACTACCCTGGCGTTACAAGTGCCATGCTCTACCAATTGAGCTACAGAGGATCACATTTAGGATGCATACAGGGTATTTTTTCTGTCCTGGAGTTTCAACATCCATACTAGCATGCAATGCATGACAAATACAGTAGTACAGTGGAAGTAGAATGGTAGTATGGACATAGAGCCCATGTTCAGTTCACTGCCATATTGCATCTGAACAGTTAATTAGTGTTTTAATGTGTTGTTGGCTCTCCATAAAGCTAAGCAGGGATTTATACCTTACAACATACAAAGTCTTGGTCTACGCCTCTGCTATTCAAATGTATTTATTTGTTTGACATATAGGCGCGGCAACAAGACATATAGGCGCGGCAACAATTTTGAAATGGCTCCAAGGTTAGTCGATACAAACTCTCTTCATCATATCTTCCAGGTGCCAAATATCAAAGCGTTCCCCCTCCCCCCTTCATTTCCTGTACCCGTACAGAGGGCAGACATGGAAGAGGAGAAGGCTGAGGAGACAGAGGAAGAAGAGGAGAAGGAGATATGAGTGTTCTTCTCTGTCTGTCTCTTTGATTCCCAATGTTCCATCCTAGTGTTTTGATTCACGGTGCGCCTCAGGACCCAATGGACTGTTAAATGTGCACCAGCTGGTGTTAGTGTGTGTGGGGTGGGTGGTTGTGCTGTGCCATCTCAGCGCAGACCAGGCAGCCTGACTTTACCGTGCTGTCTGCCGCCATGAAAGCCAATTCTTGTGGAACCATGTCCATATAATGGGATACATCTGGCCGGGCTTTCTGAGGAGGCTTCAGACGACCACTAGTGACAGGAGCCGCCGCTCCCACACCAGATGGACCGGGTTGAAGTGTTGAGTTGTGTTTTTTAGGATCACTGTGTGTGTGTGTGTGTGTGTGTGTGTGTGTGTGTGTGTGTGTGTGTGTGTGTGTGTGTGTGTGTGTGTGTGTGTGTGTGTGTGTGTGTGTGAATTAGACCTAACCTGGGAATCTTATTCTCAGACCAAACCTAAAGTCATAGCAGTTTGACCGTTACCGCTCACCTTTGCCTTGGGCTGTAAAATGGCCATATAATGTAATGGCATGATGAAGGCAAGTTCACTGAATAAGATGTCTTGTTTTCATGGTCGTCCCCTCATTCGTCTCTCCTCAGAATGATCTATAATCACTGGGGCCCTTCAGCACCTGCTCATTTTAAGACTATTAGACCAATAAGGGAGGCCCATTCAGGGAGAACCAGGAAAGAACGTTGTAACTCAGCCAACCAGCCAACCTCTCTGCTCTTCCGTACCAAATGGCAGCCTATTCCCTCTTTAGTGCACTACTTTTGAACAGAGTCATATGGGCCCTGGTCAAAAGTAGTGTACTATATAGGGAATAGGGTGCCATTTGGGATGCATTTTCAGTGAGGAGAATCAGCTCTTAGTTCTCACCAGCTCCCTTCACTCCCGTCTGTAATGAAATGTGGCCTCCAGACCTCGCCTCTCTCCTCTTCTTTGATGTCAGTTTAGGGGAATTGAGGGCTCCTGGAAATATGAACCGGCTCCACAGACAGGACAGACAGTGGGGGAGATTGTCTTTGGGTGGATGGATCTGTCATTGAAGACATTCACAAGGACCCACTGACAGGCTTGACGAATGACTGGGTGGTTCAGACTCACTGCTTGCTTGGGATCCAAAGCCATCCTCCCCTTTTTGTGTTATAGCCATGTTGTTATAGCTGATATCTACTGCATCTCCTTGACCAATGTTATAGTGTTTCTATGGTGATACTGTAGGCCTGAAACAACAGTCAACCTTTTCTCCTTCCTTGGTACATGCTGTCACATCAGGGAATTTCCAAAACTTTCCAGTTAGTTGTTGCTTTATCTTTGAGCCCAAGACACCAACAAATAATCACATACAGTTGAAGTCGGAAGTTCACATACACTTAGGTTGGAGTCATTAAAACTCGTTTTTCAACCACTCCACAAATTTCTTGTTAACAAACTATAGTTTTGTCAAGTCGGTTAGGACATCTACTTTGCACACGACACAAGTAATTTTTCCAACAATTGTTTACAGACAGATTATTTCACTTATCACAATTCCAGTGGGTCAGAAGTTTACTAAGTTGACTGTGCCTTTAAACAGCTTGGTAAATTCCAGAAAATGATGTCATGGCTTTAGATGCTTCTGATAGGCTAATTGACATCATTTGAGTCAATTGGAGGTGTACCTGTGGATGTATTTCAAGGCCTACCTTCAAACTCAGTGCCTCTTTGTTTGAGATCATGGGAAAATCAAAAGAAATTAGCCAAGACCTCAGAAAATAAATTGTAGACCTCCACAAGTCTGGTTCATCCAGCAATTTCCGAACGCCTGAAGGTACCACGTTCATCTGTAAAACAACAGTACGCAAGTATAAACACCATGGGCCACGCAGCCGACATACCGCTCAGGAAGGAGATGCGTCTGGTCTGATGAAACAAAAATAGAACTGTTTGGCCATAATGACCATCGTTATGTTTGGAGGAATAAGGGGGTCGCTTGCAAGCCGAAGAACACCATCCCAACCGTGAAGCACGGGGGTGGCAGCATCATGCTGTGGGGGTGCTTTGCTGCAGGAGGGACTGGTGCACTTCACAAAATAGATGGCATCATGAGGAAGGAAAATTATGTGGATATATTGAAGCAACATCTCAAGACATCAGTCAGGAAGTTAAAGCTTGGTCGCAAATGGGTCTTCCAAATGGACAATGACCCCAAGCTTACTTCCAAAGTTGTGGCAAAATGGCTTAAGGACAACAAAGTCAAGGTATTGGAGTGGCCATCCCAAAGCCCTGACCTCAATCCTATAGAACATTTGTGGGCAGAACTGAAAAAGCATGTGCGAGCGAGGCCTACAAACCTGACTCAGTTACACCGGCTCTGTCAGGAGGAATGGGCCAGAATTCCCCCAACTTATTGTGGGAAGCTTGTGGAAGGCTACCCGAAATGTTTGACCCAAGTTAAACAATTGAAAGGCAATGCTACCAAATACTAATTGAGTGTATGTAAACTTCTGACCCTCTGGGAATGTGATGAAAGAAATAAAAGCTGAAATAAATCCTTCTCTCTACTATTATTCTGACATTTCACATTCTGAAAATAAAGTGGTGATCCTAACTGACCTAAGACAGGGAACTTTTACTAGGATTAACTGTCAGGAATTGTGAAAAACTGAGTTAAAATGTATTTGGCTAAGGTGTATGTAAACTTCCGACTTCAACTGTAAATGAGCTGTACCTCCACCATTCTGGAGGTCCTCACAGTAGCTCATCACATTACTTCTACGAAACACAAGCAGATGGTGGGTCAAACGGAAGTTTGATACTACTCAACTGGTTTATCTAATTTCCTTCACAATGGAAATTAGTTTGACCTCGTGCTATTTCCTGTTGAGCGTACTTTTATTTGTGTAATTTTTTTCCGGATATACATTGCGTGCGTCCAAGAGCTACTTCCATAAACAATTACAAACGTTCTATTGAGATGAAGGATCTGTTAATGTTCAGCTGACATGTTTGTGTAGACAGTCCTCTGCAATTGAACCTTCCTATAAATGGTAATAGTCAGCTGTGAGATTGTGAACCTTAATTTCAATGGTATTATAATATAATAATAAGCCATTTAGCAGACGCTTTTATCCAAAGCGACTTACAGTCGTGCGTGCATACATTTTTTTGTGTATGGGTGGTCCCGGGGATCGAACCCACTACCTTGGCGTTACAAGCGCCGTGATCTACCAGCTGAGCTACAGAGGACCACATTATTATACCAGCTGAGCTACAGAGGACCACCGTATTAGTCTGTTTGCGAGATGGTACTTGGCTCAGGGCAAAGTATTGCAGGATTAAGCTGATTGTCAGTGCAGGCCATTTGATCCTGTAGGGACCATCCAGTATTGATGTCTGTAGAAGGAGATTCAATACCTTGGCTTTACACATTACAATTAAATGGGCTTGGGTTGTCAGGCTCCGTCTGGACTCCCACTGTCTACCATCTACACTGATCAATGGCTCTCATTCTATGTATCGACTTTCAATCACGTTTTCCCTGTTTTCTTGTTCCACACGAACCACACAGACCAATGACGCAATAAAGGGTATATAAATATATCTAGGGCAAAAATCTGACCTGAAACACAATGGGTTGTGGGCTGGCCTAGTGGAAAGGTTCACTCATCATTTAACATGACTGTCCAAGCTTCCGTCTGTCCCTCTGTCTGTCGGTCTCAGTCATCACACTTTCCAAAATGGTGTTGACCTTTAACGCCAGCAGTAACAATACATATCCGCTCTGGTTTCTGTTAATTCAGCAAAACGAAGTCTCTGAGGGAAACCACAAAAAGAAAAACAGAATCATCTCCTTTGGAAAATATTATTGGTGCACTCCACGGCTGTGTACACAGGGTCTGCCTTCTGCCATGTACACAAACACAGATGACTTTTACTGTCTTGCTGGCTCCCTCTAAGAGGTCAATCGGGACCATTTCCTGTCTCCTGTGACCCACCGTTCACTGAGTTACGAATTAATTACGTATTTTCTTCCATCGTGGTGCTTTTGGAAACTAGAAAGGTTTAGGATAGGAAGAGAGAGAGATGTTGGCTCATGGCTTTCATCGTTTAGGCGGGTTATAACATCAATTGAGCGTGTGGTGGAACAAATAATAAAAAGATGAGAGGGAGTGAGAGAGGGAGTGAGAGGGTTGACATCAGGATGGGATGGGGGGAGACCCAGGGAGTTGTGGCGAGGAGAGGAGCCATATGGAGGAGAAGGAGGAGGTGGTCGGCAGGGGAATTCCTCCTTGTTTCTCATCCCTCCTCCCTTCTTTTCCTACTGAAATTGATGGAGATTGAGGCATTAAAGGGATTATGATCACGTTGCTCAGGGGGACAATTGATGTTGATGTGGCTAGGATAACAAAGAAAAACAATCTCAACCTGTCGTTCCTCCATTTATCATTGTTTAGACGACAGCTGCAGTACTCTCTCCCTGGTCCCCCCAGAGTCTCTCTAAGCCACAGCTCTACTCTATTGTCTGGGACCATATTTCTACACAATGAAGACAGTTATTTCACCAGAGTAGGCTGGCTATGTGAATGGAATCAGGAGAGGGAAAGGAAAGGTGTGTGCCTCCCAAATGGGAACATATTCCGTATACTGTATTCGTCTTATTCTGGAACGTCACAGAAATCGCGACGAGTTAGTTGCAATTGTGTTTCTATTTCCGGCAACATTCGCACGACACTAGCGCATGCAAAAGTGGTACTTTTAGTTGAGAGCTTGATAGTTTTACACTGACAGAACTGCGCAAAATCCTAAAATCTATCAACATGACAAGCATTATATGTTCAGTACGAGGCTGTCACAATAATTGGAAGAAGAGGAGGTTGTTTTTACAAGAGCAATGTTTTGAACACCAACCTCTACGCCGATCTGAATGTACCTGTGGAGCCCCATACGACCTGCATCCACCTCCTAAAGACGCAGAGCGTGGAACCTAAAGAATCCACCAAAACCTCCCTTTGTGTGCTCCTACCACTTCTTTGACAAGAAGCCGACAATGGCGCATTCTTACCCAGAAAAATGGCTTGGCTACGATGCTCCACTCGTGAAGAAGTGTCAGGTGTTGGTCAGGCTGTCATCAGTGACAGGGAAGCCAAACGCTTGAGCAGTTTGCCTGCTCTCATTTTGTGTCTCCCTCTTGCTCTTGTATCTAAGCACAGTCTCATAATAGCACCACTTATTTCCTCAATAAAAAAATCCAATTTTATATATACTTAATTATTATGATTATTAAATATTATTAGGAGCGTCCATGCAGTATGGTGTTATATTGTATGGTTTTGTTAGTAATTGTCCATTGACTTGTTTAACAAGCCATACTGACTTCTTAACAGATGACACAACAGGCTCAAGTGTTCACCAAATTGAAAATGGGGATTGGCCAACACAGATAGAAGGAATGGATATGCCTTCAGAGAAGGATGCCCAAACCCATCGGGAAGACCCATCTCTAAGTGATCACAACTACAGCTCAGGTGATCATGTAAAGCCCACTACCTATGAGGCAGGGACACAGTGCCCAGCAGCACCTCTCTACAAAACCCTGCTGAGGAACAAAGCACTCTGTCGACTGCAAACAGGCTTGTCTCCTGCTGCCTTTTCTACCCTGGCGGAACATCTTCTACCCCTCTTCAAAGACAGCTTTCAGTTACACCTGACAGACCAACTCCTGATGACACTGATGAAGCTGAAGCTCGACTTGCTGCAGCAGCACCTAGCAGAAAGGTTTGGTGTTTCCCAGAGTATTGTCAGTCGACTGATTAGTTATTGGATTGACATGATGGAAGAGAATCTGAGGGAGAACATTCCATGGCTGCCAAGGGAGACCATCCGTGCTACAATTCCACAATGTTTTAAGGACTTAATCAAAACACATGCAAGTTTCATCATAAACTTACCTTGCTATTGTTCCCAATGAGATGAGACAACTTATACCTACCATACTTTAGGCATTACCCCCAACCACAAGGATATTTTACAAACCTTATTCACCCAGAAAAACAATAACACTAAAGAAATACATGTGATGCTGACATGTTTAAATAAATGTTATACCCTACTCACCTGGACTCCATAAACCTACCTTGCTTCACCAACATGAGATTTGACAGGATACTTACAGATTCCCCACATTAATACAGCAGTTCTGTTGATTCACAAATACATGTTAACATAACCAATAAATCATGACATTCTCAATTCAGCTTTCATCCAACAAAACGTTTGGTCTAACTGCTATGTTAAGCCTGACTATTTTATAATTCTGTGTCTAGATAAGGCAATATTGCACACTTTCATCTATAAAAGGAATGAAGAAAATAGGCTATAAACATAAATTACAAGACCAAGTAATGCGGAGATTGATCATAGATATCTGAGAACTCTATCATAACGTTAGCCTATGGATTATAGCAACTGTCACCACAACACATGCAGGCTGCCTGTATGCTGTAATCGCTTATGTTAAGTAATGTTAGACATAGAAATGCAAGTGACTTTGCTTCTTAGCCTACCTTCCACAAAATTGAGGCTGCATGACTTTCCAAGGCCAGCAATGCAAGCGCATCCAGCCGTCTCTACTGATACGTTGTTGGATACAAGTACCCAAGCAGAGTGGTAAGAGCTGCTTGATTGGCTGGGCTGAACATCGGCCTTCAAAAATACCAATCCTTTTCCCTCCTCCTGGTGAAGAAGAACTTGGCCCACCTTACCACTGTGGAGGTACTGATAGGCCTCTGTACTCTTGTAATTTTTCATAGTGGAACCATCCACTCCCAAGGAGAGCACGAAGTAATTAAAAATGTCCTCATACGTAATTTCAGGCCATTTTATCATGTCATCCACCCAATTATTAATCATGGACGGTTGGGGTACGGTGATACCATCCAACCTCCGAAGAGCCATTTGTGTGTGTTCCCAAATGTGAGCCATGTTTTGTTTTTGTTTATTTGTTAAGATGTGTTAATGATGCGCGTTTTTTAATTATTAGCTAGCCACCGCTCTGAGGTAATTTGCTAGCGTTGACGGAAGTTGTGAAATGGAAACACAAACACAATTGCGTTCGAATGGAACTGGGTCAAGTGGGCGGGGCTACATAAGGCGAATAGTACACTACTTTTTTTCAGAGCCCTAAAGTGCAGTAAAAAGGGATTGAGGTGCAATTTGGGATGCTCACCATGTAAGTGGAATTGGGATAGGGGAAAGGAAAGAGAAGCTAGTGAAAGAAGAAGTGGAATGAATGTAGGTTTACGTATGAAATGTGTGACTTGCTGGTGAAAGAGAACAGTATGCTTTACACATTCCATGTTTGCTTGTTCAGAAATTGTTTGTCATCAAACGTTCAGTGTGTGCGCATGCGTGTGTGTGTTACAAACACTCTGAGGAGGTCCCAGGCAGGACATGAGTTGAATGCTGAGTCAGTGCATTACTGTCATTGCCAATAAATCCCCTAACAGCCCCTGGGCTCCCATGAATGTCCATGGAGACGTATTCATCTGCACTGTGTGGCACTCTGCCTGATGAGGCTGCTGTGCAATGGCCCCACTAAGAACTGATGTCCCCATTTGGGTGTGTGTGCGTGCGTACAGTTTATGGAAAGAGGAGAGGTGTACTGAACAGTGTACTTGTATGGCTAACTGACTTCCATTCCAGAGATCAGGATATGCTCTTTCAGTATAGCCCATTCAGGGCTTTCATTATCATGACAAATGTATTATGAGAGAAAGAAAAATAAAATCTATTTTCCGGCACGTAAGAATCGATGACTCTCAGTTCATGCTTGGAGAGCGCGTGCTGTTCGATGACCTGCCAATCTTTTGAGTGCCTGTTGTGGGGTAGAAAAAAAGAAAGCTATGTGATTTGCAATGTAAATCCATATCGCTGGGACTTACAGGTAATTACCTAGCAGCAAGCCAACAGGAGGAAGCTTGCATGTTAAATATATATAAGAATTAATAACAGGAAGAGTGATTTCCTTCATTTGCATTGAGCTTCTCAAGGTTAGTAATTTAGTCCTTCCTTCATTGAGGCAACAAGTGTCAGTTACAGGAAGTGACAACGGATGGAAGATAGCAGTTGAAACAGAGACGGTAGAGGAAGCGAGACACACCACTCGCTGTTTTTTTCTGGTTATTTGTGATTCAATTGAAGTCAATGAACTAAATAGACCAGACCCTGCTGCTATTGCATTGGTCTCTATAGGAGAGCCACCCCGTTAAGCAGACAGGAACTTACAATTTTTTTGCAATGGTAAACGGCCTGAGTGAACTCTTCAATTATCCACCAGCTATGGTTTAAATCAAGGGGTTCATCCCAATAATATCTCCTTTCTCCTGAAAATCTAAAAGCATTGGATTGGTGGAGGTATGAGCTAGTGTGGGTTTCCACCATATTTCGTATACATGTCAATTACTTTCAAATCAGTGAAGGGAAGTGAACAAAAGCACACTTTGGGGGGAAGGAGAGTTTATTAGAAAGATGTGCCCTCTTTCTATGCAACTCTATGTACCTCACCAACCCATAATTGGTTTCCTATGTTTAAAGCAACACTGTTGAATAAAAAACATGAAGTGCTCTAACCTATTCAGATTAACTTCCAAAATGTAACGTACAGTCAAACTGAAAAGGTAATAGTTATTCTTCAAAGGTTAGCGTCTACATTACATAATTTTTCGACATGGTCTTTCTTTCTCTATTTTCCCTTATAATCTTCCGATTTTCATGGTGCACTGCATGCCTTTGATTGAGTGTATCTCTGTTTAGTCTTGGCTAATTTAGAAACGATTCGGGTGATTCAGGGGTGCGTTCAGGGGTGAGCGAAGGAGGGGAAGTTCATGTTCGTTTGACACACCTCTGATTCATCAGCTCCTTCCTGCTGCACGCACTCCGTTCCTCCGTTAGGAATCAGTAATTAGCAATTAGCCCCAGTCCTATTAACGAGGCGAGGCAGGAGTGATTTCTGCATAAAGTCTGGCTGTGCAGGTACGGACTGGGACAAGAATTCGGCCCTGAAATGTTATCCACACCAGCCCACATCACTGAGTGCACCATCAACTCTTGTTCTCTGTCTGTCTGTCTGCTTAAAGGGTAGGAAGCATGATTTTTAATCACCAAAGTAACAACAGTGTGGTCAAAGACTTAGTAACTTGGTTGTAGTCATGATCTGGTTACTTATAACTACAAGCTAGCTCAAGCGGCAGGTAGCTTAGTGGTTAAGAGCGTTGTGCCAGTAACTGAAAGGTTGCTGGTTCTAATCCCCGAGCTGACTAGGTGAAAAATCTGTCGATGTGCCCTTGAGCAAGGCACTTAACCCTAATTGCTCCTGTAAGTCGCTCTGGATAAGAGTGTCTGCTAAATGACAGAAAAAAATGTTAGCCACACCTCATGCTCTTCATTGACTTTGTGACTGTGTTATCTAGTGGGAACCCGTTAGCACTGCAGGCTCTGGTGCCTTCTTGCCATAGGCTCAAAATGAAAAAGAATCATACTTGCTTTCTCTAACGGCGGTACCTTGTCTGTTCTCCTTTTTGTTTTGTCAACTTTTCAGCATGTTCTCTGAAGTAGGCTATGGGAGTTTAACTTTTTACACCTTGGCTTAGTGCTAGCACGCTAGCTGACTGACATCTGCAATATATTTAGGATTTCTTACTATAGAAATTGGATTTTCCCTGACTCTTACCATCGGATGGCCTCCAGCCAACAATCTGTAAGTCTCTGCTCTTTTCATCTGTGGTTACAGTGGGGAGAACAAGTATTTGATACACTGCCGATTTTGCAGGTTTTCCTACTTACAAAACTTCTTCCATTTTCTAATAATTGCGCCAACAGTTGTTGCCTTCTCACCAAGCTGCTTGCCTATTGTCCTGTAGCCCATCCCAGCCTTGTGCAGGTCTACAATTTTATCCCTGATGTCCTTACACAGCTCTCTGGTCTTGGCCATTGTGGAGAGGTTGGAGTCTGTTTGATTGAGTGTGTGGACAGGTGTCTTTTATAAAGGTAACGAGTTCAAACAGGTGCAGTTAATACAGGTAATGAGTGGAGAACAGGAGGGCTTCTTAAAGAAAAACTAACAGGTCTGTGAGAGCCGGAATTCTTACTGGTTGGTAGGTGATCAAATACTTATGTCATGCAATAAAATGCAAATGAATTACTTAAAAATCATACAATGTGATTTTCTGGATTTTTGTTTTAGATTCCGTCTCTCACAGTTGAAGTGTACCTATGATATCAATTACAGACCTCTACATGCTTTGTAAGTAGGAAAACCTGCAAAATCGGCAGTGTATCAAATACGTGTTCTCCCCACTGTATGTGTTAGTTGTGTTCTTAGTGGACTCCAGTAGTTGGGCTCTAGCGTGCCGACCATAGCCATGCTGGTTTGCTAGGCTGGCTAGGCTAACAGCTAACGTTAGCTGGCTGGTGAACTTTTTTTTGCTGTATAGTTTGCTGGCTAAGAACTGCATATAGCTAACATTCTTTGAAATTTGGTTAGATGGCGTTGTACATTTCCAAAACATTGGTTTACTTTAATGTAGCTGTACATTGTTGATAGCAACTGGCTGACTCATTCAGTGCTATTGTAACGTTAGCAGGCTGGTAGGGCTAACGTTAGCAGCCTAGTTGGCTAGCAACCTTGCAAGTTGATTTGTAACAAATTCATAAAGTATTTGTGTATAAATTGGCAGAAAATTCAATTGAAACCAGTAATCATGAGTGCAAACAATTTGGTTTAATTTGAAGCTATTCATTTGAAGTGATTTCTGTTGGAGTTTAAATCATAAAGAATAGGCTGGCTTGCCGGGTCCTCCATATTACATCTCACCCCAGAAAAACATTTTCCAACATTACTTCGGCATTCTGATCAGTTTGATGTAATAACTCAAAATAGAAAAGTGAGGTGTAACTTTGCATTGGGACCTTTTATACTAATGAAAATCCATATTACGTTTATGCTACCTATCCTTTAAACCTTATGTTATAAAACGTAGGCTACAACACAGTTGAATAAGTGCCTGCCCTGTCATATGTGTTGCCCAGAATCAACACCTACCCTAAGTGTTAATTACCATTTCAGGACTGTAGACTAACATTTTCCCCTGGTGTCACTAACTTTTACAGTTGGTGGCACCAGTCCATGATTTGGTCGGACCCAAATCATAAGTAATCATCTTATAAAGTCAGTGCTATATTAAGTACAGTACCAGGCAAAAGTCTGGACACAACTACTAATTGTCACGACTTCCGCCGAGGCTGCCTCCCCTCCTTGTTCGGGCAGGTTTCGGCATTCGGCGTCACCGGCTTACTAGCTACTGCCGATCCATTTATCATCACTCCATTTGTCTTGTCTTCAATCACACACACCTGGTCCTTATTCCCTCATTAGTCATGGTATAAGTGTTCCATCTGCTTCCTTGTCTGTGTGGGTGATTGTTTATTGTGGAGGTTAGTGAAGCTCGGTGGAGCTCGTGTATTGTGTATCGACGGGAGTATTTCCCGTGTGCCTTGTGTTTTCCAGTGCGCCTGTTTTGTGCCCTGGAGTGTGTTTGACGCATTTCCGCGTAAACCTGTATTTTTGCGGATTAAAGCCTGTTATTCTGTGATTTACCCTCCTGCGCCTGACTCCTTCAACACCACCTCATCACAGAATCACCCACCCGTTATGGAGTCAGCGGGAGAGACGCACATGCCTGGAGTCGTGGAATGGGTCCAGGAGCATTCAACTATGCTAGCCAGCTTGGGTGAAGCGATGGGTCAGGTTCTTCAGGTCGTCCAACGCCTGGAGAGGAGAGAGCCCGATCCGTCGAGACCAGCTGGAGGGATCCAGATATCCCGACCAGGGGAGTTCGACGGGACAGCGGCGCTGTGCCAAGGATTCCTTCTCCAACTGGAGTTCTACTTCTCCAGCATCCGGCCGGTTCCATCGGAGCGGGAGAAGGTGTCTGCCCTCGTCTCCTGCCACTCGGGGAAAGCCCTGGAGTGGGCCAACGCGTTGTGGAACGAAGGAGGAGCCGCGTTGGAGAACTACGGGGAGTTCGCTCTCCTCTTCTAGGCGGTCTTCGATCATCCGCCTGAGGGTCGAGAGGCGGGCGAGCGGCTGGTCCACCTGAGGCAGGGGACGAGGACTGCACAGGACTTCGCATTGGAGTTTCGAACTCTGGCAGCTGGGTCCGGGTGGAACGAGCGGGCCCTGATCGTCCAGTTCTGGTGCCATCTGTGAGAGGACGTCCGATGCGAGCTAGCCTGTCGTGACACCATGTTGTCCTTCTCGCAACTGGTGCACATGGCCTTTCGTTTGGACAACCTGCTGGCAACCAGAGAACGTCCTGGAGGTGGTCTTCCCGTTTCCAACCCGGCCAACTCGAATCCAGAACTGATGGAGATGGGTGGAACCGCTAGCCGAGAGAGTGGAGGACGACAGCACCAGTGTCACACTGGTAGCGCGAAGGGACATTTCACCACACGCTGTCGTCAACGCTCTTCTGGGTTTGGAGGCAGCAGGCAGGGCACTCTCGCATCACCGCAGGTATCGAACACCCACACTCGTTCAGAGCCTTCTGCTGCGCACTGTAAAATACTTGTCTCCTTTCCTGAGCACATGGTAGTTCCCCAGTGTAAGGCGCTAGTCGATTCAGGCGCAGCTGGGAACTTTATGGACAGGGCATTCGCACACCGTCTAGGCATTCCATTGATTCCCCTATCCATTCCACGCCCCATCAGAGCACTTGATAGTCGACCATTAGGGTCCGGTTGGTTAAGGAAGTTACTGCACCAGTCACCATGATTACCCAGGAGACTCATTGTGAGCAGGTTACTTTTTCCATTATTGAGTCTCCTGCTTTCCCTGTGGTATTAGGTATCCCTTGGCTAGCAGTCCACAACCCCACCTTCTCATGGCCGCAGAGGGTTCTCACGGGGTGGTCGCGCGAGTGTCAGGGTAGGTGTCTAGGTCTTTCCGTTGGTGAAACCACGGTGAAAGTCCAGACAGAACCTCCACCGTGCGCATTCCCTCTGAATACCTCGATCTGGCGCAAGCGTTCTCTAAAACGCAGGCAACTAAATTACCACCTCATCGGGCGGGGGATTGAGCGATAAACCTCCGGGTAGACGCTGTACCTCCCAGGAGTCATATATATATATACCCCCTGTCACAGGCTGAAACGGTGGCTATGGAAACATATGTCACCGAGTCCCTGCGCCAGGGGTATATACATCCCTCCACTTCACCCGCCTCCTCGAGTTTCTTCTTTGTGAAGAAGAAGGACGGAGGTTTGTGCCCGTGCATTGATTATCGACTACTGAACAGGGAGACGATAAGATTTAGTTATCCTCTCCCCCTCATTCCTTCAGTGATTGAATCAATGCATGGGGCACGCTTCTTCACCAAATTAGATCTCAGGAGTGCATACAACCTGGTGCGTATCCGAGAGGGAGATGAGTGGAAGACAGCATTCAGCACAACCACAGGCATTATGAATACCTGGTGATGCCCTGTGGTTTGATGAATGCTCCCTCAGTTTTCCAGTCCTTTGTGAACGAGGTGTTTCGGGACATGCTTGGTCGCGGTGTAGTGGTCTACATCGATGACATCCTTGTGTATTCCGCTACGTGCGACGAGCATGTGTCCCTGGTTCACAAGGTGCTGGCCCGACTGTTGGAAAATGACCTTTATGCTAAGGCAGAGAAGTGTATGTTTTTCCAGCAGTCTGTCTCCTTCCTTGGATACCGCATTTCCACTTCAGGTGTGGAGATGGAATGAGATCGCATATCAGCCGTGCGTGATTTGCCGACTCCAACCACGGTTCAGGAGGTGCAGCGCTTCCTTGGCTTTGCCAACTACTATCTGAGGTGTATCCGTGGCTTTGGCAAGGTCGCAGCTCCCATTACCTCCCTGTTGAAGGGTGGGCCGTCCTGGCTCCGCTGGTCTGCTGAGGCTGACCTGGCCTTCAGCAAACTGCAGGGTCTGTTCACCTCAGCCCCAGTATTGGCCCACCCCGATTCATCACTACCGTTCGTAGTGGAGGTGGATGCGTCCGAGGTTGGGATAGGAGCTATCCTGTCTCACAGCTCGGGTACGCCACCCAAGCTCCGCCCCTGTGCGTTCTTCTCAAAGAAGCTCAGCCCGGTGGAGCAGAACTACGGCGTTGGTGATCGGGAGCTGTTGGCTGTTGTCCGAGCCTTGACCGTGTGGAGGCATTGGCTCGAGGGGGCAAAACACCCCTTCCTCGCCTGGACGGACCACCGTAACCTGGAGTACAACCGGGCAGCGAGGAGGCTGAATCCTCGCCAGGCCAGGTGGGCCCTATTCTTCACCCGGTTTGATTTCACTCTATCATACATCCCGGGTACGAAGAACGTGAAGGCAGACGCGCTGTCCCGGCTGTATGACACAGAGGAGAGGCCCAGCAACAACACTCCTATACTGCCGGCCTCCTGCATTGTGGCGCCGGTAGTATGGGCGATGGACGCGGATATAGAGCAGGCATTACGCACGGATCCCTCTCCACCTCAGTGTCCAGATGGGCTACAGTACGTGCCTGCTCTTATCCGTGATCATCTGATCTACTGGGCACACACGTCACCCTCCTCTGGTCACCCAGGTATCGGCCGTACAGTGCGCTGCCTGACCGGAAAATACTGGTGGCCTACCTTGGCTAAGGACGTGAGGGTATATGTCTCCTCCTGCTCAGTGTGCGCCCAGAGTAAGGCACCTAGGCACCTCCCAGCTGGTAAGTTACAACCTTTACCAGTTCCACAACGACCATGGTCTCACCTAAGTGTTGATTTTCTAACTGATCTTCCCCTCTCCCAAGGTAACACCACCATCCTGGTCGTTGTGGACCGCTTTTCTAAAGCCTGCTGCCTCTTTCCTCTGCCCGGTCTCCCCACGGCTCTGCAAAATGTGGAGTCCCTGTTTACACACAGCTTCCGGCACTACGGGGTACCAGAGGATTTATTGTCTGACCGTGGTCCCCAGTTCACGTCCAAGGTCTGGAAGGCGTTCATGGAACATCTGGGGGTCTTGGTCAGCCTGACCTCTGGGTTCCACCCCGAGAGTAATGGACAGGTGGAACGGGTAAATCAGGACGTGGGTAGGTTCCTGCGGTCCTACTGCCAGGACCGGCCGGGGGAGTGGTCGGTGTTCTTGCCATGGGCAGAATATGCCCAGATCTCTCTCCGCCACTCCTCCACTAACCTAACGCCTTTCCAGTGTATTCTAGGTTACCAACCGGTTCTGGCACCGTGGCACCAGAGCCAGACCGAGGCTCCTGCGGTGGATGACTGGTTTCGGCGCGCGGAGGAGACGTGGGATGCTGCCCACGTTCACTTCCAACACGCTGTGCGTCGTCAGAATGCCAATGCTGACCGCCACCGCAGTGAGGCCCCCATCTTTGTACCGGGGGATCGGGTCTGGCTCTCGACCCGGAATCTGCTCCTCCGCCTGCCCTGCCGGAAGCTGAGCCCGCGGTTTGTTGGGCCGTTCAAAGTCCTGAGGAGAGTCAACGAGGTCACTTATAGGTTATTACTTCCCCCTGATTACCGTATTAACCCCTCGTTTCATGTGTCTCTCCTCAGGCCGGTGGTAGCTCGTCTGCTCCAGGAGGCTGAGGTGCGGGAGGTCCCTCCACCTCCTCTGGACATCGAGGGGGCCCCAGCGTACTCTGTCCGTTCCATCCTGGATTCGAGGCGTCGGGTGAGGGCCTTCAGTACCTCGTGGTGTCGGCGGGGTACGGTCCGGAGGAATGGTGCTGGGTCCCGGTGAGGGATATCCTCGATCCCTCCATGTTACGGGATTTCCACTGTCGCCATCCGGCTCGCCCTGCTCCGCTTCCTCCTGGCCTTCCGCCGAGGCTGCCTCCCCTCCTTGTTCGGGCAGGTTTCGGCGTTCGCGTCACCGGCTTACTAGCTACTGCCGATCCACTTATCATCACTCCATTTGTCTTGTCTTCAATCACACACACCTGGTCCTTATTCCCTCATTAGTCTTGGTATAAGTGTTCTGCTTCCTTGTCTGTGTGGGTGATTGTTTATTGTGGAGGTTAGTGAAGCTCGGTGGAGCTCGTGTATTGTGTATCGATGGGAGTATTTCCTGTGTACCTTGTATTTTCCAGTGCGCCTGTTTTGTGCCCTGGAGTGTGTTTGACGAATTTCTGCGTAAGCCTGTTATTCTGTGATTTACCCTCCTGCGCCTGACTCCTTCAACACCACCTCATCACACTCATTCAAGGGTTTGTCTTTATTTTTACTATTTTCTACATTGTAGAATAATAGGGAATACATCAAAACTATGAAATAACACATATGGAATCATGTAGTAACCAATAAAGTGTTAAACAAATCAAAATATATTTTACATTTGAGATTCTTCAAATAGCCACCCTTTGCCTTGATGACAGCTTTGCACACTCTTGGCATTCTCTCAACCAGCTTCACCTGGAATGCTTTTCCAACAGTCTTCAAGGAGTTCCCACATATGCTGAGCACTTGTTGGCTGATTTTCCTTCACTCTGCGGTCCGACTCATCCCAAACCATCTCAATTTGGTTGAGATCGGGGGATTGTGGAGGCTAGGTCATCTGATGCAGCACTTCAGCACTCTCCTTCTTGGTAAAATAGCCCTTACACAACCTGGAGGTGTATTAGGTCAACATCCTGTTGAAAAACAAATGAAAGTCCCACTAAGCCCAAACCAGATGGGATGGCGTATCGCTGCAGAATGCTGTGGTAGCCATGCTGGTGAAGTGTGCCTTGAATTCTAAATAAATCACAGACAGTGTCACCAGCAAAGCACCCCCATGCCATAACACCTCGTCCTCCATGCATTCCTGTGGCGGTCCTCATGAGAGCCAGTTTCATCATAGCGCTTCATGGTTTTTGAGACTGCACTTGAAGAAACTTTCAAAGTTCTTGAAATGTTTTGTATTGACTGACCTTCATGTCTTAAAGTAATGATGGACTGTCGTTTCTCTTTGCTTATTTGAGCTGTTCTTGACATAATATGGACATGGTATTTTACCAAATAGGGCTATCTTCTGTGTCACAACAAAACTGATTGGCTGAAACGCATTAAGAAGGAAAGAAATTCCACAAATTAACTTTTAAAAAGGCACACCTGTTAATTGAAATGCATTCCAGGTGACTACCTCATGAAGCTGGTTGAGAGAATGCCAAGAGTGTGCAAAGCTGTAATCAAGGCAAAGGGTGGCTATTTGAAGAATTTGTTTAACACTGTTTTGGTTACTACATGATTCAATATGTGTTATTTCATAGTTTTGATATCTTCACTATTATTCTACAATTTAGAAAATAGTAAAAATAAAGAAAAACCCTTGAATGAGTAGGTGTTCTAAAACTTTTGACCGGTAGTGTATATAAAAAACATATTTTTGTGTGTGTCAATTTGACCAGCCCACCCATCTAAAAAAAATGGTTCAGCCCATCTGGCATTTGCCAGAATTACCAGATGGCCAATCCGCCCCTGTGTGTATGTGTGTGTGTGTGTGTGTGTGTGTGTGTGTGTGTGTGTGTGATATCTGCATAAAGTCTGTCTGATGAGCAGAGGAGTCCATGGAGACAAGCCAATCAGAGTGGCGCTCCTGAGCAGCCTATAAACACAACTTCCTGCCTCTGCTCCCCCTGACCTGCACGGCTTGATTATCTTAGCGTTGATTTCCGCAAGGACACAGAAGTGCCGCACGACACTGCTGACGCTAAAGACTGACTGCTACTGACAGTTTAATTCACAGATTAAGAGAGAGGGAGGGAGGGAGAAAGGGACAGGCAGGCAGACAGAGGGAAAGAGAAAATGAAATTCTCTATTCATGCTAGTTACACTTATATTATTATTGATATATTGCAAACAGTGGAGGCTGCTGAGCGGAGAACGGCTCATAATAATGGCTGGAGTGGAATGACTGGAATGGTATCCAGCACGTGTATGATACCATTCCATTCACTCCATTCCAGCCATTATTATGAGCCGTCCTCCCCTCAGCAGCCTCCACTGATTGCAAAGTGTGGTGTCCCAGCCTGTACAGTGGGGAAAAAAAGTATTTAGTCAGCCACCAATTGTGCAAGTTCTCCCACTTAAAAAGATGAGAGAGGCCTGTAATTTTCATCATAGGTACACGTCAACTATGACAGACAAATTGAGAAAAAAAATCCAGAAAATCACATTGTAGGATTTTTAACCTCTTAAGGCCCAAGCTGTTTTTTTACATGCATTTTTTATTTCTCTTTGCTATTTGGGCTTATTGGAACCTAATTAGAATAAAAACTAAGTATCATCTTTTGATATGATGTACTTTTAGAGAAAAATGATGTCCACATATGTGGATTCATGGTCCGAATTGCATTAGGCTAACATTTTCAACACAACTAATTTAAGTATGTATGTATGTATTTAGTGATTTAATTGTTATTTATTTCATTGGGACCATGTACAGCTTTTTAGCTGCATCAGAGCTAGCTTTTTTCCCATTTTACGTGTGTGCATGTTTACAAGCATATTAGCTGTTTCGAGGAGCCTCAGTCCATAAGTACACTTACGTGTACTTCATGTTTAGCGACCTACAAAGTTGCTAGTTTTACACTTTTTTTTTCAAATTTGCATGTCATGACAAATATACAAGGCTTTTATAAATATCTAAATCAGAATAAGCCATGAAATATGACAGAACTTCTACACAATTGTGGACATAAGAGCTAAAAAGTGCTGTCCACGTATGTGACCACTAAGCCCTAGGAGGTGAATTTATTTGCAAATTATGGTGGAAAATAAGTATTTGGTCAATAACAAAAGTTTCTCAATACTTTGTTATATACCCTTTGTTGGCAATGACACAGGTCAAACGTTTTCTGTAAGTCTTCACAAGGTTTTCACACACTGTTGCTGGTATTTTGGCCCATTCCTCCATGCAGATCTCCTCTAGAGCAGTGATGTTTTGGGGCTGTCGCTGGGCAACACAGACTTTCAACTCCCTCCAAAGATTTTCTATGGGGTTGAGATCTGGAGACTGGCTAGGCCACTCCAGGACCTTGAAATGCTTCTTACGAAGCCACTCCTTCGTTGCCCGGACGGTGTGTTTGGGATCATTGTCATGCTGAAAGACCCAGCCACGTTTCATCTTCAATGCCCTTGCTGATGGAAGGAGGTTTTCACTCAAAATCTCACGATACATGGCCCCATTCATTCTTTCCTTTACACGGATCAGTCGTCCTGGTCCCTTTGCAGAAAAACAGCCCCAAAGCATGATGTTTCCACCCCCATGCTTCACAGTAGGTATGGTGTTCTTTGGATGCAACTCAGCATTCTTTGTCCTCCAAACACGACGAGTTGAGTTTTTACCAAAAACATCTATTTTGGTTTCATCTGACCATATGACATTCTCCCAATCCTCTTCTGGATCATCCAAATGCACTCTAGCAAACTTCAGACGGGTCTGGACATGTACTGGCTTAAGCAGGGGGACACGTCTGGCACTGCAGGATTTGAGTCCCTGGCGGCGTAGTGTGTTACTGATGGTAGGCTTTGTTACTTTGGTCCCAGCTCTCTGCAGGTCATTCACTAGGTCCCCCCGTGTGGTTCTGGGATTTTTGCTCACCGTTCTTGTGATCATTTTGACCCCATGGGGTGAGATCTTGCGTGGAGCCCCAGATCGAGGGAGATTATCAGTGGTCTTGTATGTCTTCCATTTCCTAATAATTGCTCCCACAGTTGATTTCTTCAAACCAAGCTGCTTACCTATTGCAGATTCAGTCTTCCCAGCCTGGTGCAGGTCTACAATTTTGTTTCTGGTGTCCTTTGACAGCTCTTTGGTCTTGGCCATAGTGGAGTTTGGAGTGTGACTGTTTGAGGTTGTGGACAGGTGTCTTTTATACTGATAACAAGTTCAAACAGGTGCCATTAATACAGGTAACGAGTGGAGGACAGAGGAGCCTCTTAAAGAAGAAGTTACAGGTCTGTGAGAGACAGAAATCTTGCTTGTTTGTAGGTGACCAAATACTTATTTTCCACCATAATTTGCAAATAAATTCATAAAAAATCCTACAATGTGATTTTCTGGATTTTTTTTCCTGAATTTGTCTGTCATAGTTGACGTGTACCTATGATGAAAATTACAGGCCTCTCTCATCTTTTTAAGTGGGAGAACTTGCACAATTGGTGGCTGACTAAATAATTTTTTCCCCCACTGTATGTCCTAATAAATCATTTATATTTTTGCATTTAAGCCTTGTTTGGATTTTCCCTATATTTTCTATTAGTCTCCCAGCCCCAGTATTGCTCTGAATCTTGCTCTTTGAAACCGTCAACAGTCTATGTCTCTCTCAGAAGAGTTGGCGAATACTGTTGCTTGCACCTGTTGGCGAGGTAACCTGATCCGGCCTTTGAAGCAGAGGAAAGAGCTCTATAATGAATCAGCGATTATGAAACTCTTCCTAGAGAGGTTAGATATGTCAGCTCCATCATATCCCAAGAGGCATACACAGCCCCCCCCCCCCCCCCCCCCCCCCCCCAGCCCCCAGTACAACCCTATCTTGCCCCCCATTTTATCATAGTCATGTACAGTCACTGCTTAGCATTCCAGAGCCCCACACTCCCCCACCCCTCACAACCCCTCTCACACCCATACTCATTATCTTCCCATTAACCATTAGCCCTTCTCAGAACATCATAACACTTAACCGCTAATGTTATGACCTGCATTCCTGCATGGGCCAAAGAGGCAGCAACAGCAAATAGCCAGAAGCAGCTGAGATTTGGTTTCCCTCCATTTTCCCTGAAAGAGAGAAACAATATCAGAAATGACTACTAGATACTCTCCTGCTGTGTCTGAATGTCACCCCCTACCTCCTAGATACAGTGCATTCGGAAAGAATTCATACTCCTTGACTTTTTCCAAATGTTGTTACGTTACGGCCTTATTCTAAAATTGATTAAATTAAATGTTTTTCCTCATCAATCTACACACAATACCCCATAATGACAAAGCGAAAAACGTTTTTTTGAATTTTTTTCAAACTTCTTACAAATAAAAAACAGAAATACCTTATTTACATATGTAATTCAGACCCTTTGGTATGAGACTCGAAATTGAGCTCAGGTGCATCCTGTTTCCATTGATCAACCTTGAGATGTTTCTACAACTTGATTGGAGTCCACCTGTGGTATATTCAAATGTTGTTTTAAAAGTGTATTGGAAAGTTTCTTAGTCAGTGGAGGCTGCTGAGGGTAGGACGGCTCATAATAATGTCTGGAACGGAGCAAATGGAATGGCATCAAACCATGTGTTTGATGTATTTGATACCATTGCATTGATTCCTCTCCAGCCATTACCACGAACCCGTCCTCCCCAATTAAGGTGCCACCAACCTCCTGTGTTCTAAGTAGCTAGCTAAGTTTTTAGTTTGGATCCCGTGACGCAGTTGGCATCAGTTGCTGGGACTGCTACTGCTCCAGTTATTCTGCCAACAAAGGCCGGGTCTGAGGAGGTATTTGGCGTAGCAGCTAGCCTATCAAGCTAGCGGTGTTTCTTGAGAGCTTGAACGCAGCCCGCGACGCAGTTAGCTATTGTGGCTGGGACCGCAGATTGTCCCGGGTTTGTGGCTGTCTAGATCCCTGCCGTTTGTTGTTTTCAATCTTCCCTGTGACCTGCCCTGTCTGGAACTGCGAGGAGTAACAGCATAACCTACGTTGCTAGCTACCATGACAAAGACCAAAGCCGGCGGGAGTACCATTGAGGACGGTGGTGTCTCTCTATCAAAGGTGAAGGATCTTTTAAACAAACAAAAAAAGAGTTCTACAAGCAGTTGTTACAACAACAAGAAAATAGCTTCAAGTGTTTTGTCCAAATACTGGTGGATTCAATAAATAAAATAATGGATGGCCTGACCAGAGAGGTCCAGGACCTAAAGAACAGCTTGCAGTTCTCCCAGGATCAGCTCGATGAGTTGAAACAGGAGAACGGCAAGATGACAGCAATCTGTAAGTAATTGAGAGAGGACATATTTCTGTGTGTGAATCCATGATAACAATGACGGATAAATCTGAGGGACAATCAAGACAGAATAACATGGTTGTGGACGGAATTGCAGAATCTCCACATGAGACCTGGATGGAGTCCGACGACAAAGTGAGGGAAATGATCGCTGTGAAATTGAAGATGGACCACAGGAAGATTGAGGTGGAGCGCGCCCACAGGACTGGAAAACCCACCACCGGCCCAGGTGAAAGGCCCAGGCCGATAGTGGTCAAGTTCCTGAGGTTAAAGGACAAGGTAGATGTTTTGGAAAGAGCCAAGAACTTGAGAGGAACGTACAGCACCAGTCAAAAGTTTGGACACACCTACTCATTCAAGGGTTTTTCTTTATTTTTACTATTTTCTACATTGTAGAATAATAGTGAAGACATCAAAACTATGAAATAGCATATTAAAAAATATATTTTCTTCAAATAGCCACCCTTTGCCTTGACGACAGCTTTGCACACTCTTGGCATTTTCTCAACCAGCTTCATGAGGTAGTCACCTGGAATGCATTTCAATTAACAGGTGTGCCTTCTTAAAAGTTAATTTGTGGAATGTATTTCCTTCTTAATGTGTTTGAGCCAATCAGTTGTGTTGTGACAAGGTAGGGGGGGTATACAGAAGATAGTCCTATTTGGTAAAAGATCAAGTCCACATTATGTGGTAAATTCAATTGACTTCCTGTTGAACGCGGAACGAGGGAGAGCTCGGTTTGTTGTTTTGGAAAGTTTGTTGTTTTAAAAGTGTATTGGAAAGTTTCTTAGTCAGTGGAGGCTGCTGAGGGTAGGTCGGCTCATGATAATGTCTGGAACGGAGCGAATGGAATGGCATCACACCATGTGTTTGATGTATTTGATACCATTGCATTGATTCCTCTCCAGCCATTACCACGAACCCGTCCTCCCCAATTAAGGTGCCACCAACCTCCTGTGTTCTAAGTAGCTAGCTAAGTTTTTAGTTTGGATCCCGTGACGCAGTTGGCATCAGTTACTGGGACTGCTACTCTCTGTACAGTGATTCTGCCGACCAAGGCCGGGTCTGAGGAGCTATTTGGCGTAGAAGCCTGCCTAGCTGATAGCTAGCTGCCTATCAAGCTAGCAAGGTTTCTTGAGGGCTTGAACGCAGCCCGCGACGCGGTTAGCCATTTCTGCAGCATTGAAGGTCCCCAAGAACACAGTGGTCTCCATAATTCTTAAATGGAAGAAGTTTGGAACCACCCAGACTCTTCTTAGAGCTGCCCGCCCGGCCAAACTGAGCAATCGGGGACAAGGGCCTTGGTCAGGGAGATGACCAAGAACCCGATGGTCACTCTGACAAAGCTCCAGAGTTTCTCTGTAGAGATGGGAGAACCTTCCAGAAGGACAACCATCTCTGCAGCACTCCACGAATCAGGCCTTTATGGTAGAGTGGCCAGACAAAAGCCACTCCTCAGTAAAAGGCACATGACAGCCCGCTTGGAGTTTGCCAAAAGGCACCATAATCACTCAGACCATGAGAAACAAGATTCTCTGGTCTGATGAAACCAAGATTGAACTCTTTGGCCTGAATGCCAAGCGTCACGTCTGGAGGAAACCTGGCGCCGTCCCCACGGTGAAGCATGGTGGTGGCAGCATAATGCTGTGGGGATGTTTTTCAGCGTCAGGGACTGGGAGACTAGTCAGGGTCAAGGGAAAGATGAATGGCGCAAAGTACAGAGAGCTCCTTGATGAAATCCTGCTCCAGAGCACTCAGGACCTCAGGGGAGAAAGTTCACCTTCCAACAGGACAAATACCCTAAGCACACAGCCAAGACAACACATGAGTGGCTTTGGGACAAGTCTCTGCATATCCTTATGTGGCCCTACCAGAGCCCGGACTTGAAACCGATCGAACATCTCTGGAGAGACCTGAAAATAGCTGTGCAGCGACGCTCCCCATCCAAGCTGACAGAGATTGAGAGGAGCTGCAGAGAAGAATGGGAGAAACTCCCCAAATACAAGTGTGCCAAGCTTGTAGCATTATACCCAAGAAGACTCGAGGCTGTAATCGCTGCCAAAGGTTCTTCAACAAAGTACTGAGTAAAGGGTCTGAATACTTATGTAAATGTGATATACGTTTTTTTTATATATATACATTTGCTAAAATTTCTAAAAACCTGTTTTTGCTTTGTCATTATGAGGTATTTTGTGTAGATTGATGAGGGAAAAAACGATTTAATCAATTTTAGGATAAGGCTGTAACGTAACAAAATGCAGAAAAAGTCAAGGGGTGTGAATACTTTCCGAATGCACTGTACATGCACCCTCCTTTAGTCCAGGGTCCATGCGTCCCAAATGGCACCCTATTCCATATAATGTACTACTTTTGACCATGGGCCCTGGGTAAAAGTAATGCACTAAATAGGGAATAGGGTGCCATTTGATAACAACTTTGTAGGAAGGGAATGTTTGACCTGGGTCCACTAAAGCCTTCTGTCATTAGTTGGATGATGACCTATTCCAATTCACAATTATTTCCACAAGCTAATGCTCCTCTAGTTGATCCTCTCCTCGCCTCTGCTCAGAGCGATGCTACCCAGCTTTAATGGCCTTTCAGTTATCCTGTAAAGTATGGCTAATGCCCTTTTATGTGAAGGGATGATGACTGTATTACTTGTGTGTGCAACGAAACCTCTTCAATGGTAAGTAGAGGTTAATTTGACAAAGCCATCTGGTGTATAGGAATGAGAGGAATAATTTATTGAACATGGAATGTACAGTTGAAGTCGGAAGTTTACATACACCTTAGCCAAATACATTTAAACTCAGTTTTTCACAATTCCTGACATTTAATCCTAGTAAAAAATCCCTATTTTAGGTCAATTAGGATCACCACTTTATTTTAAGAATGTGAAATGTCAGAATAATAGTAGAGAGAATGTATATATATATATTTTTTTCACCTTTATTTAACCAGGTAAGCCAGTTGAGAACAAGTTATCATTTACAACTGCGACCTGGCCAAGATAAAGCAAAGCAGTGCGATTAAAAACAACAACACAGAGTTACATATGGGGTAAACGGGGGCCACTGGTAGAAGAGGGGATGGTAGGTGTAGAGGCACGGCGAGAGGTACTGGCGGGTGTTGCCAGTCCGGTCCGGCCCGTTCCAGATCCCGGTGTAGAGCCAGTGGTGTGTGTCCCCAGTACGGTCCGGTCTATTCTTGCTCCCCGCACCAAACCTACGGTGTGCGTCGACAGCCCAGCCCGGCCCGTTCCTGCGCTCCGCACCGAGTCTGTGGTGCGCGTCGCCAGCCCAGCCCGGCCCGTTCCTGCGCTCCGCACCGAGTCTGAGGTGCGCTTCGCCAGCCCAGCCCGGCTTCTTCCTGCTCCACGCACAAAGCCCACGGTGTGCGTCGCCAGCCCGACCCGGCCTGTTCCTGCTACTCGCACCAAACCAGGGGTGCGAGTCGCCAGCCTGGTTCAACCCGTTCCTGCTACTCGCACCAAGCCAGGGGTGCGAGTCGTCAGCCTGGTCCAGCCCGTTCCTGCTACTCGCACCAAACCAGGGATGCGAGTCGTCGGCCTGGTCCAGCCCGTTCCTGCTACTCGCACCAAGCCAAGGGGGCGAGTCGTCAGCCTGGTCCGGCCTGTTCCTGCTACTCGCACCAAGCCAAGGGTGCGAGTCGTCAGCCCGGTCCAGCCCATTCCTGCTACTCGCACCAAGCCAGGGATGCGAGTCGTCAGCCTGGTGAGGTCCGTTCCGGCTCCACGCACCAAGCCTAGGGTGCGTATCGTCAGCCAGGTCCGGTCCGTTCCTGCCTCACGCGCTAAGCCAGGGATGCGCGTCGTCAGTCCTGATCCAGCCAGCTGGGTCAGATCGGATCGGGGCCATTATGCGGGGATTGAAGTAGGGTGGTGGTCAAGCCCGGAGCCGGAGCCGCCTCCGAGGAGCAACACCCACCCAGCCCTCCCCTATTTTGGGGTTTTGAGGCGCGGTCGCAGTCCGCGCCTTTAGGGGGGGGTACTGTCACGCTCTGGCTCCGGGACTTTGTATTTTGAGCCAGGGTGTGTTCGTTTTGGTTTTGTGTTTCCCTTATTTGGTCAAATGACTCCCAATCGGAGGTAACGAGTGTCAGCTGTCGGCTCGTTATCTCTGATTGGGAGCCATATTTAAACTGTCTGTGTTCACCTTGTGTTGGTGGGATTTTGTTTGTGTGGTTTCATGTTGTACCATAGACGTCACGTTTTCGTTGTTTTGTTCGTGTGTACGTTTAAATAATAAATATGTTCGCTCGTAACGCTGCGCCTTGGTCCTCTCTCATCGACGAACGTGACAGAAAATCCCACCAAGACCAGACCAAGCAACGTGTCCAAGGGCCATCGCCAAATGATCTCCGTGGCAGCTTCGACTGGGTCAAGCCCATTGAGGAGTTGAGTGAGGAGGGTTGGAGACAGAGGAGCGAAAGGTGGGAGAGAATGTTGGAGGCCTGGAGAGACCCCCAGAAAATTTTTAGGGGGGGGCTCACGACATCGGGGCAGCAGGAGGCCGCTATGGAGCGGTTCAGCGGGGTTGCAGAGGAGGCCGCCAGGTTACGGGGGCCACTGGTAGAAGAGGGGATGGAAGGAGTAGAGGCACGGCGAGAGGTACTGGCGCGTGTTGCCAGTCCGGTCCGGCCCGTTCCAGATCCCGGTGTAGAGCCAGTGGTGTGTGTCCCCAGTACGGTCCGGTCTATTCCTGCTCCCCGCACCAAACCTACGGTGTGCGTCGACAGCCCAGCCCGGCCCGTTCCTGCGCTCCGCACCGAGTCTGTGGTGCGCGTCGCCAGCCCAGCCCGGCCTGTTCCTGCTCCACGCACAGAGCCTGCGGTGTGCGTCGCCAGCCCAGCCCGGCCTGTTCCTGCCACTCGCACTAAGCCTACGGTGTGCGTCGTCGGCCTGGTCCAGCCCGTTCCTGCTACTCGCACCAAGCCAGGGGTACGAGTCGTCGGCCTGGTCCAGCCCGTGCCTGCTACTCGCACCAAACCAGGGGTGCGAGTCGCCAGCCTGGTTCAACCCGTTCCTGCTACTCGCACCAAGCCAGGGGTGCGAGTCGTCAGCCTGGTCCAGCCCGTTCCTGCTACTCGCACCAAACCAGGGATGCGAGTCGTCGGCCTGGTCCAGCCCGTTCCTGCTACTCGCACCAAGCCAAGGGTGCGAGTCGTCAGCCTGGTCCGGCCTGTTCCTGCTACTCGCACCAAGCCAAGGGTGCGAGTCGTCAGCCCGGTCCAGCCCATTCCTGCTACTCGCACCAAGCCAGGGATGCGAGTCGTCAGCCGGGTGAGGTCCGTTCCGGCTCCACGCACCAAGCCTAGGGTGCGTATCGTCAGCCAGGTCCGGTCCGTTCCTGCCTCACGCGCTAAGCCAGGGGTGCGCGTCGTCAGTCCTGATCCAGCCAGCTGGGTCAGATCGGATCGGGGCCATTATGCGGGGATTGAAGTAGGGTGGTGGTCAAGCCCGGAGCCGGAGCCGCCTCCGAGGAGCAACACCCACCCAGCCCTCCCCTATTTGGGGTTTTGAGGCGCGGTCGCAGTCCGCGGCTTTAGGGGGGGGTACTGTCACGCTCTGGCTCCGGGACTTTGTATTTTGAGCCAGGGTGTGTTCGTTTTGGTTGTGTTTTGTTTTGGTTGGGTGGTCATTGGTTTTGTGTTTCCCTTATTTGGTCAATGACTCCCAATCGGAGGTAACGAGTGTCAGCTGTCGGCTCGTTATCTCTGATTGGGAGCCATATTTAAACTGTCTGTGTTCACCTTGTGTTTGTGGGATTTTGTTTGTGTGGTTTTGTGTTTTACCATAGACGTCACGCATTCGTTGTTTATTGTTTTTGTATTTTGAGTGTTGTGTTTTACTTATTAAAGTAAATATGTTCGCTCGCAACGCTGCGCCTTGGTCTCCCTCATTAGACGATCGTGACATAAATAAATAGGCCATAGTGCAAAAATAGTTACAATTTCGTAATTAACACTGGAATGATAGATGTGCAAAAGATGATGTGCAAATAGAGATACTGGGGTGCAAATTAGCAAAATAAATAACAATATGGGGATGAGGTAGTTGGGTGGGCTGATTTCAGAATGGCTGTGTACAGGTGCAGTGATCGGTAACCTGCTCTGACAACTGACGCTTAAAGTTGGTGAGGGAGATAAGTCTCCAGCTTCAGAGATTTTTGCAGTTCGTTCCAGTCATTGGCAGCAGAGAACTGGAAGGAATGGCGGCCAAAGGAGGTGTTGGCTTTGGGGATGACCAGTGAGATATACCTGCTGGAGCGCAGACTACGGGTGGGTGTTCTATGGTGACCAGTGAGCTAAGATAAAACAGGGATTTGCCTAGCAGTGATTTATAGATGACCTGGAGCCAGTGGGTTTGGCGACGAATATGTAGTGAGGGCCAGCCAACAAGAGCGTACAGGTCACAATGGTGGGTAGTATATGGGGCTTTGGTGACAAAACAGATGGCACTGTGATAGACTATTTCAGCGTTTATTTCTTTCATCACATACCCAGCGGGTCAGAAGTGTACATACACTGAATTAGTATTTGGTAGCATTGCCTTTAAATTGTTTAACTTGGGTCAAATGTTTTGGGTAGCCTTCCACAAGCTTCCCACAATAAGTTGGGTGAATTTTGTCCCATTCCTCCTGACAGAGCTGGTGTAACTGAGTCAGGTTTGTAGGCCTCCTTGCTCGCACACGATTTTCCTTCGTCATGATGCCATCTTATTTTGTGAAGTGCACCAGTCCCTCCTGCAGCAAAGCACTCCCACAGCATGATGCTGCCACCCCCGTGCTTCACGGTTGGGATGGTGTTCTTCGGCTTGCAAGTACCCCCTTTTTCCTCCAAACATAACGATGGTCATTATGTTTCATCAGACCAGAGGACATTTCTCCCCATGTGCAGTTGCATACCGTAGTAGGGCTTTTTTATGGCGGTTTTGGAGCAGTGGCTTCTTCCTTGCTGAGCGGCCTTTCAGGTTATGTCGTTTCAGGACTCGTTTTACTGTGGATATAGATACTTTTGTACCGGTTTCCTCCAGCATCTTCACAAGGTCCATTGCTGTTGCACTTTTCGCACCAAAGTACGTTCATCTCTAGGAGACAGAACGCGTCTCCTTCCTGAGCGGTATGACGGCTGCGTGGTCCCATGTTGTTTATACTTGCGTACTATTGTTTTACAGATGAACGTGATACCTTCCGGCATTTGGAAATTGCTCCCAAGGATGAACCAGACTTGTGGAGGTCTACACATTTTTTTCTGAGGTCTTGGCTGATTTCTTTTGATTTTCCCATGATCTCAAGCAAAGAGGCAGAGAGTTTGAAGGTAGGCCTTGGAATGCATCCACATGTACCCCTCCAATTGACTCAAATGATGTCAATTAGCCTATCAGAAACTTCTAAAGCCATGACATAATTTTCTGGAATTTTCCAAGCTCTTTAAAGGCACAGTCAACTTACTGTATGTAAACTTCTGACCCACTGGAATTGTGATACAGTGAATTATAAGTGAAATAATCTGTCTGTAAACAATTGTTGGAAAGATTACTTGTGTCATGCGCAAAGTAGATGTCCTAACCGACTTGCCAAAACTATAGTTTCTTAACAAGAAATGTGTGGAGTTGTTGAAAAACGAGTTTGAATGACTCCAACCTAAGTGTATGTAAACTTCAGACTACATGTCACGTTCGTTTAAGGACGGGTCAGACCAAGGCGCAGCGTGAAAGGCATACATGTTTATTTCACAGATAAACACACAAACAAAACAACAAACCAACGAAACGTGAAGTCCTAAAGCTAAACACAAAACAAGCCTCTAACACGGAACAAGATCCCACAACTAATGATTACCAATAGGCTGCCTAAGTATGATCCCCAATCAGAGACAACGAGCAACAGCTGTCTCTGATTGGGAATCACACCCAGCCAAACATAGACATACAACACCTAGAACGTAAACATAAAAATAACAACCTAGAACTCCACACCCTGACTCAATATACTAGAGTCCCATAAGTCAGGGCGTGACACTTCAACTGTATATGTGTATGGTATATGTTTTGACAGTTTGTTTGATAGAGGGTTGATTAATATTTTGTCTTTGTTTATGATACCATAATATGAAGATGTGATTTGTGTGATTTTACCGGCAGTCATTGTGCTTTTCACTTTGTATTTATGATTATTCAATACATTACATTGTTCTAACTTTCCCTTGCTGGGACAGACTTAAAACATCATAACTTACTGAATCGTTGATACATTATCTTTCACCAAGGGTCCTTGGAGAGCCAGTGGTGTTTGCTGAAGTGGAAAATTGATAAATACAGTATGTACTCTATGGATTCAGTGAATATTTTATATTTATTTTACCAGGTAAGTTGACTGAGAACACATTTTCATTTACACCAACAACCTGGGGAATAGTTACAGGGGAGAGGAGGGGGATAAATGAGCCAATTGGAAGCTGGGGACGATTAGTTGGCCATTATGGTATGAGGGCCAGATTGGGAATTTAGCCAGGACACCGGGGTTAACACCCCTACTCTTACGATAGGTGCCATGGAATATTTAGTGACCAAAGAGAGTCAGGACACCCGTTTAACTTCCCATCCAAAAGACAGCCCCCTACACAGGGCAATGTCCCCAATCATTGCCCTGGGGCATATATATATTGGGAGTAAATATTGAGGAAAAAGTCCCTCCTACTGGCCCTCCAACACCACTTCCAGCAGCATCTGGTCTCCCATCCAGGGACAGACCAGGACCAACCCTGCTTAGCTTCAGTTACAAGCCAGCAGTGGGATGCAGGGTGGTATGCTGCTGGCAACGTGATACTGTATTAAACTTTCCTTTGTTTTTGTATGACAGGTTTTCTCACAGGCCGGTCATGACCTCAGCAGAATTGGTAGTAATTCTGGGCTATAACAGAGCCATTCTTTACCGCCGTTACCATAGCAGCGTCGCTGACAGTTAATACCATTAACTTTGTCCCGTCAGAATGAGATTGTGGAAATCCCCCCTGTTCAAAAGTCGACATGTGTTCTCTCTCTCACTTTCCAGTTTGATCTTATGTTCAAAGATATTCACCACTAAATATGCTTTTGTCTTGTGTTTTCTGTTGATTGGTTTAGCATGACCGAATGTTGCAGCTGGGTGCTATTTTTTATGTCAAATGTAATACTCCGGCACCCTCGCCTTGCGAGGATAACAGCACTGAGCCTTGTTTTATCCTGTAGTTAACAACAAACAGACAGGAAAAACATTCTCTATATGTCTGAGGTTACTTAATTTATCCTTTCACCCCTATAATTATTGGAGTTTTCTACAAAAGAACATCATGAAATGTTTTTATTAACGACTTATACACCCTCTATAAATTCTTTATTATCATGGCTGAAGGACCATACTGGGCAATGTCACACACAGACAAGCATGCACAGTAGAGTAAATCACAGGCACTGCGATCAAGTAAACTGCACACACTTAGTTATTACCCTACAGTGAGGGAAAAAAGTATTTGATCCCCTGCTGATTTTGTACGTTTGCCCACTGACAAAGAAATGATCAGTCTGTAATTTTAATGGTAGGTGTATTTGAACAGTGAGAGACAGAATAACAACAAAAAAAATCCAGAAAAAAACGCATGTCAAAAATGTTATAAATTGATTTGCATTTTAATGAGGGAAATAAGTATTTGACCCCCTCTCAATCAGAAAGATTTCTGGCTCCCAGGTGTCTTTTATACAGGTAACGAGCTGAGATTAAGAGCACACTCTTAAAAGGAGTGCTCCTAATCTCAGTTTGTTACCTGTATAAAAGACACCTGTCCACAGAAGCAATCAATCAATCAGATTCCAAACTCTCCACCATGGCCAAGACCAAAGAGCTCTCCAAGGATGTCAGGGACAAGATTGTAGACCTACACAAGGCTGGAATGGGCTACAAGACCATCGCCAAGCAGCTTGGTGAGAAGGTGACAACAGTTGGTGCGATTATTCGCAAATGGAAGAAACACAAAATAACTGTCAATCTCCCTCGACCTGGGGCTCCATGCAAGATCTCACCTCGTGGAGTTGCAATGATCATGAGAACGGTGAGGAATCAGCCTAGAACTACACGGGAAGATCTTGTCAATGATCTCAAGGCAGCTGGGACCATAGTCACCAAGAAAACAATTGGTAACACACTACGCCGTGAAGGACTGAAATCCTGCAGCGCCCGCAAGGTCCCCCTGCTCAAGAAAGCACATATACAGGCCCGTCTGAAGTTTTCCAATGAACATCTGAATGATTCAGAGGAGAACTGGGTTAAAGTGTTGTGGTCAGATGAGACCAAAATTGAGCTCTTCGGCATCAACTCAACCCGCCGTGTTTGAGGAGGAGGAATGCTCCCTATGACCCCAAGAACACCATCCCCACCGTCAAACATGGAGGTGGAAACATTATGCTTTGGGGGTGTTTTTCTGCTAAGGGGACAGGAAAACTTCACCGCATCAAAGGGATAATGGACAGGGCCATGTACCGTCAAATCTTGGGTGAGAACCTCCTTCCCTCAGCCAGGGCATTGAAAATGGGTCGTGGATTGGTATTCCAGCATGACAATGACCCAAAACACACGGCCAAGGCAACAAAGGAGTGGCTCAAGAAGAAGCACATTAAGGTCCTGGAGTGGCCTAGCCAATATGAAAATATGTGGAGGGAGCTGAAGGTTTGAGTTGCCAAACGTCAGCCTCGAAACCTTAATGACTTGGAGAAGATCTGCAAAGAGGAGTGGAACAAAATCCCTCCTGAGATGTGTGCAAACCTGGTGGTCAACTACAAGAAACGTCTGACCTCTGTGATTGCCAACAAGGGTTTTGCCACCAAGTACTAAGTCATGTTTTGCAGAGGGGTCAAATACTTATTTCCCTCATTAAAATGCAAATCAATTTATAACATTTTGGACATGCGTTTTTGTGGATTTCTTTGTTGTTATTCTGTCTCTCACTGTTCAAATAAACCTACCATTAAAATTATAGACTGATCATGTCTTTGTCAGTGGGCAAACGTACAAAATCAGCAGGGGATCAAATACTTTTTTCCCTCACTGTATGTGTTGGTGTACTGATGTTGAATTGGCTTATTATCTCTGTCAATTTCCTCTGTCTTTTTTCCGTCTTTATCTTCCTGTCTCCTCTACTCTATAACAACACCTGATATGCTTTTGTCTTGTGTTTCTGTTGATTGTGATTCCACATTTAATTTATTGCAATTTCGTATGCACCAGTATGTAGCCTAGACATACTGGCCTCTTTGGATTGACCTCAATAATAATGTTTTTCCCATTAGCCTGCTCTTTGCATGGCATTATGAGATCTCGCACCACTATGCGGGCCTACAAGTTTCACCTGTGACACCTGACATAACTGTCTCTCCCAGACAACCCTCATCCATCACAATAGCGATCCATGTCAAAACAATCTCAACCAATCAGCAGCGAGACAAACAAGTAACCCCCCCCCCCCCCCAATATTTACTCCCAAACTCCTGTCCCTTGCTTATTCTCCTTCTCCATACTTTAATTGCAGTCTTGACATTCACATTTTCCCAAGGCCAAGTTTCTGGGTCTGCTATTCCGATTCTAATTGTAATAATAATTGTGGTTTGGGCTAATCTGTAGTCTCACTGTGCCACTGCTCCGGTGTTTGCAGGATTTCAGATAATGAAATAATTATGCCTAAACGCAGCAGTCCACTTTTCCTCAGCGCAGCAGCTGAAACCTCCTGCACCCCGGGACAGAGCATTATCGTCATTCATTGAGCATCTTTAAACCCTGTTTTCCACTTTTGTTGAAATGTAGATTATTGTTGACCCCTGGGGTGAGGGTTGGTGGACTGAAGAGAGAGAGGATGTTATAAACCACTAACACGTTCTGTATCATTGACATTGGAGGGGGGATGCCATCTATCTTTAGAGTGTGTGTATGTGTGTGTGTGTGTCAGTCGAGGATTGTGGGAGGAGCTATAGGAGGACGGGCTCATTATAATGTATGGAATGGAATTAATGGAACGGAGTCAAACATGTGGTTTCCATATAGTTGATGTGTTTGATACCGTTCCATTTATTCCATTCCAGCCATTACAATGAGCCTGTCCTCCTATACCTCCTCCCACCAGCCTCCTCTGGTGTGTGTGTGCTTTTTGTACGTGTGTGCATGTAAGGCTTTATAACTGAAAGGTGTTGTCTCTGTGTTAATTACATATGGAGGCCTCTGGCCAGATAACCGCACAATATAACATATAATAATATGCCATTTAGCAGACGCTTTTATTCAAAGCGACTTACAGTCATGTGTGCATACATTTTTACGTATGGGTGGTCCTGGGGATCGAACCCACTACCCTGGCGTTACAAGCGCCATGCTCTACCAATTGAGCTACAGAGGACCACAACAGGGATGAGAGGCCAATCTCTCTGCATACTGGGCATACTGTACAGTCATGACCATAATTATTGCCACCCTTGATAAAGATGAGCAAAAAAGACTGTATAAAACAAATAATACAAACACTGAGCTACATTATATGCTAAAAAAAGTTGGAAAGTTATATTATTTTATACTAATACAATTGCTCAGAGAAAGCGTTTTGTTTAACAAGTTAAAAAAATGTCAAACGCATGCAATGTCACGCACGCATGCACACAGACAAGCATGCACAGCAGAGCAAGTCACAGGCACTGCGATCAAGCAAACTGCACACACCTTCTAGTTATTATCCCATGTGTTGGTGTACTGATGTTGAATTGGCATATTATCTGTCACTTTCCTCTGTCTTTTTTCCCTGTCTTTCTCTTTCTGTCTCCTCTCCTCTATAACAAGACCTGAGGGATATCAATGGAGTGAAGTCTATAAACACAACACCGACCGTTGGCCATGGAAGCTCTGCTAGCATCTCTCGCCCAGGGACCATTAGCCTGCCCTTTGTATGTCTGCTACCTCTTGTTTTCTCTTTCAAGATCATCTCCAAAACAGGAGTCAGACAGTCAGAACGAGCTCATTGTATTGTAGCAATGTACAAAAACATTTGTTCGTATTAAAATGTGTAAATACATACTAATCCTAGTTTCTTACGTCTACCTACCTCTGCTTCCTCAAGTCACTTCTGTAATTGTATGTGAAACAAGAACATTATGTCACGACTTCCGCCGAGGCTGCCTCCCCTCCTTGTTCGGGCAGGTTTCGGCGTTCGCGTCACCGGCTTACTAGCTACTGCCGATCCATTTATCATCCCTCCATTTGTCTTGTCTTCAATCACACACACCTGGTCCTTATTCCCTCATTAGTCATGGTATAAGTGTTCCCTCTGTTTCCTTGTCTGTGTGGGTGATTGTTTATTGTGGAGGTTTGTGAAGCTCGGTGGAGCTCGTGTATTGACGGGAGTATTTTGTGCCCTGGAGTGTGTTTGACGCATTTCTGCGTAAACCTGTATTTTTGCGGATTAAAGCCTGTTTTTCTGTGATTTACCCTCCTGCGCCTGACTTCTTCAACACCACCTCATCACACATGAAATGTTTTCACTCCTGAATGGTTAACAAAAAAGTTTAACTGGTGGGGCTGCTACAGTTTTTGGAATGGAAGATTTTGCATTGTCTTTCTAATCTAAAAGGTAGTCCAAGATAAGGACGTTGTCTCAAAATGAGGGATAGTGGAGAGAAGAAAACACACACACACATCCTGTCTCCTCACGTAGCCCCATATGCCTTGCTTTGTCTCAAATCAAATCAAATTGTATTGGTCACATACACGTGTTTAGCGGATGTTATTGCGGGTGTAGCGAAATGCTTGTGTTTCTAACAAGTAATATCTAACAATTTCACAACATATACCCAATACACACAAATATAAGTAAAGCAATTTAATGAAGAATATATAAATATATGGACGAGCAATGTCAGAGCGGCATAGACTAAGATACAGTAGAATATTATAGAATACAGTATATACATATGAGATGAGTAATGCAAGATATGTAAACATTATTAAAGTTACGTAAGAGTCACAATGGGAATCATTATTTATGCTAAACCACTTCAGGGTCACTGTGACCTGAACCTCCAGGAATCTAGTTATTGAATCCATGGAAAAGACTGGGAGTAATGGGAATATGGGACACCACTTAGGATTCAAGGACACTCATGTGGGGTAATAGACAGACAGAGACTAACTGGAAATTAGTCTGGATAGGGCTACTGTAGCTACATGATTTGATCAGAGATGGACTATGTAAAAGGTATTTGGTTTGATTCTTCCAGCATTGGTCCCTGGCTTGCAGGGTGCTTGACGGATGTTGTACTGTTCTTGTTTATTGAATGAGGCTCCAGCAGTTAGAATTATGTACAAGAGTTAAATTATTTAAAGAAAGACCATTAGCAGAGCAAAAGGGACAAACGAGATTTAATATTTCCCCAGTCAAAATGAATGACTTAACACTCCTATTGTCTATTGAATAGTTGAAGAAGAACAGAACAAGCCATTTTTTTGTCTCCGGCTTCTTTCTGAAGAACTTGAATGTCCTCGTTTTTCTGAAGACATTCATTCAGCAATCTAATTAAAGTTTCAGAAGGAACAAAAAGCTGAGCCATGTCGATTGAGGGCCATTAATTGCTTTTGACACAACACACAGCAGATAATGGTAGATTAGATCTAAACGTGGACTTAAGGCCAATTTTAATTAGCAGGGTTTTGTAAGAGCGATTTGTAAGGCCAAGAGAGGTTTCTGTACTGTCTTTATATTCCTATTTTAGACTATTACAGCCACCAGTTTAAGGGAAGCCCTAGTGAGATAATGGCATAGAAACTTCTAATATTATCCTCAAGGTTTTATTGGAATATACAGTAATATAAAAATACTGTAAAACTTTCACAAAATGTACTCTCTAGATACGTGGCGAAGAAGATGAAGGAGCAGGAGATGGAAGGAAAAGGATCTAACACTAGGTTATACTTTACATAATACAGCTCATTATATTATCATCAAGCACTGTTGTGTAAAGCCTAAAGTCAGCTGTAACCTGGGCAGAGGGACGGACAGTTCGGCTTGGGTATTGATTGGTTCCTATTATTTTCAACTGTTTTTCAAAAGTAAACTTCAGTAGCTAACTTACACCTGTACCCTGTTGAATGTGATATGAAATAGAATGCTTCTGATATTACATTCTTAGACAGATGTTGTATGTGTGTTTTTTTTAGGAGGGAGACCTTGGTCATTCAAAATGGCCCCCGGCTTGTGCCGGCTGAGCCACATATAGTGTGGTTGTCTGTGGTGAACCTGATTGGTCAACCTCAGTGAGGTCAGAGAGGCTACAATAGGAAGTAGGAAGCCACAGCGCTCACTACCACCACTCTGAAATGAAAGGATTTGGGATTTGGAAGGTGTACATCTTGAATCCCTGTCTCCCTCTTTCTCTCTCACCCTTCCTTCTCTCGCTACATGAAAGCATGAGGTGAAAATGAAATGAAACATGGCCCCTAAAAAAATGCTATTATGAAACTCTGAAAATAATGTGTACATGTATGTACTCGGCCAAGATTATGTTTACACATATTGTACTGATAATGACCTATTAAGCAGTAGGCATTTAAGGCTGCAGGTATGGGTATGGTTGGAGGTGTGTCCAACCCAAAGGTGCCATCTTGAATTAGGCTGCAGGCCCATTGTTTGAGAGTGTCTAGCAGGGTCGTTCCACGAAAAGGGGGGCTATTGCATCCCTTTGATATTTTAAGTAGAAATTGTTCACCAATATAACATTTTAAAAGGATGTTATATTAAATGAAGTGCCCTTTAAAGCGATTCTCTGGTACTTTTGTATACTTTTTAGCCAGTAGTTCTGAAAGTAGCACTTATGAGCCAAAAGTGGTCCCCGAAAATTCGTACTACGTCACATACTGTATGTGCAGATACTGTATGTGCACAACGTCATTGCTCTCAATCTCAGCCGTGTACACTGAGATTTATGAATAAAGGCTCGCTAAAGTGCCAAAATTCTGTATTTTGACATGTCTCTCCGTCAACCCTGTGTCACTTCTAGGAAGATTTCAACCCACTTGATCCCCAAAATTCTCAATGTCACCATAATTGTAAAGCCTTGGATATTTTGTTGCTTTGACAAAGTAATTTCTGAAGATTATTATTTATTTCATGTGATTAGTGATTCATTTACGTCTGTCCCTCATTTTAAGGTCAACCCTGTTATGTGAACTGATCTCTCATTTTAATATGGTGACATTTTCAAAATAAACATTGAACATCTAATAATATACACTACCAGTCAAAAGTTTGGACACAACTACTCATTCAAGGGTTTTTCTTTATTTTTACAATGTTTTACATTGTAGAATAATAGTGAGGACATCATAACTATGAAAAAACACATATGGAATCATGTAGTAAGCAAAAAAGTGTTAAACAAATCAAAATATATTTAATATTTGATGACAGCTTTGCACATTCTTGGCATTCTATCAACCAGCTTCATGAGATAGTCACCTGGAATGCATTTCAATTAACAGGTGTGCCTTCTTAAAAGTTAATTTGTGGACTTTCTCTCCTTCTTAATGTGTTTGAGCCAATCAGTTGTGTTGTGACAAGGTAGGGTTCGTATACAGAAGAAAGTCCATGTTATGGCAAGAACAGCTCAAATAAGAAAAGAGAAACAACAGTCCATCATTACTTTAAGACATGAAGGTCAGTCAATCCGGAAAATTTCAAGAACTTTGAACGTTTCTTCCGTGTTCACCCATGACTGCGTGGCCACGCACGCCTCCAACTCAATCATCAAGTTTGCAGACGACACAATGACGAGACAGCCTACAGGGAGGAAGTGAGGGCTCTGGGAGTGTGGTGCCAGGAAAATAACCTCTCACTCAACGTCAACAAAACAAAGGAGATGATCGTGGACTTCAGGAAACAGCAGAGGGTGCACCCCCTTATCCACATCGAAGGGACAGCAGTGGAGAAGGTGGAAAGCTTCAAGTTCGTTGGCGTACACAAACTGAAATGGTCCACCCACACAGACAGTGTGGTGAAGAAGGCTCAACAGAGCGTCTTCAACCTCAGGAGGATGAAGAAATTTGGCTTGGCACCTAAAACCCTCACAAACTTTTTCAGATGCACAATTGAGAGTATCCTGTCGGGCAATATCACCGCCTGGTACGGCAACTGCACCTCCCGCAACCGCAGGGCTCTCCAGAGCGTGGTGCGGTCTGCCCAACGCATTACCGGGGGCAAACTACCTGCCCTCCAGGACACCTACAGCACCCGATGTCACAGGAAGGCCAAAAAGATCATCAAGGACATCAACCACCCGAGCCACTGCCTGTTCACCCCGCTATCATCCAGAAGGCGAGGTCAGTACAGGTGCATCAAAGCTGGGGAAAAAAACAGCTTCTATCTCAAGGCCATCAGACTGTTAGATAGCCATCACTAGCACATTAGAGGCTGCTGCTGCCTATAGAAATCACTGGCCACTTTAAGAAATGGAACACTAGTCACTTTCATATGTGGGGAGAACAAGTATCTGATACACTGCCGATTTTGCAGGTTTTCCTACTTACAAAGCATGTAGAGGTCTGTAATTTTTATTATAGGTACACTTCAACTGTGAGAGACGGAATCTAAAACAAAAATCCAGAAAATCACATTGTATGATTTTTAAGTAATTCATTTGCATTTTATTGCATGACATAAGTATTTGATCACCTACCAACCAGTAAGAATTCCGGCTCTCACAGACCTGTTAGTTTTTCTTTAAGAAGCCCTCCTGTTCTCCACTCATTACCTGTATTAACTGCACCTGTTTGAACTCGTTACCTGTAAAAAAGACACCTGTCCACACACTCAATCAAACAGACTCCAACCTCTCCACAATGGCCAAGACCAGAGCGCTGTGTATGGACATCAGGGATAAAATTGTAGATCTGCACAAGGCTGGGATGGGCTTCAGGACAATAGGCAAGTAGCTTGATGAGAAGGCAACAACTGTTGGCGCAATTATTAGAAAATGGAAGAAGTTCAAGATGACGGTCAATCACCCTCGGTCTGGGGCTCCATGCAAGATCTCACCTCGTGGGGCATCAATGATCATGAGGAAGGTGAGGGATCAGCCCAGAACTACACGACAAGACCTGGTCAATGACCTGAAGAGAGCTGGGACCACAGTCTCAAAGAAAACCATCAGTAACACACTACGCCGTCATGGATTAAAATCCTGCAGCGCACGCAAGGTCCCCCTGCTCAAACCAGCGCATGTCCAGGCCCGTCTGAAGTTTGCCAATGACCATCTGTATGATCCAGAGGAGGAATGGGAGAAGGTCATGTGGTCTGATGAGACAAAAATAGAGCTTTTTGGTCTAAACTCCACTCGCCGTGTTTGGAGGAAGAAGAAGGATGAGTACAACCCCAAGAACACCATCCCAACCATAAAGCATGGAGGTTAAAACATCATTCTTTGGGGATGCTTTTCTGCAAAGGGGACAGGACGACTGCACTGTATTGAGGGGAGGATGGATGGAGCAATGTATCGCAAGTTCTTGGCCAACAACCTCCTTCCCTCAGTAAGAGCATTGAAGATGGGTCGTGGCTGGGTCTTCCAGCATGACAACTACCCGAAACACACAACCAGGGCAACTAAGGAGTGGCTCCGTAAGAAGCATCTCAAGGTCCTGGAGTGGCCTAGCCAGTCTCCAGACCTGAACCCAATAGAAAATCTTTGGAGGGAGCTGAAAGTCCGTATTGCCCAGCGACAGCCCCGAAACTTGAAGGATCTGGAGAAGGTCTGAATGGAGGAGTGGGCCAAAATCCCTGCTGCAGTGTGTGCAAACCTGGTCAAGACCTACAGGAAATGTATGATCTCTGTAATTGCAAACAGAGGTTTCTGTACCAAATATTAAGTTCTGCTTTTCTGATGTATCAAATACTTATGTCATGCAATAAAATGCAAATTAATTACTTAAAAATCATACAATGTGATTTTCTGGATTTTTGTTTTAGATTCCGTCTCTCACAGTTGAAGTGTACCTATGATAAAAATTACAGACCTATACATGCTTTGTAAGTAGGAAAACCTGCAAAATCGGCAGTGTATCAAATACTTGTTCTCCCCACTGTATATACTGTCTTCTATAATATTCTACTGTATCTTAGTCCATGCCGCTCTGTCATTGCTCGTCCATATATGTATATATTCTTAATTCCATACCTTACTTAGATTTGTGTGTATTGGGTATATGTTGTGAAATTGTTAGATATTACTTGTTAGATATTACTGCACTGTCAGAGCTAGAAGCACAAGCATTTCTCTACACCCACAATAACATCTGCTAAACACATGTATGTGACAAATAACATTTGATTTTATTTTATTTGAAGTGCAGTCGCAAGAACCATCAAGCGTTATGATGAAACTGGCTCTCATGAGGACCGCCACAGGAATGGAAGACCCAGAGTTACCTCTGCTGCAGAGGATAAGTTCATAAGAGTTACCAGCCTCAGAAATTGCAGCCCAAATAAATGCTTCAAGTAACAGACACATGTCAACATCAACTGTTCAGAGGAGACTGTGTGAATCAGGCCTTCATGGTCGAATTGCTGCAAGGAAACCACTACTAAAGGACACCAATAATATGAAGAGACTTGCTTGGGCCAAGAAACACGAGCAATGGACATTAGACCGGTGGAAATGTGTCCTTTGGTCTCGAGTCCAAATTTGAGATTTTTGGTTCCAACTGCCGTGTCATTGTGAGACGTGGTGTGGGTAAACGGACGATCTCCGCATGTGTATTTCCCACCGTAAAGCATGGAGGAGGAGGTGTTATGGTGTGGGGGTGCTTTGCTGGTGACAAATATGATTTATGATTTATTTAGAATTCAAGGCATATTAACCAGCATGGCTACCACAGCATTCTGCAGTGATACGCCATCCCATCTGGTTTGGGCTTAGTGGGACTATAATTTGTTTTTCAACAGGACAATGACCCAACACACCTCCAGGCTGTGTAAGGGCTATTTGACCAGGAAGGAGAGTGATGGAGTGCTGCATCAGATTGCTTGGCCTCCACCCAATTGAGATGGTTTGGGATGAGTCGGACCGCAGAGTGAAGGAAAAGCAGCCAACAAGTGCTCAGCATATGTGGGAGCTCCTTCAAGATCGTTGGAAAAGCATTCCAGGTGAAGCTGGTTGAGAGAATTCCAACAGTGTGCAAAGCTGTCATCAAGACAAAGGGTGGCTATTTGAAGATTCTCAAATATAAAATATATTTTGATTTGTTTAAAACTTTTTTGGTTACTACATGATTCCATATGTGCTATTTCATAGTTTTGATGTCTTCACTATTAGCCTCCTGAGGTTGAAGACGCTCTGTTGCGCCTTCTTCACCACACTGTCTGTGTGGGTGGACCATTTCAGTTTGTGTACGCCAACGAACTTGAAGCTTTCCACCTTCTCCACTGCTGTCCCTTCGATGTGGATAAGGGGGTGCACCCTCTGCTGTTTCCTGAAGTCCACGATCATCTCCTTTGTTTTGTTGACGTTGAGTGAGAGGTTATTACCCTGGCACCACTCCACCAGAGCCCTCACTTCCTCCCTGTAGGCTGTCTCGTCATTGTGTTGTCTGCAAACTTGATGATTGAGTTGGAGGCGTGCGTGGCCACGCAGTCATGGGTGAACACGGAAGAAACGTTCAAAGTTCTTGAAATTTTCCGGATTGACTGACCTTCATGTCTTAAAGTAATGATGGACTGTTGTTTCTCTTTTCTTATTTGAGCTGTTCTTGCCATAATATGGACTTGGTCTTTTACCAAATAGGGCTTTCTTCTGTATACGAACCCTACCTTGTCACAACACAACTGATTGGCTCAAACACATTAAGAAGGAAAGAAAGTCCACAAATTAACTTTTAAGAAGGCACACCTGTTAATTGAAATGCATTCCAGGTGACTATCTCATGAAGCTGGTTGATAGAATGCCAAGAATGTGCAAAGCTGTCATCAAGGCAAAGGGTGGCTATTTGAAGAATCTCAAATATAAAATATATTTTGATTTGTTTAACACTTTTTTGCTTACTACATGATTCCATATGTGTTATTTCATAGTTTTGATGTCTTCACTATTATTCTACAATGTAGAAAATAGTAAAAATAAAGAAAAACCCTTGAATGAGTAGGTGTGTCCAAACTTTTGACTTGTACTGTATGTATGTACTGTATCCAAATAATCATACTAGTCAAATCATAGTGTAAAAACAGGTGAGCTGGTTCTACTCTTTTTGGCCATTTTCTGGTGTTTTGGGGTGGGAAACTAAGTGGGTCAAGCATAACACGTCAACCCTGTTACCCATAAATAGACAGGCTAGAAATGTTTTAGCAATTAATGTTTTTTAGGAAGCTTGCATTCAAATGCCTCTCCCTGTTGCACACAACAAGCTTCCATTCCCTCTGTCACGAGGGGACATTCTTTTGCACTTTAGGCACTTACTATAGTAATTGTTTTATTTAACCTCTTGAGATGTGAAAATGAGTTTATTATGAAGTGGAACATGCCCACTGGGCACGCAATGGTTGAATAGATGTGGAATAGATGTTGAATATACGTCTGTGCCCAGTGGGTGTGCTCTTTATGACAGAATTTAAAAAGTTGGTGAAATCAAACCTTTTCTTGACCAAGTTAGACTTCTCAAAAGGTACCGAATTGGTGGAACAACCCAGCATTATTTGCTACGAAAAGGGAATTTCCTAATTATTTTGGTGGAAAAGAAATTGAATAGTTAATGAGCGGCTGAACTCACCGTTTCCGCATGTTTTTCTGATGCTCATTAAGAAAAAAAAGATTTGCGTCTTGGGGGTATGGTTCGATGTGGGTGTGTTATGTTGGCTAAATCGTAACCTGCCAGTTATTTTTGTTTGTCCTTCATGAGTCACGGTAGCAACATTTCGCCCTCAATATAGTCTGAAATAATATATTAAGATAAATCAAGAAATCTGTAATTAATGTTGACGTTTTTGCTGAGGAGGTCCTACGGCGTCTGCATGCTTCCCAGCCAAAACAGTTTGGAAGAGTTTGTGCAGCTCTGCTGTTGGGACAGCTTTATGTAGGCCCTAACAGTTTGTGGGCACCGTTTGTCACCGTTATAGTGCCATTAATGTATTGTTTAGTGTTGTGTTGTGTAGTGTATTGGCTCTGTTTTAGAACATACTTAATGACAAAAATTATGCTATTTACTCATTATAGTCAATGTTTACACGAGAATCATTGTTTCTGACTAATATTCATGCAAGATAAGTGTTTTCAACCAGATACGTTTTATTTTATTTTTAGCTGCCCTTTTAAGAGCACTCCATTTCCATCAGGGATGTAGACAGAAATTCATTGGTGGGTGGGCATGCAGAAATGTGGATTGGCCAATGGGGGAGGGGGGGCTGAGGACTATTAAAAATATATATACTGTATATATATATATAATTATTTTGATTCTTGCAGGGCCTGGCTCCCCAGTGGGTGGGCCTGTGTCCACCCACGCCCACCCATGCCTACGCCCCTGATTTCCTTTACAGTTTTTATTCCCCATTGGATTACAAATATTTATGTAGACTTGGACTTGGTTTTCCTTTCAAAGACCTTTTCATTTACATTGTGGGTTTGCTCTTTGTACTGTGCAGGCAAGTCAAGGGACAGACTGCAGGCTTATGGAGACAGATACTCTACTTGAGCTTACATGTTCCCGCACTCTCAGATGGCAGATCTGTGTGAAAGGCAACCAGCATTTCATAAATAGTTGAACACAGCCCATCCTATGTGGATACCTTTATGGAAAAACCAAATAAATGTACATGTTAACTGTTATTTCACATGTGAAATCATGTGGTTTTGGAACACTTTACATGTGATATAATATCACATGAAGTTTCACATGTGGATATTTTTCTCATGGGATTTCACAGGTGATGCCCTACAAACAAAAATGTGTCTTTAGGATGTCCTCGGAATGTTATGCAGTCGCAGTGTTCAACTTACATATTCTACATACATGAGTACATTGTTACATATTCGACATACAGTGCACTCTGAAAGTATTTGGACCCCTTGACTTTTTCCACATCCACATTTTGTTACATTACAACCTTATTCTAAAATGGATTAAATGTATTTATTCTCCTCATCAATCTACACACAATACCCCATAATGACAAAGCAATATTATTACAAATAAAAAACTGAAATATCACATTTACTCAGTATTTTGTTGAATCACCTTTGGCAGCGATTACAGCCTCGGGTATTCTTGGGTATGACGCTACAAGCTTGGCACACCTGTATTTGGGGAGTTTCTCCCATTCTTCTCTGCAGATCCTCTCAAGCTCTGTTAGGTTGGATGGGGAGTTCTGGCTGGGCCAACTCAAGGACATTCAGAGACTTGTCCCAAAGCCACTCCTGCGTTGTCTTGGCTGTGTGCTTATGGTCGTTGTCCTGTTGGAAGGTGAACCTTCACCCCAGTCTGAGATCCTGAGCGCTCTGGAGCAGGTTTTCATCAAGGATCTCTCTGTACTTCTCTCTTTTCATCTTTCCCTCGATCCTGACTAGTCTCCCAGTCCCTGCCGCTGAAAAACATCCCACAGCATGTGATGCTGCCACCACCATGCTTCACCGTAGGGATGGTGCCTAGTTTCCTCCAGACGTGACGCTTGGCATTCAGGCCAAATATTTCAATCTTGGTTTCATCAGACCAGAGAATCTTGTTTCTCATGGTCTGAGAGTCCTTTAGGTGCCTTTTGGCAAACTCCAAGCGGGCTGTCATGTGCCTTTTACTGAGAAGTGGCTTCCATCTGGCCACTCTACCACAAAGGCCTAATTGGTGGAGTGCTGCAGAGATGGTAGTCCTTCTGGAAGGTTCACCCATCTCCACAGAGGAACTCTGGAGCTCTGTCAGAGTGACCATCGGGTTCTTGGTCACCTCCCTGACCAAGGCCCTTCCCCCCCGATTGCTCAGTTTGGTCGGGCGGCCAGCTCTAGGATGAGTCTTGGTGTTTCCAAACTTCTTCTATTTAAGAATTATGGAGGCCACCTTCAATGCTACACAAATGTTTTGGTACCCTTCCCAGATCTGTGCCTCGACACGATGCTGTTTCGGAGCTCTACAGACAACTCCTTCGACCTCATGGCTTGGTTTTTGCTCTGACATGCACTGTCAACTGTGGGACTTATATAGACAGGTGTGTGCCTTTCCAAATCATGTCCAATCAATTGAATTTACTGCAGGTGAACTCCAATCAAGTTGTAGAAACATCTGAAGGATTATCAATGGAAACAGGGTGCACCTGAGCTCAATTTCGAGTCTCATAGCAAAGGGTCTGAATACTTATGTATACATTTTTTTATTTTTCTTTCTTTTTTAAATTATACATTTGCAAAAAAAAGAAAAACTGTTGCTTTGTCATTATGGGTATTGTGTGTAGATTGATGAGGACATTTTTTTTATTTAATCCATTTTAGAGTAAGGCTGTAACGTAACAAAATGTGGAAAAAGGGAAGGTGTCTGAATACTTTCCGAATGCACTGTACATGAGTACATTGTGTTATTTTATTTATACAGTAATTATTATTCAATATGTCCTCACCAGGGATTTCTAAGTGCAGAGATGTATTATAGGTAATACATCTGTTGTAGACTTCCAAAAATGCTACACACTTTGTAGCGCAGCAGAAAGATCAGTACTCCAAATCCCGAGGTTGTGAGTTCAAATCCCAGGTTGGGTCATATTGAAAAGTCAGTACTAAGTGATCAGGTCAAATGTAATCATATTGTTTAAAGATGTTTACACTAGCTGAACAGTGTACCACCTACCTTAAAAGCCCCATAGCATTTCCTTCAAGTTCTCATAGTCTCACGTCAGAATTAGACATTCATCCATGTTTCTCAAACATCACATTTCGAAGTTGTTCCAAACGTCAAGTTTCAAAGTGTTTAATGCTACTTCCCTTCCAAAAAAACACTTGTGAAATGTGCAGTTTCACATGTTGAGCTGAAACTTTCACATGTAAAAACAAAAGACACACGTGTGAGGTCAGTTGTTCACGTGTTAACGCCACCTTTTCACATGTGAGGAGAATATAATGTTTTCACCTCATGTGAATTGGAGATTCACATGTGAAAGTCGAATTTTCATTTTCACATGTGAAAAACTTTTAAATGTTGTCACGTGTAGTTTCATGTTGAAATTTTGCACCCCCATGTTGTCAGATTTATTTCACATGAGATCTTGTTTTCACATGTGCTCAATGTTTTCACATCTGTAGTTTCATGTTATCACATGTTGCTTTTACATGTTGTCATATGTTATCATATTTACTTCACATGTGATCACGTTAAATGAATGTGTGAAATCTCTCATACAATAAATATTCACAAGACTATCCATGTACTGTAATGTTCATACTTTCCCGTGGATAAAAAAAGATATGTCTAGACCCACACACCCCCCCAGTTTGAGATGCCGGGGTGATGTTAGTTTGGCTCAGTGGTGGTTGTGACATGATGGCTGAGGGCTGACCTGGTTTAGAGTCCAGCATCATGAATCATACATACAGGCCTGGGGACAGAGAGATGGAGCAAGAAACTCTCCTGTCTGTCCGTCTGACCATAGAGCACTTAACTGCTCTGTTGGATCACCGTGCAGTCATCTTCCACTGAGCTGAGCCCTCTCTCTTACACACAGTTACACACACCTTGGACCTGTCCATGTTGAGTGCTCTCTCTCTCTCTCTCTCTCTCTCTCTCTCTCTCTCTCTCTCTCTCTCTCTCTCTCTCTCTCTGTGTCTGTCTGTCTGTCTGTCTGTCTGTCTGTCTGTCTGTCTGTCTGTCTGTCTGTCTGTCTCTCTCTCTCTCTCTCTCTCTCTTCCTCTGTCTTCCCTCGATTCCTTCACGGCAGGCTTAATTAAGCAGAGATGTTTTGATTAACCCTGGGAGGGAGAGAGGGAGGGAGGGAACAGGGAGAACAGGTACAAGAAGTGATGGTTCAAACAGATGGTGGAGGAAAAACATAACTTAGAGGAACAGATCAACCTTAATCTCAGCTCTCCATTCAGCAAACCATTTAGCAAACACCTTGGAATGATAGCTCATGTGAAAAGGTACATGTACATGTTTTGAGCCTCTCATCTGTTGTGTACCTCTACTTTAACAAAGTGTCTCCATGTCAGAAGAACAAATATAATACAGAATTTTCTAGTCACATGGGGCTGGTAAGTGGTTCCTTCCAAGGTGCACCACGGAGCAAGAGTGAGAGTGTAGAGTGACACAAACAGCATTTGATTTCATTTTAGCTGCCGGTGGTTGTCAGGACTCGCAGGAGATACAATATGTTTGTAAATTATTATTCCTTCTTGATGAATAAATAAAACGTAAAATGTTTTGTTTCTCTGTGATACTAGCCACCTAGAAATGTTATGAAGTTGGCTTTAGGTAGCCAGCTAGATAGGTTCCTAATCTCCCAACCTCATAACTAGCTACCAAGCCATTTCAGGCTATCAATCAAGTTAGAGTAGTTTGTCTAAATATCTTAGCCGGTATGCCTGCTGGCAAGGTTGCTAGACTTTGGAAAAGCAAGCAATTAGTAAATGTACTGAATAAGACTCACATTCCTTTCAATCATTTACCCAGATTTTTTGCAGAGATGCAGAGAAGTATATTTAGTTTATTTAAAAAAAGAAACACACCAGTCAGGAAGATACAGACAGCTCAAGAGGTATGCTTAGATAAGAAGAAAAATACTTGGTTTCAATGTAATCTAGCACCTTATGATAATATCATGATATTTGTGTATAAATTATGATGCATTTTACATTTACATTTTAGTCATTTAGCAGACGCTCTTATCCAGAGCGACTTACAGGAGCAATTAGGGTTAAGTGCCTTGCTTAAGGGCACATCGACAGATTTTTCACCTAGTCGGCTCGGGGATTAGAACCAGCGACCTTTCGGTTACTGGCACAACGCTCTTACCCACTAAGCTACCTGCCGCCCATAGCCATGATGATATGTGCCTGTATTGATGATGTGTGTTATGATCCCATGTACTGTGTTGTAATTTGGATGTAATAGCCTATGCATGTTAGTGCAGTATATTGACATGTGTGATTTACAACAGTCAGCGTGACACCATCATTAAAATGACAATTGAACAGGTAAAGAGGTATGCTTAGATAACCTATGCAGAATATTTTTTTTTTTTTACATAGAATTAGGCATAATGATTATAGCTCTAGATTGCAGGAAAAAACAGTTTTAGCTGTTTGAAAAATGCAAAATTATTTTGGTGTCCCAAAAGGCACCCTAGTGCACTATAAAGGGAATAGGGTGCCATTTGGGATGGAATTAGGTGCAGCAGACTGCCACGAGGACCCAACTCAGTAGGACTAGAGCCAGGGACACACTCTCCAGACTGTCCCCAGGACAGGACAAAATAAGATTTGTGAGTAAAAAGCTGAGACAGTTTTTCCCTGAGAACTAATGTAGACTTTGGTTTCCTATTGTAAAAATGATGGATCACTCATTCACCGAGTATGAAACTTGCTGTGCTCAGTGTAAAACGTTCAGCAAAAAAAAGTTGCTAGACACCACACACTAAACTAAACATGATGGTCTGTTAGAGCTACACTGTCCAATTGTAGATCTAGGGAGCCGAACTTCAACAGTGTAAGTGGATATGAGGCTAACATTGTTACCAATAGGCTCCCCAACACAAAAATAACTAGGCTAGACACAACACAAATAAATGGAAAGTAAATATATCAGACTGCCGACTAACGAGTAGCCAGTATTTTTTTTAATGAATTCGTTACATTTCCTAAACCTGTGTTTCCACAAGGAACCCATGAGAAAATAAATGAGCAGACGAGAAAAAGAAAAGGAAAAATGTCTGAGGCTATGTTTGCTTAAAAAATGTGTTGCTGAGGTATTCAGAATGGTGCAAAAGATCACATGTGGGGCTGTAGACTAGCTAGCCTGTGTCCCTCTCATCTTCTTTTGAGAACCATAGAAAAAAACTTCACAGTTTCTGAACGCAGAAAGAATTCACAGGACTAACAGCTGCATTCATTCAATATATGGATTTTTGGAAATGGGCTATTTGACTTCTGTACGTTGTCAAAAAGTCAATGTTGACAGAGTGGTTGGGTTACTTTCTTATATTTCTATGGAGATTACAGAACCACAGAACTTCAGATATAGAATTGCCCTTAGGGGTGTGTTGTACAGTAGAAAGATTTATCTCAACAATAGGCCTGTCTGTATGTGCACCTATAAAAAAGGTAGTGGTCAATAGCCCCCCCAAAAAAATAATAATAAAAAGGTTTGGGACTTTATTCAAGAGGTCTGTAAAATAGATATTTCTGTTGGCAGTGAAAAACATAACTACTGTACATGGCAAAGTGGTATCCTGTCATGATCAGTGGCAGCTGAAACATCTGCTGCAGTGATCACTGACCTCATCCACCCCTGCCAGCTTTCAGGGAATGTCTCTCCTCTCCTCTCCCACTCAGTCTTTTTCTCTTCATTCTCTCCCAGCCTTTCATTTTCTCTTCCTCCTCTCTCATTCTCATGACTGAGACCAGAAATATAATTTCCCTTGGTCTCGTCTTCAAAGACTAAAGCAGGGATGGGAAAACACATAAATGGAAATCCCATCTACTGTTCTTTTTCTCATGGAGAGAGGGAGCGTGAGAGACAGGGAGGGAGAGGGAGAGAGGGCAAGAGAGGAGAGAGAGAGCAGGTGAGAGGATGGATGGATAAGATCGATATCACCACATCATTTAGCCTGGCTGACCGCACATGTCTTTAGACTGGAGATCCCCATGATAACTGTAACAAAACAGGTGAATCCACGCATTAGGGTCTGATGATCATCCAACCACGTCCCACCTCTCAGACAAAGGAGATAACGTATCATATTCAGCAGAAACTATTGTTACCTTTAGCCTTATAAGTCCATGCTTGAATTCTCACTGACTCTGTCCCAAATGGCACCTTATTTCCTAAGTAGTGCACTACTTTTGACCAGGGCCCACAACTATTATTCAGTTGTAAGCCAGAGTCAGTGGTGTGAGTTAGTGGTGTGAGTCAGTGGTTTGAATGCTCAATTGGTTCAGAAGACAACTGTGGTATTTCTATTTCTCTCAGACACACAGAAGTACAATGGTAACAGTGTATTCCTCTGAAAGGTAGGCAATGAAATACATAAATCAGATATAACTCTTTCTCACCCAAAAGTTTGGCCCTTCAAAATGAGAGCAGTTAATAGTCTCTGAAAAAAATTATAGTATCTGGTGTTGGCTCTGACTCTGGCTGAGAGCTCTCTTGAAAGATGAAATGAGAAGTGTTTGGGGACAAAGTTGAGAGTCTCCTGCGAATGAACAAAGAATGGGAAAGTTTTCAGGCCAGATACTTAATCTAAATGACGACAGTTATTGATTGCAAGTCTATTTCTGCAAATAGGAAAACACAAACAATTTCAAAACATTTCAAATTTCAAAGAATAGTATTTTTCCTCACTCTTGACATATACTTTAACATTGAACTAGTTTCAGTCCCCACTGACCGTGTCCTTCCAGTAGCTGTATTGTGAAAGAGAGGAGAGAGGAGAGGAAGAGAGGGAGAGCGAGGAGGGACTGTGGAAGGGCAGGCAGCCGGGGCACAAAGCACAGCATGCTGGGTAGTGGAATGGTAGTGGAATCAATGGAGTGATAAATGGAGCTAATTTCACCTGGATGCTACAATCATTACCTTAGCTTTGTATCTCTGAATGCACAGAGCAGTGTAGTGTAGGGCCAGTCTCGAACCAAGAACTACCTCCAATCATCACATTAGCTTGGGTTCTGGTCTCTGTCTCCTCCTGTACGGCCCTATGAAACCTAGAGGAGATCATCTCTTCTCTACTAATGAGATTTAACATGGATGTATAGTGCATTGTACTGTATGACCAGTCGTATAGCCAACCTGGGAGTGTAGGGCTAGTCTCACACTATGCATCTGTCCTCTCCTGTCCTCTCTCACTCTTTCCTTTTCAATCTCTTCTTTCTTATTATTTTCCCACTGGCAGTGGTTGAATCCACGTTGTTTCTACATCATTTCAATAAAATTACGTTGAACCAACGTGGAACAGATGTTGAATTGAAGATGAAGATGGAGCTGCAGTGGATAGCTGTCATTTAACGGGCTCCAGACCGATTTTGTGTTTTTTTTAAAAGCTTGTTTTAACATAATCTTTCCGCCATAATTTCCTATGACCGAAAACAGCTTCTGGACATCAGAACAGCGATGACTAACCTCGATTTGAATGAAGATTTCTACTTCAACGAGTTGGCGCCTGCGGACGTACTGCTCATTCCAGACCAGGCCCTTTTTAGTATTTTTTTGTAGCTGTCTATTTACCACCACAAACCGATGCTGGCACTTAGACCGCACTCAACGAGCTGTATAGGGCCATAAGCAAACAAGAAAATGCACATCCAGAGGTGGCGCTCCTAGTGGCCGATGATTTTAATGCAGGGAAACTTAAATCTGTCTTACCTAATTTTTACCAGCATGTCACATGTGCAACTAGAGACAATAAAACTCTAGATCACCTTTACTCAATACACAGAAAGGCATACAAAGCTCTCCCTCACCCTCCATTTGGCAAATCTGATTTCTGCTTACAAGCAAAAACAAAAACAGGAAATACCAGTGACGCGCTCAATACAGAAGTGGTCCGATGACAGGACTAATATACATACTAATATACATACATACTTGTTGTGTGTATGTACTGTGCATGTACTGACATGTATGTGTACAGTAACTGATAGATGTACACATACACACACTACATGTTAATGTTTTTAAATGTATGTAATGTCTTTTTCGTTATGTGTCGGACCCCCGTAAGACTAGCTGTCGCCATTGGTGTCGGCTAATGGGGATCCTAATAAATAAAATAAAATAAAATCATACTACTCTGGCTTGGACACTCATCAGATGTGGCACGGCTTTCAAACTATCATGGATTACAAAGGGAAACCCATCCGTGAGCTGCCCAGTGACACGAGCCTACCAGACGAGCTAAATTCCTTCTATGCTCTCTTCGAGGCAAGCAACACTGAAACATGCACGAGAACACCAGATGTTCAGGAAGACTGTGTGATCTCACTCTCCGTAACCGATGTGAGACCTTTTAACAGGTTAATAGTCACAAGGCCGTAGGGACAGACGGATTACCAGGACGCATACTCGGAGCATGCGCAGACCTGCTGGCAAGTGTCTTCACTGACATACCAACCTCTCCCTGACCCAGTCTGTAAAACCTATGTTTCAAGCAGACCACCATAGTCCCTGTGCCCAAGAACGCCAAGGTAACCTGTCTAAATGACTATCGCCCCATAGCACTCACATCTGAAGACATTCAATGTTTTGAAAGGCTGGTCATGGCTCACAGCAACAACATCATCCCAGACACCCTGGACCCACTCCAATTCGCATACTGCTCCAACAGATCCACAGATGATGCAATCTCTATTGCACTCCACACTGCCCTCTCCCACTCGGACAAGAGGAACACCTATGTGAGAATGCTCTTCATTGAGTATAGCTCAGCGTTCAACACCATAGTGCCCTCCAAGTGCATCACTAAGCTAAGGACCCTGGGACTGAACACCTCCCTCTGCAACTCGATCCTGGACTTCCTGACGGGAAGCCCCTGGTGGTGAGGCTAAGCAACAAGACATCCGCCACTCTAACCCTCAACATGGGGGCCCCTCAGGGTTGCATGCATAGTCCCCTCCTGTACGCCCTGTTCACACACAACTGCGTGGCCGCGCATGACTCCAACACCATCATTAAGTTTGCTGACGACACGACGGTGGTTGGCCTGATCACCGACGACGATGAGACAGCCTATAGGGAGGAGGTCAGTGACCTGGCAGTGTGGTGCCAGGACAACAACTTCTCCCTCAACATCAGCAAGAAAAAGGAGCTGATCATGGACTACAGGAAATGGATCTCCTGTAAGACTATGTTAGCCCACTGAGCTAAAGCCTAGGCATTCTCTCGGGGAGCTAACACGTCTTCAGGTCTCAAGCAACTCCTGGGAAACACTGAATCATGGGTCAGTGATTAAAACAGCTACAGTACTGTACAGTCAGGAATCCTTTATGTGATCGATCTCATTTGAGTGTCTGGAACATATAACACATCTTAAATCTGTTTTCATACCACACTAGATATTGTTCTAAGTACATTTTAGCAAGTATCATTGAAATGGGGGAAACTTTGGAACCATTGATAGAAATTGCAAACAGATGTCCGTCCAGTGCGTTCTGAACACCTTATTGGCGGCCAAGGGATACAGCCAGGTAGTTAAGAGTAGGGTTATGTCCCAAAATGGCTACCTATTCCCTATTTAGTGCACTACTTTCAACCATAGGCCCTGGTAAAAAGTAGTGCACTATATAGGGAATAGAGTGCCATCTGGGACACACCCTAGATTATTTCTGGATCAGACCTTTACTTTACCACAGCTGGAGAGGAATGTACTGTACTGTATGGAAAGGAACTCTAATGTACAGTTTCTATATGGAAAGGAACTCAATGTACTGTATTGTGTTTCTATATGGGAGCTAACTGAAGGCCTGGGAGAAACCTCTCTCCTGTCACTTCCTTCCTATAATGATTTTATCCTGGTGGGAGGTTCAGTAGAAGTACTGAGGTGCTGTGGGAAGATATTTGACTTAACATGACCACTGGTGCGGTATTGTATGGATAGAGCAATAATGATGTAAAAATTGTTAATTGACCAAACCATCCATGGAGGAAATAGTTCAAATGCTTTCCTGCCTTGATATACACTGGCTCATGACAGTGAAACACAGCTGAAATGCTACAGCCAATTTATTTAACTTATTTTATATTACTAAGGTTGAATGAATATGAGTGAACATTGATGGAAAACAAACTGAAACTTGACATGGAAAAGATGTGTTAGTATCACACATGCATGAACTTGATGACAAAACGCTGAGGACATTTTCAAAATGTGTTTATTGATCAACAAGATGGATCCAGGATCCATTGATACAACACAATGTAGAGAATGATGCTCAGCATGTATGTAAGATGGAAAATATTATGAAAAATATGGTTTATGAACTATATGTGTTTCATTATGTTTCTTATTTATCTTAATAAGACCCTTCCCCAAATGTAATGACATGAATACAGGAATATTAAGACATAACATAGTATTTGTGTGTGTATGGGTGGGTGTCAGTCCCCTTGATACACACATACTGTACACACACATATACAATGAAACAGCATACATTTGACTCAGTACGCACACACACACACGTCCTGTGGTCATCACTGTTAACCCCTCCACTCTCTGTCTGATACACAAGGTGATAAAAGGGGTGGACGATGGTGAGAAGAGGTAAGAAGACGGTTGAACAATTATTTATATTTCTTAGCTATTCCAGAAAACAGAGGATCAACCTGTATTTCCAACCTGCTTCCAATCGCAGGTGTATTACAGTGAAACATAAATAACCTTTACCTTTTCGATTTCTTGATCTCTCCTTTCTTTCCTCCCTCCCATCAGTGCCTTGTAAGCTATGGTAGCATACCAAATGGCACCCTGTTCCCTTTATAGTGTGCTACTTTTGACCAGAGCCCACTATAAAGGGAACAGGGTGCCATTTGGGATCCAGCCTATACACCACTGGGTCTGGGTGACTACTTGACCCTGTGACCTTATAGTAGCGACCCTGGTCTCTCAGCAGAGTGGCTGCTGGGATACATTACATTAACAACCACCAGGAGGATATATGGTTTCCATTTACCTACAGCTATTAAACACTGCACCGTAATGACTTGTGTTAAATGAAAATGTATTACTCTTGTTCACGTTGTAATCACTCAAGTTTAAGTCAATGACAGAATAGAAAAAAAGAAAAACGGAAAGAAAAACAGCACCATAAAACTAGTGGACGGCCATGGCTCTAGCCCTGTCTAGTGTTCTGTAGGTTCGGTTAGCACCAATGTTTCAGCCTGCCTCCCAGAGTGACACGTCTCCAAGGGATAGTGCAGGCTCCAGTCTCGAGCTACAGAACCAGATACAGACGTAGATACACACACACTGACTGACATATAGACGTAGACAGAGACCCAGACATACATTTGTGAAAAAGCACACAGTCAGTGGTAGGGTAAGTAATGTTTGAGAGGATGTTAAAAGGCAGAGACACGCAGGCAGCAAACATGCCCGCACACACACACAGACATTTGAAAAGAAACAGGAGTGTATTTGCATCACTGGTTAAGGGGTAAAAAGTGCAAACAGAAGAAAAAAAGTTATAGGAAAAAGCCATGGCTGGATTGTGCTCTAAACATAGCTGTAACCATTATGCCATTGTCTAAGTCAGTCTCACAGTACAGACGCCATTTTACAGCTGAGTTGTATTGTGACAGGGGAACAGTGAACTCTCTAGCCACAGAAAGGCTATCGTCTTACTACCATATGTGTGTTCATGACCACAACCAAAGCCCCAGTAAGTGAACTGGGTCGACCTCTTTGTTGATGGCAGTTAGTTACCGTCTGGACTGGAGTGCAGTGGCACTTCTAGAATAAACACTACTGTCTGGTGTCTACCCCTGTAGCCTGCTATCCAGCATGCTTTTAAATGATCAAAAACAGCTGTAAAAATCACAGAGTGGGCCTTTAAATGCCTGCATATCTTTAAAAGCTCCGATTTTTATCACGCAACTTTAAAAATAATGTGGCATATAATACCAGTTAGGAGGATGTTGAGCTTTCAGTCTTGGTATTTTCCACATAAACACCAACATGGTTTTACTCTGAAATATAAATGTTGTCATTTTTCCTTTTGTGGTCGGATTACACTAAGGAAATCCCCCTAGAGTTTGGAGAATATTTTTAGAATGTGTCTTATTTGTCCTGGATGTGGTATACTTCCTGATTGTCTGGTACATAAGGTTTAAGTACATGTCTATTGAGAGCACTGGACTTTGTCTGACATTTCAAACCAATGTAGTTGTTTTCTAGACATCAGACATTTGTGAGTTAATCTCTTCTGAGATAAATGGATTGTGAACAGTAGTAGTTTTGATTTGGTGAGGATTTACCATTAAGAACACAGCAAGGGGCAAGGGGGAGAGCTTACACACATAGCTAAAACATATAAAATCCCTCCTCACACCCACATAGCAAAACCATTCACATAACACACCTTACTCCACACCTTCATTGGGTATATAATGTACATATAAATATAAGCAATGAGTTTCAAGGCATCATTTTTTAATCATATACTGATCAATTTATTAATTCTGTCAGGACATTTTCCATTGTCCCAATCTGTTTTACACGAAGAAGGAAGAAGGATGTCCCATTTGTTTTTGCAAAAAGAAAGAAAGTAAAAACCTTTATCATGAAACAGACACACATTCAAACACTGCTCACCATGAAGCAACGACACTAGTTACTTTTTTCAGATTCTGTGACCAAATCAAGATTCCTCTGGACAACCTAACCTACCTCGCCAATTACCAAGAAATGACCTAAACGCCTGCTTCCTATAGCTCAGGTGAGATATTTTCCATTTAAATCATGAGGTTCCAATGACTCTTTTGTTTTTATTGTACCAGAAAGGGAACCCGCAGCCATGAAACATAAACAAATAGATGCAAACAAGGTATATTCAAGAGTTTGAGCATCATCATCAAGTCCTTCCGTAAGCTTTGGGCAGAACCACTGGTCAAGCTGCATGCCACATGGTGCGTTCCATTCGCATACAAGGAACCTGCAGGTATGTTCCACCAAACTGTAACTGCAACCTGTTTTCAAGCACTGGAGGAACAAACTGCTGTATCTGTGAATCCGGTTTGTCCATATTGTTTGTTTTCACTTTTTCATTTTCGTAGAGATTTTCTGAGCAGTCCAAAGTGGATGTAGATGCTTGCATGCACTTGGACACAGGAGAAGACACTGCATTGTCTTGACTGACGTCACTGTCACTCCTATTGGTCCTCGGTCGAGAGACAAGTGCATCATGGGTAGTAGGCTTCTGTGACTTAAGTAGAACTCTCTCAACAAGGCAGTCAAGAAGATTAAACACGGTCTGTCCGTACGTTCACAAAGACCATACAATTATTTTGGGATGCAAACTTAACCAATACAGAACTTCCATTTCAGAGGGGTAAACAATAAGCTAATCTATAGTGTAACAGCATTTTCATCTCTTTAATTTATCAGTCTTTTCTATCAAACTGATATATATATAGCAAGTCAGATACTATAACAATACCATAACACTCAACTTTAGTGGCTTTTTTTCAGGAACCTTCCTCCTCCCTATTTTGACTAATATCTTAAACTCTATATACAGGCTGAATCTTTCCCCTGTTCTGGTGGTTTGCCAAACCAGCGCTGAGGCCTCTGGGTAATAGAACATGTGTTGTGTCCCAAATGGCATCCTATTCCCTAGATACTATATACTACTAGTATGTAGAGAATAGGGTGTCATTTGGCATGCTGACTTGTTTAACCCATTACTATTTATCTTGGATAGCAACCAATATGGCCCCAACATCTCTTTCAACAAACAAGTAAACAAATAACAAACAAAGCAGTATACAAAATAGCAAAAAACAAGAAAATGAAACACAAGAAGAACACAATTGATCTTTAATTAAGGCGATTAAAAATATTGCAAAATATTTTGGCCCCTGTTTTTGAGACAGACTGCCACAACAGTCAAAGTTTCCACTGCATAAAGGATCAAGAAGAGCAGGGAGGAGAAAAATAAAAGAAAGTGATAGCAAAAATGAATATAAAAAATAAAATAAAAGTTATCCTATCTTTAGAGAGAAAAAAGTATTTATTTGGTTTGGGTTGTTCTTTTCTTCAGGACTGTTTTAAATGGGACTGTAAAATCGTTCATTTTTGAAAAATAAATTATATTTTGAAGGAAAAAAACAATAAAAAGAGACAGGAGTTGGTAACTCGCTGGTTAACTTCAGCAACATTAGTTATTGGGGGTCTTTTGTCTTTCTGAGCACGTGCAGTAGGGGTTAAGACCTAAGATACTGTAGATAAGAACCGGCTGTGTTCCTCTGATTGGACGACAGCATGATATGACAACAGGAAGATGACTGACGCAGTGCACCATGGGAAGAGTTGAAAGCCACATGAAAGTTCTTCCCCATTTAAGAGCGGTTGCACCAGGCGCCGTCCGAAAATGGCTGGGCTAGGAATGGGGGTTGATGGGATACAAAATAACAGTACCCTCTGTTCAATCTCAGGGTGGAGGGATATCTAGGCAAAGGCCCCACCCTCTCCCGCCCCCATTTAAAAAGACGGGGGAGTCTTGGGAGTAGGCCTAAAATTAGATCAGATCATAGTGGAGTCACCGACGTACTGCAACCACCACCACCTCTGTCTGGATGTAATTTTCGGACCATTGATTCCATTATACTGGAGGGTATAATAAAGTAATATTGGTCCAATTAGCGGACCCCTGTGTGTCACCCAGAGTCATCACACCCACTCCTGCATGGAGCGTTTGCAGTACAGTATGTGTCTGGGCGTTCCCTTCCTCTTAAACTGGAAGACGGTGTAGACCAGGACGAGAAGACAGAGCGCCAGGACACAGGGAATCACGATGGCAATGGCCTTCACTGTGTTGGCCTCGTTTTCCAGCTCAATGACAATGTCGACGTCTTCCGTGGGCGGCCACTCGGGGTCGATGGGGGTCAGGTCGCAGCCCATGAAGTCCTTCAGGATAGAGCGGGGGTAACCGGGTTCGACTCGCAACCTCTGGTTGTTGAACTTCCAGTACTCCTTCCCCTTGTAGAAGTAGGTGAAACCTGGAGAGATAAAGTGATGGAGAGAAAGCGACAGAGGGGGATGAGAGAGCGAGAGAAAGAGAGAGAAAGAGAATACAATTAAGTACAATCTGTTGACAGTCTATGTCTCCTAATATGGTCTCCACAGGATTCATTTGAATGTCAATCTGAGGTTGGTAAAGAACTTGTTTCCATGTAGTTTGTAATTCTCTCTTTATTCCAGGGGCCCAATATATCCCTGGGGGTTACAGGCCAGTAGAATAAAGCCCTGGCAGTGATAAAGACAAGTGCTTACTCTTCTCCGGAGGACCTGAAACTCTGGACCACAAACACACTGTAAACCAATATCCCCAGCTTGACAACCTGGCTAAACTCCCCACCTCTCCTCTCCTCTCCTCTCCACCTCTCTGAATTATTCATGAATTCTTCTAAGAAAAGAGAGAGGGAAGAATAGATGAGATATGCGCCCTATTTCCAAGTGTACAGAGGAGAGGAGGAGTCCTTCAGAAGGGAAGAGCGAGAGAGAAAGGGAGAGAGATGAGAGAGCGAGAGAAACAGAGAGAACGGGGTGCTAAATCACATGGGCAGCTGAGTTGTTTACGGTTAGCAACCCAGGGAACAAGAGCGGGCGGGAATGAGAGAGAGAGAGAGAGAGAGAGAGAGAGAGAGAGAGAGAGAGAGAGAGAGAGAGAGAGAGAGAGAGAGAGAGAGAGAGAGAGAGAGAGAGAGAGAGAGAGAGAGAGAGAGAGAGAGAGAGAGAGAGAGAGAGAGAGAGAGAGAGAGAGAGAGAGAGAAAAAAGAGAGAAGGGTCCTGAAAGATTTATCTTGGGAAAGAAGAGAGGGAGAGAGAGACTTGGCATTTAGCTGAGCACTGACTGGTGAGGGTGAGAACAAAAGAAGAGTTTCATTCCAAAATGCTATATATCCATTTTCAGAAATGTTGGTAAATTAGCTTTTATTGTTTAAAGAAATTATAAAAGAGATTGGTGGTTTTTATTCACTATCTAATCACTATTTGTTAAAAATCTATCACTTGATGGTTTCATTTCAGAGAGACAAATAATCACGTTTTTTTGATAAATGTTATATATCCGCCTCACTCTCAGAGAAATAAGTACTACTGCTAGGTTTTACACAGTCAAATGTAACAAAATAGCTACATTTTAAATAAAGAACTGTACAAATTATACATTTGTGACATCAATATATATATTTTTATATATATATTATTCAATACAGTAATATGAGATCTGTATGTAAAACATTTACATTTGACATTTTAGCAATTTAGCATCCGGTCTTATCCAGAGCGACTTAGAGTAAGTGCATTCTCTTAAGATAGCTAGGTGAGACAACTACATATCACAGTCAAATATAAAGGATACGAACATTCCATTCCAGCTAAACAATGGACATACAGTCTAGCATTTTGCAACAAAAAAAATGTATGCACATCTAAAATCTATTAATAAAACATTCTGAGAACAGTCATATTTTACACATACATGAAGGTACCCTTAATCATTTCTGATGAAAAAACACAAATGTGATTTTTTGGGGTATTTCGCGTTTTAGATATAAACTTTTCTAAAAGAAATGGGGTGAGAAAGAGATAGAGCTATACTGAGAGTGGGGAGTAAACAGACCAACTTCACTCTTATGGACTTTGTCGGAGCCACACAGTAAGACCGAGCACTGTGTGAATGTATGTGTAGGGGCGGATGAACATTACAACACACAGCTCTTTTCAAGCATACCAGCTCCCAGTCACACTGACCCAACCAAAAGTATATATATATATTTTGTAAACCTTTATTTAACCAGGAAGGGCTCATTGAGATTTGAAATCTCTTTTTTCAAGAGAGTCCTGGCAAAGATAGGCAGCACCAAGTCATTACACAATTACAGAGACATGAAAAACTACACGTAATCTAGTAAACATCCATAGAAATCACAGGAGTATAACAAAATCATAAAACAGCTATTTAAAAACATTGACAGGTGAAGGAATCAGCCTCAAAATCCTTCATCAATGATTTAAAGACACCAATCGGGACAGGTTCTTCTAGATTAAATGTATGTTATAAGGCGTTACAAGCCGATGGCGCAGAGTACATAAAAGCCCTTTTACCAAATTCAGTTCGGACATTTGGAACAGTTAGCAGGATAAACTCCTGCGAACGAAGGGAGTACCCACCATATTTCTGAAGAATACAAATGCCCAGATAAAATGGTAGCAAACCCAAAATGGCTTTGTAAATAAAAGTATACCAGTGACAGAGCCTACGAGTGACTAGAGAAGGCCAGCCAACCCTGGTATATAAAGTGCAATGGTGCGTAAGGGTTTTGCAGTTTAAAAGAAATCTCAATGCTCCATGATAAAGGGTGTCAATTGATCTCAAACACTGAGCGGAAGCATTCATATATAAAATATCTCCATAGTCTAGTATAGGCATAAATGTAACTGATACTAGCCTCTTTCTGGCTTCAAAAGAAAAACAGGCCTTATTCCTAAAATAAAATCCCAATTCAGCTTAAATTTTTTTGTAAGTTGTTGAATATGCAATTTAAAAGAGAGGCTGTCATCAATTAAAATTCCAAGATATTTATATGAGGTTTCAACCTCAATCTCATTGCCCTGACAGGTAGTAATAGGTGAAAGGTTCAGTGGTCTATTTCTTGCTTTAGAAAACACCATTAGTTTAGTTTTGTCAGCATTGAGGATAAGCTTCAATTGACACACGGTATGTTGAACAGGATAAAAAGCAGTTTGCAAGTTCTGGAAAGCTTTAGTGAGAGACGAGGCACAACAATAAATAACAGTATCATCAGCATAAAAGTGAAGTTGCGCATTTTGCACATTTTTGTCTAAATTATTTATATATATAGTAAATAAGAGGGGACCAAGTACAGAGCCCTGGGGCACACCATTACAGACAGACAATTTAACAGACATGAGCCCATCAAATTGTGTGCACTGAGTTCTATCAGACAGACAGTTAGCAAACCATGCAACTGCATGCTCCGAAAGACCTATGCTCGCGACAATCCCTGCCTCAGTATAGTATGATCAACTGTATCAAAAGCCTTCGAGAGATCAATAAAAAGTGAGACACAGTGCTGTTTTTTTGTCAAGGGCTTCAGTGATATCATTTAAAACCTTATTGGCTGCTGTAATTGTGTTATGCTTCTTCCTGAAGCCCGATTGGTACATTGATAAAATAGTTAGTATATAAAAACTATTTTAGCTGTTCACTAACAAGGGTTTCAAGTATTTTTGCCAGGGGTGACAGCTTTGAGTTTGGTCTACAATTATTTAAAAGAGTTGGATCTCCCCCTTTTAAAAGTGGTAGAACAAATGCTGATTTCCAGATCCTTGGAATTTCATTACATTCCAGGCTTCGATTGAACAGATATCTAAGTGGTTCAGCTATGAAATCAGCTGCAAGTTTTAAAAAGCAGGGATCAAGAATATCAGGACCTGCAGGCTTTCTCTGATCTAAGGATTTCAGGGCTTTATGTACCTCCTGCACTGAGAATGGCGAAAAGCTAAACGTTTGACCAGCTCTCACTGGTTCATCCACACAAGGTTGTACAGAGACAGAGGATACTGAATCAAACAGCCTACCAGATGATACAAAGTGCTCATTGAAACAATTCAGCATTTCGGTTTTGTCACATACAGCAACAGAGTCCTTCAATACACGTGACGGTAATTCATTAACATTACTGTTACCAGACATAGACTCAATAGCCTTCCAAAACTTTCTAGGGTCATTCAGGTTATCAGTGGTAACAGACATAAAATATTCAGACTTGGCCTTCCTGAGAAGAGAAGAACACTTGTTTCGTAGCTGCATAAAAATAAGCCAATCAGCATCAGAACATGATTTCCTTGCTTTAGCCCAGGCTAGATAACGTTTGTGAATAATACAGGACAGCTCAGAAGAAAACCATGGATTATCCCGCCCTTTAACTCCGAACCTGCTGAATGGGGCATGTTTGTTTACTATTTGGAAAAAACCATAATGAAAGAACTTCAAGGCAGTTTCCACATCAGGAATAAAAAGCTCAATCTTGCTCCAGTCAAAATAAAACAAAACATGAAAGAAAGCCTGCTCATTAAAACTCTTACAATTTCTCTTACGAATAAAGCGTGGGTTTGTCTTAGGTACCTTAGTATTTCTAACAGCAACAACAGCACAATGGTCACTTAAATCATTACAGAAAACACCAACCACAGAATATTTATGTGGAACATTTGTCAAAATCAAATCAATCAGGGTAGTCTGGACATTTGAGAATTGGGCAGGTGGGTGAATTAATCAACTGGGTAAGATTAATAGAATTACAATACATTTTACAACACCAGTTGAGATCACCAATCAAGATCAGTTCACTGTAAAGAAGTTTAGAGATAAGGTGCATCAGAGAAGAAAATGCATCACCGAGAGCAGAGGGGGGTCTATAACAGCCAATCACAGTTATAGAGAGACCCTTTGAAACCTCAAGATTCAAACAAGAAATTCCAACTGTTTACAAATAGTTTCAGACTTTGCCACACTTACAAGGAATTTAGTCTTTACATATACAGTGAGGGAAAAAAGTATTTGATCCCCTGTTGATTTTGTAAGTTTGCCCACTGACAAAGAAATTATCAGTCTATCATTTTAATGGTAGGTGTATTTGAAAAGTGAGAGACAGAATAACAAAAAAAACAAAAAAAAAGCATGTCAAAAATTTTATAAATTGATTTGCATTTTAATGAGGGAAATAAGTATTTGACCCCCTCTCAATCAGAAAGATGTCTGGCTCCCAGGTGTCTTTTATACAGGTAACGAGCTGAGATTAGGAGCACACTCTTAAAAGGAGTGCTCCTAATCTCAGCTTGTTACCTGTATAAAAAACACCTGCCCACAGAAGCAATCAATCAATCAGATTCCAAACTCTCCACCATGGCCAAGACCAAAGAGCTATCCAAGGATGTCAGGGACAAGATTGTAGACCTACACAAGGCTGGAATGGGCTACAAGACCATCGCCAAGCAGCTTGGTGAGAAGGTGACAACAGTTGGTGCGATTATTCGCAAATGGAAGAAACACAAAAGAACTGTCAATCTACCTCGGCCTGGGGCTCCATGCAAGATCTCACCTCGTGGAGTTGCAATGATCATGAGAACGGTGAGGAATCAACCCAGAACTACACGGGACGATCTTGTCAATGATCTCAAGGCAGCTGGGACCATAGTCACCAAGAAAACAATTGGTAACACACTACGCCGTGAAGGACTGAAATCCTGCAGCACCCGCAAGGTCCCCCTGCTCAAGAAAGCACATATACATGCCCGTCTGAAGTTTGCCAATGAACATCTGTATGATTCAGAGGAGAACTGGGTGAAAGTGTTGTGGTCAGATGAGACCAAAATGGAGCTCTTTGGCATCAACTCAACTCGCCGTGTTTGGAGGAGGAGGAATGCTGCCTATGACCCCAAGAACACCATCCCCACCGTCAAACATGGAGGTGGAAACATTATGCTTTGGGGGTGTTTTTCTGCTAAGGGGACAGGACAACTTCACCGCATCAAAGGGACGATGGACGGGGCCATGTACCGTCAAATCTTGGGCCCTCAGCCAGGGCATTGAAAATGGGTCGTGGATGGGTATTCCAGCATGACAATGACCCAAAACACACGGCCAAGGCAACAAAGGAGTGGCTCAAGAAGAAGCACATGAAGGTCCTGGAGTGGCCTAGCCAGTCTCCAGACCTTAATCCCATAGAAAATCTGTGGAGGGAGCTGAAGGTTCGAGTTGCCAAACGTCAGCCTCGAAACCTTAATGACTTGGAGAAGATCTGCAAAGAGGAGTGGGACAAAATCCCTCCTGAGATGTGTGCAAACCTGGTGGCCAACTACAAGAAACGTCTGACCTCTGTGATTGCCAACAAGGGTTTTGCCACCAAGTACTAAGTCATGTTTTGCAGAGGGGTCAAATACTTATTTCCCTCATTAAAATGCAAATCATTTTATAACATTTTTGACATGCATTTTTCTGGATTTTGTTGTTGTTATTCTGTCTCTCACTGTTCAAATAACCTACCATTAAAATTATAGAATGATCATGTCTTTGTCAGTGGGCAAACGTACAAAATCAGCAGGGGATCAAATACTTTTTTCCCTCACTGTATAGCCACACCCCCACCTTTCTTAACTCGATCAGTGCGATACACATTATAACCATATATTCAAATATCCTTATCAAGAACATACTTGCTGAGCCAGGTTTCAGAAAACACAATTACATCAGCATCAGTTGATTTAGCCCAAATCCTAACCCCATCAATTTTAGACAACAGGCTGCGTACATTTAAATGAAAAATACCAAAACCAGATCTATATTTAAAATCAGAGGGGGTTTGGAGACATTACATTTCAGGGCCAGGGTTAGGTAGCACGTTACCTGATTTCAACAAAAGAAGAATAACTAGGCACCTCTGTTTAATAACCTTGCATGGCTTCTCTTTTTTAAGAGACCTACTGCAAGCGATTTCTACAAGTGAGTTTCCAGACAATACAAAACAGTCATTTAAAACCATTAGACTTTGGTAGTGACATAAGTTCGTACTGTTCACATCATGACACAAATGCATCGGCACTTGGACGAGTGGACCGAGTGAAAAAGAGCAAGATCCCGCCGACACAATGTCTAATGGACGGGAGAGCACATTGTCAGATGTACTCACCCAGCGACAATGTTAGTGTCCTCCAGAGTTCAGTAAAATCAGTGCGCAAAGCAATACCACAAACATTTTCATTTTGTCTGAGAGATGTAACAAATAGAGGCCAAGGAAAGGTAAGGGGAGAGAGGGACTGTGTGTATGTATGTGAATGTGCATGCGTGTGAGTAGATTGGGGGTGGGGGTCGATTGAGAGAGTGGGTTGGGGATTGTTGAGCTGCGGCTGACAGCCAGGTGGAGAGCAAAGAGGAGCAGCTTGGATGAGACACTCCGTGGAGGGAAAACAGTGGATATAACCCAGGCCAGCCAGAGAGAGGGTAAGGCAGTGCAAATGAGGGAGACCCGCAATCTTTACACCAGCAAAACTAAATAGTTTGCACTACACAACAAGAAAAGTGTAGATTTGCTCCACCATGAATGAATAAGTTATTAGTAGCTCAGTTGGTAGAGCATGGCGCTTGAAACGCCAGGGTTGTGGGTTCGATTCCCACGGGGGGCCAGTATGAAAATGTATGCACTCACTAACTGTAAGTCGCTCTGGATAAGAGTGTCTGCTAAATATGTTAAATGTACTAGTCACAGACAAACGACTTGACATGCTGCCATCTATAAAGAGTGGAGGATAGCGACCCTACAATCATTGGACTTGATAATGGTTGATTATCAGGGTACATTTTCGAGGTGACTTGTTTCGACATTACATTTACACTTCAGTAATTTATCAGACGCTATCCAGAGCTACTTACAATTAGTGCATTCATCTTAAAATAGCTGGGTGAGACAACCACATATCGTAGCAAGTCCATTTTCTGGGCATTTCCCATCTAAAAGGACCCATGAGCACCAACGTGTGAAGTTCATAGGAGCATGTGAAATTGGGTGTCAAATTAAAGCTAGGAGTCTATATTTTTGAGTAATTAAGGCATATATACATTTTCCAACCATTTCCCATCCTAAAAATTTGGAAATAAGCAAAGGCTTTGATTCTGGTCAAACAGATGGAAAAGGGGTCTTAGACACTCTCCCTCTCTCTCTCTCTCTCTCTCTCTCTCTCTCTCTCTCTCTGCCACTCTCTCCCTCTTCTCTCTCTCTCTCCAGTTAATGTCACCTCTACCGGCTCTTACTGACACCTACCATTACACCTACCACCTACCCTCTTTCCATTTACTGTAACAAGCATCCTCACCCACTGAGCACCGACCACACCGGATGTCCATTGAAGTTGAAATGTGGTCAGTCCGGCCTGGCCAGACCAAATCTAAACCAACCATAGACATCTATGTTTCACAAGTTTAGATAGCACAGTACAGTACAGTAGAGCACAGTATTGAACAGTACAGTACAGAATATTACAGTACAGTAAAGCGAAGAAAAGTACAGTACTGTACAGTAGAGCACACTAGAGTAGAGTACAGTATAATGTACAGTATTGTACTGTACTGTACTGAGCTCTAATCTACTGTGCTGTACTGTACTGTTCGCCACTCTACTGTTATGTCCAAACTTGTGAAACATAGATGTCTATGATTGTTTCAGATTTGGTCTGGTCCGGATCAGACCCCCCTCAGCCCCCAGCTGTGCCCTGGACACCATATGTGAATTAATTGCCCCCCATCTATCCTCAGAGTTCATATTGCTTGGTGACCTAAACTGGGATATGCTTAACACCCCGGCCGTCCTACAATCTAAACTAGATGCCCTCAATCTCACACAAATTATCAAGGAACCTACCAGGTACAACCCTAAATCCGTAGACATAGAGATCATCCTGACTAATTTACCCTCTAAATAAACCTCCGCTGTCTTCAACCAGGATCTCAGCGATCACTGCCTCATTGCCTGCGTCCGTAATGGGTCCGCGGTCAAACGACCACGCCTCATCACTGTCAAATGCTCCCTAAAACACTTCAGCGAGCAGGCCTTTCTAATTGACCTGGCCCGGTATCCTGGATGGATATTGACCTCATTCCGTCAGTAGAGGATGCCTGGTTGTTCTTTAAAAGTGCGTTCCTCTCCATCTTAAATAAGCATGCACGATTCAAAAAATTCAGAATTAAGAACAGATATAGCCCCTGGTTCACCCCAGACTTGACTGCCCTTGACCAGCACAAAAACATCCTGTGGCGTACTGCATTAGCATCGAACAGCCCCCGTGATATGCAACTTTTCAGGGAAGTCAGGAACCAATATACACAATCAGTTAGGAAAGCAAAGGCTAGCTTTTTCAAACAGAAATGTGCATCCTGTACCACTAACTCCAAAAAGTTTTGGGACACTGTAAAGTCCATGGAGAATAAGAGCACCTCCTCCCAGCTGCCCACTGCACTGAGGCTAGGAAACACTGTCACCACCGATAAATCTACGATAATCGAGAATTTCAATAAGCATTTTGCTACGGCTGGCCATGCTTTCCACCTGACTACCCCTACCCTGGCCACCAGCTCTGCCCATGTGTAACTCTGTGTTGTTGTTGTTTTTATCGCACTGCTTTGCTTTATCTTGGCCGGGTCGCAGTTGTAAATGAGAACTTGTTCTCAACTGGCTTACCTGGTTAAATAAAGGTTAAATAAAAAATAAATAAAATAAAAAACCAAATGTCGTCTTGTTTGAGGGCAGAGCTCATTACAATAATACCGTCTGTAGAATAATACCCAAATATGCACAAGTGGGATATTGCATATTTCTACTGTACCTTTGTGTACCTATTCAGGATACATCCCCATGAAGAGAATGACTTTCATATCCATAATTATGCATTTCTGTATTGTACAGATCAGGGACCCATCCACTTCACCTAATGTAGTTCAATAACCAAAATACATTTTTCAAACTCAAGGTGTCATGCCATAGCTAACACCCCACTCTATATGCAGACATCTTTGAATCTTAATTCGGAGCAGATATTTAACATAGTTTTTGGAAAATGTGGTCGCATAAAAAACGGATACAGAGTTTACCGCAATTCTGTTACAAACTTTGCATCTGCGCAGTTCTTCCAGTAAATGTGTTTTTGTGAAATGTTCAGTGTACAGTGTAAACTGTTCAAAGTAGTCCTTGTGCATAGAGTTGTATGGTTTGTTAAACTCTGAAATCAAAGGTTTTTGTTTGGCATACATTTTAAAGTGAAAAATCGGAATCAAAGCTTAATTCCGTTACCGTGGAATTTACACAATCTAACATAACTGACCAATATCCCAAAGGAACCATGTGATAGTTTAAAGGCATTTAAAAAAACAAAAAACAAAATACCATGCTACCAGACGTTTACCTGAGTTTCAGATGTTTTCAGAAAATGGGCAGGGACTCTGCTGTCCTAGCTTCAGGGGGAAGCTGGTTTCACCATTGGGGTGCCAGGACAGAGAAGAGCTTTGACTGGGCTGAGTGGGAGCTGACCTCCAAGAGACCAGAGGTGGCAGAACGGAGTGCTCGGTTTTGGGTGTAGAGTTTGAGCATAGCCTGAAGGTAGGGAAGGGCAGTTCCCCTTGAGAGGGATGGGGACAGATGGCATGAGTGCGCTCCGCCTCCCCACCTGGCCTGCTTTTTCCCATACAGGCACTGCCAGGTCCGCTCAAACCCCGCCCTGCTGGCCATTACCAACCAATAGGAGCCATTCTCAGGCTTTTTGTACGATCCACTTGTCTAATAAGTCTAGCCCGCAGGCCTGACAAAAAAACAAAAACTCATCTTTCCCACCCTCTGTGCAGACCAACTGGCCTCAACCGGATTGGGCAACAGACTGGTATTTTGTTTTCTGCTTCCCTGTCATATTCCAACTGGGTCTTGCAATATACTGTCAACATATGGCTACTAAAATTGTAGCTTTTTGTAGAGCCTTGTAGCTACAAGGTATTAAAATGTGTAGCTACGAGGCTGAAGTAAAGGCTATGTTTGGTATATATGATGTGAATGTTACTGTCTAGTGGATGGAAGGAGAGGATTAAAAGATAGGGAGATGTGTTATTATGCTACTGTCTAGCAATAATGATAGTATGGGATAGATAGGAGAACTTACCATTGGCTTTGTCTACGAAGGCTCCTTGTGGAGAGTCTGGGACGCCCTTCCAGACAGTGATGGATTTAGGGTAGCCTGGGTCCATCGTTCTCATGTCCTCATTGTAGCGCCAGTACCTGAACAGACAGTCATGGGGATTAGGGTGTGGGATAATCAGACATCAAAACATACATCTCACAATCTCATTGGCATCCCAATCCCAATACATTAGAAACACACACACACACATGAACTGACAGACACACACACCCAATTCCCCACGAAGGCACGCACACACACACCCCTCCACCCACACACACAGCTCATCTCAGTGTACACACCTGTCCCCTTTGAAGAAGTATGTCTTGGCTACATCCTCCCACCAGACGGCGGTCTCGATGCTCTGGGTTGGCATGCCGTGGCCGAACATAGAGATGTCCTGGGGGTAGCCGGGCTGGAGCATGGTGTCCTTGAACACCCAGAACTGCTTCCCTGGAAGAGACACAAGGACAACAGGGCTCAGAGGGACTGCTGGGACACTACACGTCTCAGATGGCACCCTATTTCCTTTATAGTGCACTACTTTTGCCCAGGTCCCATAGGGCTCTGGTCAAAAGTATTGGACTATATAAGGAATAGCTTGCCATTTGGGACACATCCACTCACTCACCAGCACTGAGGGGATTTAACCCAGGAATGACATTTGGTTGGCCAGGAGGGGTTACTAAAACCTGGGGATGACATTTGGTTGGCCAGGCAGGGTAACTATAATCCAGCCTGCCTAATGTGAGCCATACCAAATCAGTTTCAGAACCCCAAGGTGTACAGTATATGAAGCTGTAGTGCTGGTAGACTACTACATAACTGGAGATCACGAATGTTACAGTACAGTGAGGTTGTTAGAGTCATATCACATTGCACAAGAGTTGCAACATTTTCAATTTTGGTTATATATAACCACATTATAATATACTAGGTGCAATAGCCACCTTATCATTGAACAGACCATTCTCTCTGGAACTATCAATAATCACATAATGCTGGTTCAGTAGGGAACTACAATATCTACGCATTAGTCCAATATTTGCATTATTTGGTCTGACTTAACAAGATCCACTTGCGGCCAAGTTTCAGCCTCGTACTTGGTAGAGTTCATGATGCCGTTGACCTTAACAAGGGCCCCAGGACCAGTGGACGTAAAAAAGCCCCATAACATCAAAGATCCACCACCATATTTTACAGTAGGCATGACGTTCATTTATGCATATGCATCCTTATTTTGAGGCCAAACCCTCCAATGGTGTGCGTGACCAAAGAGCTCTATTTTCTCCTCATCTGGCCATAGCAACCGATTCCAATCCAAGTGTCAATGGTGTTAAGCAAACTCCAGGCGTTTACATTTGGTGGTTGCTCTAAATAACGTCTTTTTTTATGGCAACCCTTCCAAATAGCCTATTGGCATGGAGGTGGCGTCTAATTGTAGATTTGTAGACTTGGTGACCCAAGACGCGACCAAGTACTGTAATTCTCCAACTCCTTTCCTTGGACTTTTCCTTGCCTCCTGAACCATCTTCCTCACTGTGAGTGGGGAGAAGATACACTTGGGTCCTCTACCAGGCAAGTCTACCACTGTTCCAGTGGTTTTCAACTTCTTAACCTCTACGGGATTGGTGTCCCGTATACGGGATGGTTGAGCTAACGTGCGCTAATGTGATTAGCATGACTGTTGTAAGTAACAGCAAACTTTCCAGGACATAGACATGTCTTATATGGGCAGAAAATTTAAATTCTTGTTAATCTAACTGCACTGTCCAATTTACAGTAGCTATTACAGTGAACAAACAGTGGTAAGTGTCATATTTGGTTATTCAGTTGTTGTTTTCTAACTCACAAACCAAGAGGCCACCCTCGGTTTTTACAGTCTTTGTCTGAGTCTCAAATGGGACCCTATTCCCTATATAGTGCACTACGTTTGACCATGGCTCAGGGATAGGGTGCCATTTGGGACAATGCGTTAAGAGTCTAGATGCCAGGGCCTGTATTCAAGAAGTGTCTCAAAGTAGGAGTGCTGTCCTCATAGTGTTATTCATTATGATCTAAAGGGAAAAACTCATCCTATACCAGTACTCCTACTCTGAGGCCCAGGTTTGAGAAGTGCAAAGCCGAGACTTGAGGAAGTGTTGTCTTGTGTGAGGAGAGGAGGGAGGAGGAGGGAGTTATAGAGGGAGAGGAGGGTGGTAAAGAGGGATGGAGGGAGAGGAGGGAGGTAGAGAGGGAAGGAGGGTGAGGAGGGAGGGAGAGGAGGGAGGGAGAGAGGGAAGGAGGGAGAGGAGGGAGGTAGAGAGGGAAGGAGGGTGAGGAGGGAGGTAGAGAGGGAAGGAGGGTGATGAGGGAGGTAGAGAGGGATGGAGGGAGAGGAGGGAGGGAGAGGAGGGAGGGAGAGAGGGAAGGAGGGAGAGGAGGGAGGTAGAGAGGGAAGGAGGGTGAGGAGGGAGGGAGAGAGGGATGGAGAAAGACGAGGGAGGTAGAGAAGAATGGAGGGAGAGGAGGAGGAGGAGGGAGGTAGAGAGGGATGGAGGGAGAGGATGGAGGGTGAGGAGGGTGAGGAGGGAGGTAGAGAGGGAAGGAGGGAGAGGAGGGAGGTAGAGAGGGAAGGAGGGTGAGGAGGGAGGTAGAGAGGGGAGGAGGGTGAGGAGGGAGGTAGAGAGGGATGGAGGGAGAGGAGGGAGGGAGAGAGGGATGGAGGGAGAGGAGGGAGGGAGAGGAGGGAGGGAGAGAGGGGAGGGGAGGAGGGAGAGGAGGGAGGTAGAGAGGGAAGGAGGGTGAGGAGGGAGGGAGAGAGGGATGGAGAAAGACGAGGGAGGTAGAGAAGAATGGAGGGAGAGGAGGAGGAGGAGGGAGGTAGAGAGGGATGGAGGGAGAGGATGGAGGGTGAGGAGGGAGGTAGAGAGGGAAGGAGGGAGGTAGAGAGGGAAGGAGGGTGAGGAGGGAGGTAGAGAGGGATGGAGGGAGAGGAGGGAGGGAGAGAGGGAGAGAGGGATGGAGGGAGAGGAGGGAGGGAGAGAGGGAAGGAGGGAGAGGAGGGAGGTAGAGAGGGAAGGAGGGTGAGGAGGGAGGGAGAGAGGGATGGAGAAAGACGAGGGAGGTAGAGAAGAATGGAGGGAGAGGAGGAGGAGGAGGAGGGAGGTAGAGATGGATGGAGGGAGAGGAGGGAGGGAGAGGAGGGAGGGAGAGAGGGATGGAGGGAGAGGAGGGAGGGAGAGAGGGATGAAGAAAGACGAGGGAGGTAGAGAAGAATGGAGGGAGAGGAGGGATACATTTCTGGTAAATAGGTTGTGGCATGGTTTTGACTTGGTGACCCCAGGAAGTGTTTTTTTTAATTCACTGGCAGAAGTCTGGGGAGGACTGGGCGGATGTGAACTGGTTTTAATGTCTATGGAAGTGAAGTGAAGGGCAACTGGTTTTAATGTATATGGAAGTGAAGTGAAGGGCAACTGGTTTTAATGTCTATGGAAGTGAAGTGAAGGGCAACTGGTTTTAATGTCTATGGAAGTGAAGTGAAGGGCAACTGGGATTGTGGTGGGAGGAAGGGAGGGAAGGCAGGGTCATGTGACAGGAAATGCCGTTCATTACACCTGTTTCATTCTCATGCTCCATATATAGCAGGCTCATGGTTATCACGGTTACTCCTGCCCTGCCAAGCCTCTCCCCTTGGCACAGGCACTAAGGCAGTCTGGGTAAACTGGGTCAGGAGGCATTGGGGTGTGTGTGTGTGTGTGTGTGTGTGTGTGTGTGTGTGTGTGTGTGTATGTATGGGTGTGTTAAGACGGGTGTGAAGGATATTGGATATAAGGGGCTTTCTCAGAACTCACCAGGGTGAGATATTTGGGGAGTGAATAATGATTCAGACTAGACTGACTACATCTTTTAACTTTAACTGTCAGTATTTAATGTTAGCTCAGATGTACCTACCACAGTGAACACTGCTAATCTCCTGCTATCTCCTAACAATGTCTAAACAGTGTTGTACAGGGGATGGTGATCATTGAGTCTGGGCAAGGTGCCAAGAACAACAGGCTCCTTCCTCCTCCACATGGACCACACACAGAGTGTATTGTACACACACACATTACGTAAAGACACACACACACACACACATACACACACACAGCGTCCCATGGCCCCTCCACTCTACCCTAAGCCCTGATTGATTTCAATTGTTCAACGTTTTCTTATGTATGGGACTCAGCCCGGTAATTGAAAACAGATCAAACACACACACACACACACACACGCACACACGCACACACGCACACACGCACACACACACACACACACACCCAAACACTTTCGCTACACTCTTTCACATAGTGACCACACAAAACATTTCGAAACACAGGGTATGCATTGACCGTGTAGGCTAGCTTTCTCTGTATAAAAAACTAAACATAATCAAGGCAAAGCTAAATAAAAAATGTATAGGCTCTAGCGGTATATGTAGCTCAATTGTGTCTCTCTCCCCCGAGTGGTAGATCGCGTAGATGCATATTTCTCTTAGAACCAAGCAATTGATATACCCAGTGTGTGTGTGTGTGTGTGTGTGTGTGTGTGTGTGTGTGTGTGTGTGTGTGTGTGTGTGTGTGCGCGTGTTTCTGTCTGGCTGTCATTAAAGAGGCAGGCTAATCAGAAAGACCATGGCTGCAGTGCTACAGAATCAACGGGTTGATGCAGTTACTCTGGAAGCTCTTCTACATTTAGCCTAAGTCCCAAATGGCACCCTATTCCCTTTATAGTGCACTACGTTTGACCAGAACCCATAGGGCTCTGTTCAAAAGTAGTGCACTATATAGGGAATAGGGTGGCAATTGGGATGCACACTTATAGTCAGTGCACTTTGATACTATAACCTCCTATCTTATCGCATTGCTCCCATTGAAAAAATACATGATTGAGTCAATGACGAGGGAGAACTAGATATTTCAGTTTCAAAGACTTTCTTTTGGAGCAGATTTCACCAAACATATATACAACCCTAGTTCTAAAGGCAGACAGCTAAGAAACAAGGTTGTTATGAGCGATGCATATTTACATATTCAAATGAGTGTCTAATTTATATGCCAATTCAGTGTTTGTATAACACAGCTTTAAAGACAGGAAGTCTGAGTCGCAAATGGCACCCTATTCCCTATATTCCCTGGTCAAAAGTAGTGTCCTAAATAGGGAATGAGGTGCCATTTGGGACCCAAGTCTGCATGAGTCTGTTGCAAACAATGTCTTTATAAGCTTTGCCTTACAAGGCATTCATAGTCAATTAATAAACATTCATGAATGCTTATCTACACAGCCACATATATGAATATGTGTCATAAAAAATAAAAAAAGGATTGTAAAACTTGCGACCTGCCATTGGATAAGTTACCTGTCATTGACCTACATTGTTACCTATAGAGTCACTTTCTTCTGTTTGAAAGCTCACTTTGTTTTATTACTGGACATAATAATAAATCCTCTTATTTAATGGAAATCTCAATGCTACAACCAGAAAAGAAACAAACGAGAAAAGGGATATTAAGAGCTCTCGGTACACAGGGGACAACTAGTCTATTTTTCGAGGAACTGTGAAAAATAGAAATGTGTTTGCGTGCCATCTGTGATTTGTACTTATTATCCAGACAGACCCAGATTTACACCCGTCTCCTCTCTTCCCCACATCCCTCCCTTCCACTCTCATGGGAGTATATAAGTCTATTTGTTTGTTTATTTGCTGTCTCTTTCAGTAAATGTATATATTGAGACATCCCCTTCATCTGCTATAGGTTTATATGATGTAAACACACTCAGAGAAGAGACAGCCTGTGCTGCAGTGGGGCTTGTGAGGTCATACATTCAAACAGACTGCTTATAGAAGAGACAATGCATTCACTAACTGTAAGTCGCTCTGGATAAGAGCGTCTGCTAAATGACTAAAATGTAAATGTAAAAATGAAAGCACACACACACGCATGCACGCACACACACATTTTCACAGGACAAACCGCTTTTGACTGTCTGAGATTAGGAGGCAAATTGCCTGGGTTACAGTAAGTACAGTCTCTATAGTCAGAGAGATAAGCCTCTGGTTAATCCTTCTACAGCAATGTCACGCCACGCACACACGCACGCAAGCACGCACACACACACATCACCAAGAATAAGGAGCAGGACCCATCCTACTGTATCCTATTGAAAATGCTTTTTGGTCCAGGATTTGTCTGATTATGCAGATCAGGGATGGGCAACGTTGGTGGGGGGAAAAAGAGAAAAATGTGCAGTTTTACAGCTAATTTCCTGCAATTCTACACATTTTGCTAAAGGATGGAGGCAAATGTTTGCAGCTTTTAATATGATAACTGATGATCAATAGGCCCCACCCCGGTCGGTAATTCGACCATGATTACTACAAGTTTAGATAGCTGGCCGCTAGACTAATTTACCAATCAAAAATGTTTAGGGCTGACATGCACTAATTGAGTGACTGCTGATGCACAACTACATTACGAAATTGCACCTTGAGTATTTTATTATTCTAACTCTCAACAGTAAGTAAGAATGAGTCCCCTCCCCCCAAAACAAAATACGTATTATTATTTGTATTTTTTTGTATTGGTCCGCGGGCCTACAAAAGGGGGGCCATGCGACCCGTGGCCCGCCAGTTGCCCATCCCTGATATAGATGATGTATAATACATCTGTGGGCATCCTTACCTTTGAAGAAGACAAATTTCCCCTCGCTGTTCTCGTAGACGGCGTCTATCTTGGGGGGCAGTCCCTCTCCAGAAGACATTGATGAGCATGGGGTACCCCGGCATCACTGCGTTGTCCCGTACCCTCCAAAACCAGTGATCCTGAGAGGAGAGAAGAGGAGAAGAGAGGGGAGGAGAGAGAGGAGAGGAGAGGAGAGGAGAGGAGAGGAGAGGAGAGGAGAGGAGAGGAGAGGAGAGGAGAGGAGAGGAGAGGAGAGGAGAGGAGAGGAGAGGAGAGGAGAGGAGAGGAGAGGAGAGGAGAGGAGAGGAGAGAAGAGAAGAGAAGAGAAGAGAAGAGAAGAGAAGAGAAGAGAAGAGAAGAGAAGAGAAGAGAAGAGAAGAGAAGAGAAGAGAAGAGAAGAGAAGAGAAGAGAAGAGAAGAGAAGGAGAGAGGAGAGGAGAGGAGAGGAGAGGAGAGGAGAGGAGAGGAGAGGAGAGGAGAGGAGAGGAGAGGAGAGGAGAGGAGAGGAGAGGAGAGGAGAGGAGAGGAGAGGAGAGGAGAGGAGAGGAGAGGAGAGGAGAGAGAAATGGTCATTAACACATTGGCATACCAACATATCAACACAAGCTAAAATGTGTTGTTGGAAATCAAAACCCAGCTTTGAAGCTTAATGACCGAGAGGTGATTCCATTACTCTGCATCAACAGCCATTAGGCTTATTAGTATGTAACCTGTACACTTCACTGTACACATGCTCAACTATTCAGGTCAAATGGCTCAGTCTTTATGAGAAACAATCTAAAGGAAAACAATCTAAAGGAAAAATGTGCATGGCCAAGTTTAAGGTGTGCCTGTCTTTTTGATGCTGGATGTAACCTGAAGATAAGAGAGTTGGGCCAAAACTCAGAGGAAAGAGCTCACAGGCCCAGCTGAGAAATACATTATGGCTCAGTAAGACACCACACCCTTGGCACGGAATGGCCGCTCTCGGCTTCCACAGAGTCTGAGGCCAAACACACAGTGACCTGTCCTCAGAGAAGTAGAGAGAGAGAGAGAGAGAGAGAGAGAAAGAGAGAGAGAAAGAGAGAGAGACAGAGAGGGGGGGGGGGGGGGTAGAGAGAGAGAGAGAGGGGTAGAGAGAGACGGGAGAAAGAGGGAGAGAGAAAGAGAGGATGAGGGGAGTGAGGGGAAAGAGAGAAGGATGGAGATACCTCATCACTGGCATCATCACAACACCATGCCTCATTCACATAAAAACATGCACAGCCTATTTATTAAACTCTCACTGTCTCTCTCTTGTGTGTGTGTGTGTGTGTGTGTGTGTGTGGAGGACATGTACACACACTTTCACACACTTTCACACACACACACACACACACACACACACACACACACACACACAGAGCGTCCCATGGCCCCTTCACTCTACCCTAAGCCCTGATTGATTTAAATTGTTCAGCGTTTTCTTCTGTATGGGACTCAGCCCGGTAATTGAAAACAGATCAAACTGTGAAATCGGAGCTATTTGATTCCTTTCGACTCTGTAAAAGACAAAGTGTTCCAATCTCCCTCTTTCTCCTGCTCTGAAAATATGGACAGCGTGCCAACCTGAGATGTAGGCAATTTCTGCTGGCACTTGGAATTACCCAAATGTCCAAACTAATCAAACTAACTACTATAACCTCTGTAACAGAAGATTATGGTTCTATGTTTCATTTCTGCTTTGTTTGGGAGAACCTTTTACTTACGCAGACAAACAGACTCACGGTGCTACCTTGCAATACTGATGATGCATTTAGACAGTGGTACAGTTGAAAACAGGACAACAACAAAATAAAAAAACTCTTAAAAGCACTGAATGTTTGAGTTCATAAATGTTCCTCAATGTAGTGCAAAGATCACTGCAGCTACAGTGAGGGAAAAAAGTATTTGATCCCCTGCTGATTTTGTACGTTTGCCCACTGACAAAGAAATGATCAGTCTATAATTTTAATGGTAGGTTTACTTGAACAGTGAGAGACAGAATAACAACATGAAAATCCAGAAAAACGCATGTCAAAAATGTTATAAATTGATTTGCATTTTAATGAGGGAAATAAGTACGGTATTTGACCCCTCTGCAAAACATGACTTAGTACTTGGTGGCAAAACCCTTGTTGGCAATCACAGAGGTCAGACGTTTCTTGTAGTTGGCCACCAAGTACTAAGTCATGTTTTGCAGAGGGTCAAATACCGTACTTCATTCCCTCAATTAAAAATGCAAATCAATTTATAACATTTTTGACATGCGTTTTTCTGGATTTTCAGTTGTTATTCTGTCTCCACTGTTCAAGTAAACCTACCATTAAAATTCTAGACTGATCATTTCTTTGTCAGTGGGCCAAACGTACAAAATCAGCCGGGGATCACATACTTTTTTCCCTCACTGTAGCTGCAGTGATCTTTGCACTACATGAGGAACATTTATGAACTCCAAACATACAGTGCTTTTAAGAGTTTTTTTATTTTGTTGTTGTCCTGTTTTCAACTGTACCACTGTCTAAAATGCATCATCAGTATTGCAAGTAGCACCGTGAGTCTGTTTGTATGCGTAAGTAAAAGGTTCTCCC